>NC_090750.1:70711569-70732577 GCF_036898095.1 Palaemon carinicauda
TGACTGATGAACGCCAGACTGTGGTTCGAGTCCTGCTCAAACTTGTCAGTTTCTTAGGTCGCTGCAACTTCACCTTCCTTGTAAGCTAAGGAAGGGGGGGGGGGGCGGTTGGGAGAGCCTACAGGACTATCTTCTGAGTCATCAGCAGTCATTGCCTATCCCTCCTTGGTCTTAGCTTGGGTGGAGAGGGGGCTTGGGCACTGATCATATGTATATATGGTCAGTCTCTATGTGATTGTCCTGCTTAATAGGCCAATGTCACTGTCCCTTGCCTTTGCCATTCATGAGCGGCATTTAAACCTTAAACTAGATTATGCAGTTGTGTTCAATATTTATATATATGTATATAATATATATATATATATATATATATATAGAGAGAGAGAGAGAGAGAGAGAGAGAGAGAGAGAGAGAGAGATATTCACTTTTGAATTAAGGACTTTTTCGAATTAGTGACTGTCCCATCGGTACCAATCACTGCCCAAGTAATTACGGGCCACAAGCTCGAGAGGGCCGAATAGAAGCAAACAACCTTTAAAAACTAAATAGATAATTTCCTCTTATTAAAAAAAAAAAAAAAAAAATATTACATGTTCATGTTGAAATTAATAACTGTAATTACAAGGAAACAATGATCAGGGTACTGTGCAAGGAAACAGAATTCTATTAGCTTGGAATTAAACAATGATCAGGGTACTGTGCAATGAAACTGAATTCTATTAGCTTGGAATTAAACAATGATCAGGGTACTGTGCAATGAAACTGAATTCTATTAGCTTGGAATTAAACAATGATCAGGGTACTGTGCAATGAAACTGAATTCTATTAGCTTGGAATTAAACAATGATCAGGGTACTGTGCAAAGAAACAGAATTCTATTAGCTTGGAATTAAACTTAAGTCATTATACACAAGGGCAAATATTTTGACTTCATCTAAATTGCGAATTGCAAGAAAAGAAAAAAAAAACTGGACCATTATACACATGGGCAAATATTGTTTTGGCTACATCTAAATTGCGAATTGCAAGAAAAAAAAAAACCAGGACCATTATACACATGGGCAAATATTGTTTTGGCTACATCTAAATTGCGAATTGCAAGAAAAAAAAAAAACCAGGACCATTATACACATGGGCAAATATTGTTTTGGCTACATCTAAATTGCGAATTGCAAGAAAAAAAAACCAGGACCATTATACACATGGACAAATATTGTTTTGGCTACATCTAAATTACGAATTGCACGAAAAGAAAAATAAAAACCCGGACTGGAAGAGAAATCCAATCAGAATTTCCATCCATAAGAATCTGTATCTATCCGAGAGACTTCATTTCTCACATGGAATTCTCGTTTCCCGCCAAAAAGGTCTTGGTGGTTTTTCCGCCAACGCCAAAGCCAACATAATCCCTGTAGTTGATGGAGTCTGGCCTCAGATTTCCAAAGGTATATTGACGCCAGAATTACGAGCCCACAACGCCCGAGCTTAAGTGATCAATGGAAAAGTATCCTGATCAGCTCTATGGACGCCATAGATTGTATGGCTATCTACTCTAGACACGATTCTTCTTCTTCAGAGTCGATGGGAGTTCGTGCCGTGAATGTCATTTTCCGTTTTATTATCTTGCTATCTTAACTTTTATGTGATTGTTGGCGAGTCATATATCACGATGCTGTTGTTTTAGGGCAGTGTTTGAGCGCCAGTTTTCCAGGCTTTGAATTAGGAGTAAATTTTCATATAAATAGTTGTCAGGAAATCAGGATTATACTAAGATAAGCAACACTCCTAAGAAAGATAGCCACAATATGTGCCAAAATAAACAACTGCACATTTCTATATATCTAATATATATATATATATATATATATATAGATAGATAGATAGATACATAGATAGAGATAGATAGAGATAGATATAGATATATATGTATATACATATATTACACATAGATATAATATATAATATATATATAATATATATCTATATACATCACTTTTGAAACGTTTTCCCTAAGTAATAGCGCTGCCTTCTGGCATGAGACGAGGCAGTATTCTGTTCCATTAAAAAGGATTATATAAGAATGGAATCATAAAATGAGACGCTACAGAATAAAGCAGTAAAAGTAAAAGGATATTTGAAATGATGAAAATAAATGTTGGATACAGCTACAGTATAGGGGGATAGGATAAGTGGGGGAGAGGAGGTGGGGAATTAGGATTTTGGAAGGATTGCAGCGGAAAGTGTTTAAATGAAGTACAGCGGGAGGTGAAAAGATTGGGGCAGACCCAATAGCTCATTTTTGTTACATTATTGTGTTAAAATCATGCCTTTTGGACTACCAGCTGGTTTCTGCTGCCTGCCTCCGAGGGACTTGTGGTTTCATGATTATTCATTCTCTAGGGTTTGCTTATTTACTGAATGCGATGAGACGTTAATAGCATGGAGTGTTGAATGCCAGATGTGTTAAAAAAAAAAAAGGGGGGGGGGAGCCTTTGCATATCAGCGGCTAGTTCCTCACGGGTTCATTAAAAATGGACATCAACTAACCTAAACCTTCCCACCTAATCTAACCTATAAGCCGTGTCCTTACCTACTTTTTAGACAAAATAATACATGCAGTTGGCTGCTATCAAACATACACCCCAAAAATGGATTTCACCAGATTTTTGCAACTTTGACCCTGAGTAAAGAAGACCAGAAGAATATATAGCTGCATATGGAAGTTGACATGTTATGTAAAGGATGCCTTTATATACTCAAGATTAGTTAAGTGACTCTAGATAACATTGTTTGGTATCATCACTTAGCATTTTAGTGGAGGGATAGCTGAAAGGTTAATCTTGGACTTTATTTAATTGATTTTATACCTTTGAAAATACTTATAACTTAGGCTGGTATAGAGTGGATGATACTATTGTGAGATGATGAATCTTCCCTTGGTGAAATTGGTTCATAGAAAATCACTCCCTGTGCCATTAGTATTAAAAATAAATTCTTTTATCCTAGAAAAGGAAAAGGAAATTAAAACAAATATGATTCTTAACGTAAATTCTTAAATATTTGGATATGGAAATTTTTACAGCTACTAACTCACAAGGAAATTAGAACCCCTTTTCTAAGTCAACAATCCTCTTCAAATATGATAATCAGTTTCCAGTTCTTAACGAGACAAGGGCGAGAAACATGGTCTTATTAGATCATTCTTATTGACTAATGTTTCTTCTCTAAAAGATGAAATTTGAACGAAAATCTAAAAAGAACCAAATTGCTTGTTAAATCTCGCTTTTTTTTTCTTTAAAATTTACAATTCCTTTACATTTTAAGACGAATAAGAAAGGAAGAATGAACGGAAAAAATTGTTGATAAAATGTTCTTTCTTATAGAATTATGGAAATTTTGATAGTTCTAATATAATTTTGGTAGCATATTGGAAACATCCTTGTCCAGCGATCTGCTGAACTGGTGTTCAAATCCCGCTCAAGCTCGATAGTTTCATGTAGAGTCTGCAATCTCACCATCCTTGTGAGCTAGGGGGAGTATATATTTCTACCTGAAGAGTCATCAGCATTCATTGCCTAGCCCTCCTGGTCCTAACTTGGGTGAAGAGGGTGCTTGGGCTCTGATATTACGTATATGTGGTCTGTCTTTAGGGCATTGTTCTGTCCCTTGCCTCTGCCATTCATGAGTAACATTTAAACTAACTATATAACTGATTGGTAACGTCTCTGCCTGGTGTTTGCCAGTCTGGGGTTCGAGTCCCGCTCAGACTCGTTAGTGCCATTATTGTCTGCAACCTTACCATCCTTGTGAGCTAAGGTTGGGGGGTTTGGGAGAGCCTATAGGTCTATCTGCTGAGTCATCAGCAGCCACTGCCTGGCCCTCCCTGGTCCTAGCTTGGGTTGAGAGGAGGCTTTGGCGCTGATTATATAATATATGGTCAGTCTCTAGGGCATTGTCCTAATTGCTAAGCCAATGTCACTGTCCCTTGCCTCTGCCATTCATGAGCGACCTTTAAACCTTTAATGCAGTCGGGAATATAATTGATAATATTTACTGCAATTCCCACGTCACCAATTACATCACTGAAGATATCCAGGCATAGTGAGAAAGAAATTCTCACGCTTAATTAAATTAATTATATCTAGGATATAACGCTATCATGCTGGATATAATATTGATTGTGCAGTATTATTTCCAGTCCTTAGGGTGCTGACCAGCTTTCTCTAGAAGGTTATAATGTATATCAACTTAATTATGTTAACCTATTTTCACATTTCTATCAGATCTTATGAAACATGTGAATATAATCTTTCACTTATTTTCAAATATGGGAAAATAGAAGCTATTTCTCACAAGATATGCTATGCGGCGTTTGGTAGAAACTGATGACTTGTGAAGGTAGCTGTATAAAGAGAGAGAGAGAGAGAGAGAGAGAGAGAGAGAGAGAGAGAGAGAGAGAGAGGAGTTTTAGCGTTACTTTCCTAATAGTTTATTGAATTATTTCCTTTTCTCACTGGGCTATTTTTCCCTACTGAAGCCATTGGGCTTATAATATCCTGCTTTGCTAACTGGGATTATAGCTTGGCTAGTAATGATAATAATCATAATATAATAATTTGGCGATTTACACATTAGTAAATACTTATTGAACCATGAATCACTTAAAAATAGAAAACTTCTGTGATATATAACTATATTATATAAAAGAGACTTGACTTCTATTCTCAAATAGATCCGTCCTTTCTAAACTTACTATCTGATCTGTTTGTCTGCATTTTCCAAGAAATATTTCGAACACACTATTCTATTCTAAAACTCTTGTTTTATTATAGTTTATATAGGAAACATTAATTTAATGTTTTTACCGTTCTTAAAATATTTAATTTTCCTTGTTTTCTTTCCTCATTGGGCTATTTTCCCTGTTGGAGCCCCTGGGCTTATAGCATCTTGGTTTCCAACTAGGGTAGCTTAGTAAATCACAACAACAACAAACATACAAACATAATAACAATAACAATGATAAATAATAATAATCATAATAATAATAATAATAATAATAATAATAATAATAATAACAATAATAAAAATTATTATAATAATAGAATCCAGCGGGAATATAAGGCAGCCAAGAGAGAGACCTGACATTCATGTTGATACCTCTGCCATTCCCTTCGTGGTAAGATTATAAATACTTGGAATCTGAGAGAGAACAACAGCCTTTGAGAACTAATGGGACTTGGTGTTTGTTTATCCCTTGTCAATTCCTTCTTGTTAAACTTGGTTACATGGAATAAAATTAGTTTTCTCCATAATGGTAGCTTCAGGTCAAAACTATATTACATTATTGGAACCCTATTTTCTTTGTACGTATTGGAGAGTTTATTGACCTAACCTTAGAATTACTTGCATGCACCAATACTAATTTCAACAATAAATATATATATATATATATATATATATATATAAATAATTTATATATATAATTTATATATATATATATATAATTTATATATATATATATATATATATACATACATATGTATATATACACACATACATACGTATGAATATATACATACATATATATACATATGTATATATACATATATGTATATATATACATATATATTATATATATATGTATATATACATGTATATATACATGTATATATATACATATATATATACATATATGTATATATATATATGTATATATATGTATATATACATGTATATATACATATATATATATATATAAGAGAGAGAGAGAGAGAGAGAGAGAGAGAGAGAGAGAGAGAGAGAGGTTGTATGATTTATTTAGCTTGTTTATGAAATGATAAATGTATAAAAAAATAAAAAATTGATTTTCCTTTCTTTATACAGTCACTTCAATGTATCAAAAATATCAAATCAAAATAGGGACTCTACAAACAATGATAAGGACAGTCTACAATGCATGTCTACGTCAATGATATTTAAGGAAAGGGGCATGAAAAATATAAAAAGTAACAGACACGTGTCCTAAATGACAGATGATTAGAGCTGTCAGGGAAGAATGAAAAGAATCCAAAGGTACAAAAGTTAAAGGAAATCCAGTCAACTGAACAAAGCAATATATGTATACTTATACACATACATACATACAGTATGTATATATACACAAACTGCATGTTAAGAAATTACCAAAGCTGATACGCGAAGAGCATAAAATATGTATCATAGTCACGAAAATTAAGTGTAAACACTTGTTCGGAGTTATTACTTTTGCCTTATCAGTGACATCAAACGTACTTGCAATTAGAGTCTAGCGATATCACTTAAGACGAAAGTACTAACTCCAATCATCTCTTTTCACAGGTCCTTTCGTGTGTGTGTGTGTGTGTATATATATATATATATATATATGTGTGTGTGTGTGTGTGTGTATACACACACACACACACACACATATATATATATATATATATATAGATAGATAAATAGATAGATAGATAGAGAGACATATTATTGCAAGCAAAGCTGGTGCCTTACATGGGGAGGTGAAATGCTAAATGAACCAGTGTTGTCACGTTAATACAGAGAAATTACAGCTAAGCTAATTTAATTTGAAGAAAAAGAACAGCTAATCAGGTTGAAAAAATATTAGCAATGAGTTGTCTAAAAACCTAATATGATATATTTTTACTTTTCATAGAAGAACTAAAGAAGGCAATTTAATTTCCTAAAAGTAATTTTCTACATCACGAATATAGTTGTTTTAATTATGTACACAACAAAAACTAAATATGCTTTTATCGTTTGCAATTAGACGTTTAGAGGTAATTAATTTCTAATTAGACGTTTAGAGGTAATTAATTTCTAATTAGACGTTTAGAGGTAATTATTTTCTAATTAGACGTTTAGAGGTAATTAATTTCTAATTAGACGTTTAGAGGTAATTAATTTCTAATTAGACGTTTAGAGGTAATTCATTTCTAATTAGACTTTTAGAGGTAATTAATTTCTAATTAGACGTTTAGAGGTAATTAATTTCTAATTAGACGTTTAGAGGTAATTCATTTCTAATTAGACGTTTAGAGGTAATTAATTTCTAATTAGACGTTTAGAGGTAATTAATTTCTAATTAGACGTTTAGAGGTAATTAATTTCTAATTAGACGTTTAGAGGTAATTAATTTCTAATTAGACGTTTAGAGATAATTAATTTCTAAGTAGACGTTTAGAGATAATTAATTTCTAATTAGACGTTTAGAGATAATTAATTTCTAATTAGACGTTTAGAGGTAATTAATTTCTAATTAGACGTTTAGAGGTAATTAATGTCTAAGTTATTACACGGTCATCTGCATAACTTGTAATAAACCTTAAGTGAAAATTATATTCTTCAATATAATGGAACTATTTCATATTTACATGCTAATACTTAATCCATATTTGTTTAATGAATTTTGAGTCTTGAGTTAATACGGGGATGTTTGTCGTATGTGCTTGTGTTTTGTGCATACCGGACTTTATGTCCTCATGTAAGAGACTTGGTATGATATTCATTTAAGTACAAACAACAACTATGCGAACATTTACTTGATAGTAAAGTCAGGTCAGCATTAAAAGCTTCTGTTCATACTGGTTCATGTCGTGAGAGAGAGAGAGAGAGAGAGAGAGAGAGAGAGAGAGATGATGATTAGGTGAAGGAGGACAGTGTCATGCCATAAACAAACAAATAAACAAACAACGTGGAGAGAGAGAGAGAGAGAGAGAGAGAGAGAGAGACTAGTTCTTCCGTTTTGCAGATGTATTAGATTTTCATAAAACGAGTGACGGTGTCCTTTTTTAAAGCAAATTGAAGATAACGTAACCTCCAAAAAATAATAATTTTCTGCTAAGGAGAATAAATGAGAGAAATAACAATAATGCTTGAGAGAGAGAGAGAGAGAGAGAGAGAGAGAGAGAGAGATATGACATTAGCTCTTCCGTGATGCAGGTGTATTAAATTTTCATAAGAGCGAGTGACTGTGTCCTTTCAAAGCGAATTGAAGATAACGTAAGACCAAAAATAATAATAATACTTGAGAGAGAGAGAGAGAGAGAGAGAGAGAGAGAGAGAGCCTTTTCACTTTCATCACCATAAAGAAAAAGGGAAACAATTTTCTCAGACACAGGAAACATCTGGTTCCACCTATTCAAGCTATACCAGATGAAATATTTATATGTATGTATGTATGTATGTATAAATTCAATAACAGTATTTAAAGGCTCGTTTGATAAAGGATATGCAATTTCGTCTCAATATTTTTCTGGAAATAATTAACATTACTTAAAATGGGTAATTTTCTACATAAGCTAAGGTAGTTACATTATAAAAGTAAAATAAAACATCAAAGTATCCCGACTGTAAAAACTCGTTTGTGTTAGTATAACAACAATTCCAAAGAGGAACAAAAAATTACATTGTAGAGAGAGAGAGAGAGAGAGAGAAGAGAGAGAGAGAGAGAGAGAAAAGAACACATTTGAGTATTATGAATTGTGCTGAGGAGAAATCTTCAATAAAATGAGATAAAATAGGGTCAATGTTTACTTCAAACGTTGTAAAAGACTTTAGGTTTCTTGTAAAATCGATTTTGGGTCCAACGTGGTTGAGCGTTTGTAGGGATTATTACTCCTTTGGAAGAACTTGGTCGAGCGTTGGGGAGCTATTACGCAGCTGAAAGGTGTTCACTTCAGTTCAAAGTGGTTTGCGGTTACTTACCTTACTTTGACGACTGCTTTTCCGGTCCCATACAGCATGGGAACCCCGCGCTCAACAGGATCTCCACTGTCGTTTTACCTTGTTAGTTTAGAGCAGTGGTTCCCACCCTGGGGGAAATTTCTCCCTGGGAGGAAATTTGAAGCTTCCAGGGGGGAAATAATTACACTACCTACTAACTAAAAAAAGAGGAAAATGTCCTCATAGTACACTAGTGTGGCAATTTGTTGTTAGGCATTCAATTGTGATATGATCATATCAGTTCTCAAAGACATGATATTCAAGGGGAGAATTGGAGTGTCATGCCCATTTCTGAGGCAGGCGAGTGGGCATGAGGGCTGGGCGGGGCATGAAGGGGGAAATCTGGATGGTTGAACTGGGTGCAGGGGGGAAATGACAGAAAAAAGGTTGGGAACCACTGGTTTAGAGTATTCAACGTTTCACATCGCGTATTGTTCATTTACCGTTAAATTGTCACTGTTGTACAACTGATGAAATAAGTGTCTTCAGTTTCCTCTTGAAAGCCTCTTCAATCATTCTGATGTCTCGTGGGAGCTTATTACATAGTCTCGGGGCCGCATATTTAAAGGGTCTGGATCCTACAGTAGACACACATCTAGGTTCCAATAGTTTGAAGCCATCTGTCGACATGATTTGTTGGCTGCGCAATATGTAGCAATTCTCTTAAGTATTTTGGACGACCGGTTCTGATAACTTGGTGGGTTATTGTACATATTTTAAATTGAATGCTCGCTTTTATCGGCAGCCAGTGTAAATCCATTAGTATGGGGGTAATCCTTTCATGAGTCTTGCTCCTCTTTTTATTGTTTTGTAATTTTTTAAGTTGCACTTTTAATAAACTGTAATAAGAGTTGCAGGAGTCAATCCTGGTAATAACACAGTTTATCACAAGTTTCTTTACAGAATTTTCGTCCAGGTACTTTTTTATTAACGCAATATTTCTTAGATGATAACCAGCAGTTTTTATTACATTATTCATTTGGGCATTTAGAGACAGGTTACAGTCAAGAAATACACCTAGATCTCGAACTTTACTATATATCGGCACAGTCATTATTTACGTTCATTTGGATATCGCACAAGTTACTCGCGGTGTTTCTCTTACCCTCCACCATGAAATCAGTTTTGTTCTCATTTAATTTTAGTTGTTTAAATGTCATCTATTCTCTAACACTATCAAGGATTCGGTTTAGAGTTTCAGTAGAGTCATCTATATCATTTATGGATTAGTAATATTGTGTGTCATCTGCAAATAGTTTGAACTTTACGCCATGCCTTTGTAGTATTTTCGATAGACCAATAGTATAGATGCAGAATAAGAGTGGGCCAAGTACACTCCCCTGGGGTACCCCTCTGTTTAAGGGTTCATACGATGGATAAGAGTTTCCAATTTGTACACTGTAATTTCTATCAACCAAGTAGTCTTTCAGGTATTCGAAAGCTTGATCTTCAACGCCGATGGACCCTAGATCATTTAGTAGCAGTCCATGCACAATTGTATCAAAAGCGCCACTGAGATTGAGCGATATTAAATATTTATTTTCATCCATCATTTCCAGCATATCATTTACAACAGAACAGATGGCTGTCTCCGTAGAGTATAATTTTCTGTAAGCAGATTGGTTGTCAGTCCTGAATTAATGTCTATTTCAAGTCTAATTTCCTTTCCTAATACCCTGTCTTCCTATGATCTGGTACAGCTTGAATCACTGTTTAATTAATCTTGTAGTTTATTTTTACTACTATGATTTAGGCGGATTTAGATGTTGAAAGTTCAATCGCTTATCATTTCGTAGCAATGAAACGATTGGTAACTAAAGTTTCTTAGAATAAGACTGAAAAGTACAACTATTAGAATGTATTTTTCACGATATATTAAGTATTTTCTTTCTTTTGAGTGTGTGAGTGTTAAAGTTTACGGGAGAGCCAATAGTAGGATCTTCTTTATTCCTATCTGAGAGAATAAATGAGATTTGAATTATATCCGTATAAAAAAAAAACAGTAAAATATAAGAACTGAAAAACAAAAAGATAGAATTCCCCAGGAAAATTCAGTAATTAAGTAACGAACCTACTACCGAATTCAATATGAAAACTGTATACAAATTGTTAACTTTGTTTATAGTTGAAAAAGTTATAAATGCTTAGACGTTTGAGCAACAGTGGAGATTGCCGGGATAAAAGTATGTCTTTATTTGTAAAAAGAAATAGCTGCTTAACGGGTAATTACAGACCTCAAATGTAATAAAAAATAACATCAATAATTAAATATAATTGCTGTCAGAATAAAAAAAATGGGTATTCGGATTCTTGGTAAGACAAACCACCAACTTTGCCATTAAAGCCCAAAGATCTCTCTCTCTCTCTCTCTCTCTCTCTCTCTCTCTCTCTTTTTTTTATTTATGAAGTTATCTGTGATTGAAGGAACATTTAAACGTAACTGTAGACGTAAATTACGATATTTCAATTTGGTGTTATTCAAATCCGGTGGAGAATATGATGTGATCTCTTAAGCATCAAGTTACTTCAAGAGGTCTGGAATAAGCTCAGATTGCATACTTAGTGCAAAAAGATAAGTATATAGTCTAAGCTTTGGATGGTGACTAAACTTGACGAGCAAATTCTCTATCAAAGGGCGAATCAAGCATTTGAATGGTGACTAAATTGCATGTAAAATATGGATTCCCCTCCCCCCCAAAAAAAAATCCCCCAAAAATCATTAAGATGGTAGATGAAAAATGATGAAATATTATATTTTGATATAAACATATATATATATATATATATATACATATATACATATATACATATATACATATATATATATATATATATATAGGGAAATACTAATCTAGTTATGAAAATATTTGGGTAGTAACTTGAGAGAGAGAGAGAGAGAGAGAGAGAGAGAGAGACCAATTTCAATCCTTTCAATCCCTCTTTAATCCTCACTTACCACTAAAATGTGAACTATTTACAATTGCAAAACAAACAATCGACGTGAATGAATGGTAATGGAGTATTCAGTTAACAGCTGAAGAAGAACATTTAATCTCGCTTTGTTCCAAGAAGTCAAATGAATGGATGAACTGTGTTCTCGTTAACTGTGAGGACTGAGTAACGAACCCAAACAAAGAAGTTGATTCAAAATTTGTTTTCAAATGGTAATTTGATTAGAGAATGTTGTAGAATTAGTAGTAGAACAGAATTCTTGAATAAAAATTATAAAATATAAAATAAAATTATTTTAGTCGGATCATTAAGTGTAGGCCTAATTCCCATTTCCTTACGATATTAGGATGCGTCATTAATAAATTGTTCTTGTCCTCTAAAGATTAAATACTTCAAGATAAAACAAAAACAAAAAAGAAAACAAAATTTTAATAAAGATATTTTACTCCGATCAATGAGTGTAATTCCCATTTCCTTACGATATTAGAATGAAACATTAATAAATTGTTCAAGCCATTTGTGGATTAAACAAAAACAAAAAGAAAAAAAAACAAAAAATATAAATAATAAGTAACAGCAGGTTTGGGACAATTCTCTTTGAAGTTCATATTGGATTTCTGCCAGTTTGTCCTCGACCGCGTTACATGACTACACGGTGGTGGGGTGTGGGGGATTGGTTGTGGGGGGGGGGGGGGCTGTTGTCGAGAGAGGGGAGGGGTACACACGGGAATAGAGGTTATGTTAGGTCAAATTAGATTAGAGTAGAAATCTACATTCCATATTCTGCATGAAAACGAGCTCTGGTGAATTTCAGTCTATTTAGTTCTAAGGTTAGTGAAATCTTAAAATGTATCCAAATTAAGGTACAAACTAACTGACAATGTATTGAAAGACTATAAAGATATAATAAAACCCTACTTTTATCACTAAACTGTATTTGAAAATAAATAAATGCCAGTTTTGTCTTACCAGGATTTACAGTTTTGGATTAAAGACTGACTACATCTTTTTCTATTTCAAGATTGATGTTGTCGTAAGCAAATCTTTTAGAACGAAGAATTTATTCGTTAAGACATTGCAGGATACTAAGCCTGGCAAAATGTGATTTCTTTCCTGGGGTAAGACTGCCTCTTCAACTGCATTTTATTAATCGGTCTGTCTGTGTCTGTGTAATGCGTGTCTGTCCGTACTTTCATCGTAATGATTCTTTTATAGGATCATAATTCCCTATTCCAGATGATATTTTCAATATTTATTCATCCATGTTTTTGTAGCGTTTAGTTAAGAATTCAAAATACGCATATATGAATATCTATAGCTATATTTTTGAATTCTTACACTTCTTTGATACAGCAACCAAAGTCTTTTACCGTTGCATAACCTGCCAGTACGTTTATGCATATGATTTACATGAAAAATATCAGTATAGTTGCGAATTTAAATAAAGTTTTAAAATTAAAAAAAAAGTAGATAATTTTCTTCGACTTTATTTTTGAATTGATTCTATTGTAGGCAAGTGAATTAAAAAGGGACAATAAAAAACTTTGTGAAATTTTAGTCTTTTAAAATATATGTAAGTTAAATATTCGAAGAAAACATAAGTAATCATATCATTTACATTAAAAAAAATGGTTCAAAACAAAGAGCTTCATCAAGTAAATATTAATGAGACTTTTATTGAGAAATTGTATATCGTTTTTTTTTCCTTTGAGCCTGTATTTTTCCCATAAGTTTTTTTTCTAATTTTCCTCATGTATTTAAGAAAAATCTAAATTAGTCTTTAGCATTAATCACATGCTACTTTTAAAGAAAGGATTTTCTTACTGTTTTCTGGCTAAAGTGTAAAATTATTTTGTAATAATTTTTTAGCAGAACTTTTAATTCCCAGACGAAAAGCTAAAATAACATTGAACTAAAAGTACAGTTGTTTGTATTGAAAGAGTCTAAGTACTTTAGATTAAAAGTGTTTAAAATACACTTACGTTTTTTTTTTTTTGTACTATCACATTTAAAGTATCGAATACATATCCTTTTTATGTACAATGTGCTAATTTCAGATTTAATTTCCGAAATGGAAGAAGAAATAACAAATTTATCCTATCACATACGAATAATTTCAAGCATTATGAGTTTTCACTATCCTACCTTGTTAGAAAAAAAGCGTAATTTTAATCGGAAATTCTCTGAATCAATATGCTGTTCTCAACCGTATTTCAGTAAAATACAGGCGACCCTAATTTTACCTTGTTTTGTTAATATCTTTTAGGGGTTGGTGACAGTAATATCACTCCTTTACATCAATATACCAGCTTTTAAGATGGTAAAAATCCTGGAATATTTTTGGTGACAGTAATATCACTCCTTTACATCAATACATCCGTTTTTAAGACAGTAAAAATCCTGGAATAAATGTTGCCAGACATTTACCGTTCTTTAATGCAAATACCTAACAGTGTAGAGTGAGGAATCTTGTGACTTCTCTCTCTCTCTCTCTCTCTCTCTCTCTCTCTCTCAAGTTACTACTCAAATATTTTCATAACTCTAAATCAGTATTTCCCTATATATATATATATATATATATATAATGTAATGTAATTTTTCATGTAATTTCTAACAGTGTAGAGTGAGGAATCTCGCAGCTACTATATTGAACAAACCATAATAACAAACAGACGGATTGATAGATGGAATATGTTTACATATATATAGAAAGCGTCACGAGTCGCCAGACTTGAGGAATCGTTGGTAAATTGAAAGCCATTACCCAAAGCGCCTCCATTTGTGTGCCTCTATCGATTTCATTGGAGACAAGATCCCCGGGGATACGCCATGTTTACAAAGAAACAAGTGGGAGACAAGATCCTCGGAGATACGCCATGTTTACAAAGAAACAAGTGGGAGACAAGATCCTCGGGGGATACGCCATGTTTACAAAGAAACAAGTGGGAGACAAGATCCTCTCGGGGATACGCCATGTTTACAAAGAAACAAGTGGGAGACAAGATCCTCTCGGGGATACGCCATGTTTACAAAGAAACGAGTGGGAGACAAGATCCTCGGGGGATACGCCATGTTTACAAAGAAACAAGTGGGAGACAAGATCCTCGGGGATACGCCATGTTTACAAAGAAACAAGTGGGAGACAAGATCCTCTCGGGGATACGCCATGTTTACAAAGAAACAAGTGGGAGACAAGATCCTCTCGGGGATACGCCATGTTTACAAAGAAACGAGTGGGAGACAAGATCCTCGGGGGATACGCCATGTTTACAAAGAAACAAGTGGGAGACAAGATCCTCGGGAGATACGCCATGTTTACAAAGAAACAAGTGGGAGACAAGATCCTCTCGGGGATACGCCATGTTTACAAAGAAACGAGTGGGAGACAAGATCCTCGGGGGATACGCCATGTTTACAAAGAAACAAGTGGGAGACAAGATCCTCGGAGATACGCCATGTTTACAAAGAAACAAGTGGGAGACAAGATCCTCTCGGGGATACGCCATGTTTACAAAGAAACGAGTGGGAGACAAGATCCTCGGGGGATACGCCATGTTTACAAAGAAACAAGTGGGAGACAAGATCCTCGGAGATACGCCATGTTTACAAAGAAACAAGTGGGAGACAAGATCCTCGGGGATACGCCATGTTTACAAAGAAACAAGTGGGAGACAAGATCCTCGGAGATACGCCATGTTTACAAAGAAACAAGTGGGAGACAAGATCCCCGGGGGGATACGCCATGTTTACAAAGAAACAAGTGGGAGACAAGATCCTCGGAGATACGCCATGTTTACAAAGAAACAAGTGGGAGACAAGATCCTCGGGGATACGCCATGTTTACAAAGAAACAAGTGGGAGACAAGATCCTCGGGGGATACGCCATGTTTACAAAGAAACAAGTGGGAGACAAGATCCTTGGGGATACGCCATGTTTACGAAGAAACAAGTGGGAGACAAGATCCTCGGGGGGATACGCCATGTTTACAAAGAAACAAGTGGGAGACAAGATCCTCGGGGGATACGCCATGTTTACAAAGAAACAAGTGGGAGACAAGATCCTCAGGGGATACGCCATGTTTACAAAGAAACAAGTGGGAGACAAGATCCTCGGGGGATACGCCATGTTTACAAAGAAACAAGTGGGAGACAAGATCCTCAGGGGATACGCCATGTTTACAAAGAAACAAGTGGGAGACAAGATCCTCGGGGGATACGCCATGTTTACAAAGAAACAAGTGGGAGACAAGATCCTCGGGGATACGCCATGTTTACAAAGAAACAAGACATATCGTTGCTGAACTGCCCCTGCTTTATACAGGACGCCCACTGGGTGTTCGCGCGAGGGTAGTAACCTCTGCATTCCATACTTTGAATTTCTCTGGTATATTTGGAAGTATTTATATCAGAAAAGTGTAAAGAAGGACTCTTTTCACCGGGCGTCACAGGTCTCTTCCCAGAAATAGATTTTTCCTTTGTCAAAATCCCTTTTTTGTCGATTCGTGAGAGTTCATTATATTGTTCATATATTCACTGTTAAAAATTTGCCGTGGAAAAATGGTAAAAATCCTGGAATAAATGTTGCCAGGCATTTACCGTTTTAAAAACGGATATATTGACGTAAAGGATTGATATTACGGTCACCAACCCGTAATAGATAATAGCAAAGTAAGGTAAAATTACGGTCGCCTGTATTTTACTGAAATACGCTTGAGAACAGTATATTTTTACGGAGACTTTAGATTTGAATAACTTTTTTCTAACAAGTGTATTTTTGTTGATTCGTGGGGGGCTCATGATATTGTTTAGGTATTCATATAGAATTTTTTGTCAACAGACAAAAAATATGTAATGGGTATAATTTTACTGGAGACAATATCTCGTGGCTTTTAAACTTCTTTGAAAATCTTAAAGGAAATGTATGATATTTTTTATTACCGAAGATATCTTTATGAAGCAAATGACCTACGAGGATAATGATTATATTACATCATGCAAAATATTATGTAAAATCATATGATAGCGAACTGAATAAGGAGCATGAGGAACAAGATGAAAATGACAAGGAAAATGATAAAGTATAAAAAAAGTAAAAAAAGGTAAAAAAAAGTGGACCTACGAGGATAATGATTAAATTACGTCATGAAAAATAGTATGCAAAATCATATGATAAGAGAATTGTCTAAGGAACATGAGGAAC
The DNA here is from genome assembly GCF_036898095.1 of Palaemon carinicauda. Taxonomy (NCBI): domain Eukaryota; kingdom Metazoa; phylum Arthropoda; class Malacostraca; order Decapoda; family Palaemonidae; genus Palaemon; species Palaemon carinicauda. The sequence continues at coordinate 70,728,485 of NC_090750.1, forward strand.
AAAATGAAAGTGAAAAGGAAAATGATAAAGTATAAAAAATTGAAAAAAGTGGACAACAGTAAAGGTCGGAAGGACAACACTGTATCCTTCATTTCGACTGACATGTAATCAAGTTGGGGACGGAAACCTCAACAATATTTTTAGGGTTTCCACCATCTCCTTCAGGAAGGAAAAAAAAAAGAGAGGAGGTAAAAATAGGACGAGCAACCGAGGGAATTAATAAGAAGACAAATATTTAGGAAATCCTGGAAAATAGCTTTCAGGGGACAACTGTTTTGTTATAAGGGGATTATGATTTACTTTAGCACAATACTGCACTGTAGTCTTACTGTGTACAGTATGTAGTGTACATGTGTGCATATGTACTGTACACTTTCCCTAAAGGCTTATAGGGAAGAGGCCCATAGACAGAATGAATAAATTGCGAAAAGGTTTCAATTATTTAGCGATATTAAAATAATTTTGTTAGATTTGCTTTTTCTTTATTATCATATTCTTTATCATATATTTAAGAGGTAAAGATTCAATAACTAGAACCACCACACACACAAATATATATATACACAAACACTCGTATACTGTATGTGCGTGTTGGTGTGTGTGTATGTATGTATGTATGTATGTATGTATGTGTATATATATATATATATATATACATATATACATATATATATACATATATATATATATATATATGTGTGTATATATATATATACATATATGTGTTTTTTTATATATGATATATATATATTATATATATATATATATATATATATTATATACATATATATACATTATATACATACATATACATATATATAAATATATATATTATATTATATACATATATATATATATATATATACTGTACATATATATATATACATATACATATACATATATATATATATATATATATATATTTATATATATGTAGATACATGCATATATATTATATACACATACATATATACACACATAAATATATATATACACACACACACACACACACACATATATATATATATATATATAGGGAAATACTAATTTAGAGGGTAGTAACTTGAGAGAGAGAGAGAGAGAGAGAGAGAGAGAGAACGTCACAACAGAAATCGTTTACAAGGTAGCCTAAGCGTCTAGATGACATGCGTCCCTCATTTCCATTGTTATGCAATCAAGCGGACGACCGAAGCATCTAAGGATTTTTCTTTTCTTTTCACGAGAAACAGACACAAAGAAAGGATGATAGCAAAGCAAATAAAAAAAAAAAGAATGATAGGCAAGACTTCAACAGGTCCTTTGATTTGGGGTTTCTTGGGAGGACGAATAAGCAGCTGTAGTAACCTTAGCTTTTATAAAAATATTTTGCTGCTTTTCCTAATTGTTTCATACGATAGAAAAGTTAGAAAAAAACAATTATATTGAATGGAATATCTGTCATTACCAGTGGGTCCGAACTTTTATCATTTGGATTAGCTATATGAAACAATACAGTATAATATACTGTATAATATAATTGTCTACTTATCTTCGCTACGGAGGCTTCTAGCTTTTAACGTATCTGGCTTGATTAAACTTTCAACTACATGACCGAGTAGGTTACCTTTCTTTTGCATAACAAAATTCATATTTTAGGGTAAATTTTTTCAAAGAAACATTTATCTTCAAGAAGATCAAGAAAGCGGCTCCAGTCATGGTAGGATTAAATGAATACATTCCTGTTGAAGGTAAGGAAGTGGATGGGTTACTACTGTTTACTGTGTGCCTTTGACGACAAACTGTAAGCGGCAATATAAGTTCATCAAGCCTCAAGCCCTATGTTGTATTGCTTCTTACCGGTTACTTTACAGTAGTTTCCTTTGGTTTCCTCCTATTCAACTGTTCAACCTTATTGACTTTATTTTCCCATTTATAGCAAATCAATCGGAAAAAACTATATTTTTAAACAGAAAGGTCGATTAAAGAGAAAATGTGCAAATGAATTAAGAAACATATTTCATTTGTGATTCGCTGATTGAAAACAAAAAAAGGTTAAAATGTTAGCAGCTTTCTACTATGCTAGCAAAGTAATCAGATGCGAGTTACTTTAAGCGATAAATAGATATATGCAAGAGAGAGAGAGAGAGAGAGAGAGAGAGAGAGAGAGAGAGAGAGAGATAAACAGAAACAAATTTTCTAATCATCTCACTTTTTACTTATTCCGTATCGAAGTGACTAATCCCGGGATTTATCTGGCCGACAAGCTTCTACATTTTTTTTCCCTTTGAGGCCTATATATTCGCCTTTCACCCTCTATATCTCTCTCTCTCTTTCCTTTCTTCCCCTTCAAGTCCAATCTAGATAAGGCCTTCTGACCGGCCATCTGTTCTGCCTCAGCATAGCAGAAACGAGAAATTCACTTGGAATTTGTACCGCAACGGATCCTCAGAAATCTGACATTGATAAGAAATCTTCATCTCTCTTTCCTTTTATGGGGGAGATGACAACAAAGATGATTGATGCTGACTGTGTAGGTATGCACGAACTTATGAAGATGGTTCTGTATCCACTTGAGGGTACAAGGGATTGTGATTAGAGGGATGATGAGTTAAATTGGATATAGATCAGATAAATTTGATGTTTTGCGATTAAATGGATGCCGAGTTAAATTAGATATAAATCAAATAAATTTGAGGTTTTGCGATCAAAGGGATAGCGACCTAAATTAAATATATATCAAATAGAAAATTTGAGGTTTTGCGATTAAAGGGATGCCGAGTTAAATTAGATATATACCAAAGAGCAAATTTGACCTATAATTTTTAGGATTAACCCAAAGAAAAAGGTTTCCTCTTTTCGAAAAGAGTATCCTCTATGTAACTATAGATAGACAAGGAATAAGTCTATCTTTATCTTTCATTGAGAACTAGAAATGAAGAAATCATTTTGAATGGACAATTCGGAGTTGAGAGAGTGGAAATAAAAATGAAATAGTTGAGAGAGTGGAAATAAAAATGAAATAGTTGAGAGAGTGGAAATAAAAATGAAATAGTTGAGAGATTGGAAATAAAAATGAAATAGTTGAGAGAGTGGAAATAAAAATGAAATAGTTGAGAGATTGGAAATAAAAATGAAATAGTTGAGAGAGGGGAAATAAAAATGAAATAGTTGAGAGAGGGGAAATAAAAATGAAATAGTTGAGAGAGGGGAAATAAAAATGAAATAGTTGAGAGAGTGGAAATAAAAATGAAATAGTTGAGAGAGGGGAAATAAAAATGAAATAGTTGAGAGAGTAGAAATAAAAATGAAATAGTTGAGAGAGTAGAAATAAAAATGAAATAGTTGAGAGAGTAGAAATAAAAATGAAATAGTTGAGAGAGTGGAAATAAAAATGAAATAGTTGAGAGAGTGGAAATAAAAATGAAATAGTTGAGAGAGTGGAAATAAAAATGAAATAGTTGAGAGAGTGGCAATAAAAATGAAATAGTTGAGAGAGTGGCAATAAAAATGAAATAGTTGAGAGAGTGGAAATAAAAATGAAATAGTTGAGAGAGGGGAAATAAAAATGGAATAGTTGAGAGAGTGGAAATAAAAATGGAATAGTTGAGAGATTGGAAATAAAAATGAAATAGTTGAGAGAGTGGAAATAAAAATGAAATAGTTGAGAGAGTGGAAATAAAAATGAAATAGTTGAGAGAGTGGAAATAAAAATGAAATAGTTGAGAGAGTGGAAATAAAAATGAAATAGTTGAGAGAGTGGAAATAAAAATGAAATAGTTGAGAGAGTGGAAATAAAAATGAAATAGTTGAGAGAGTGGAAATAAAAATGAAATAGTTGAGTGGAAATATAAATGAAATAGTTGAGAGAGTGGAAATAAAAATGAAATAGTTGAGAGAGTGGAAATAAAAATGAAATAGTTGAGAGAGTGGAAATAAAAATGAAATAGTTGAGAGAGTGGAAATAAAAATGAAATAGTTGAGAGAGTGGAAATATAAATGAAATAGTTGAGAGAGTGGAAATAAAAATGAAAATAGTTGAGAGAGTGGAAATAAAAATGAAATAGTTGAGAGAGTGGAAATAAAAATGAAATAGTTGAGAGAGTGGAAATAAAAT
>NC_090750.1:70733077-70735577 GCF_036898095.1 Palaemon carinicauda
AAGAAATCATTTTGAATGGACAATTCGGAGTTGAGAGAGTGGAAATAAAAATGAAATAGTTGAGAGAGTGGAAATAAAAATGAAATAGTTGAGAGAGTGGAAATAAAAATGAAATAGTTGAGAGATTGGAAATAAAAATGAAATAGTTGAGAGAGTGGAAATAAAAATGAAATAGTTGAGAGATTGGAAATAAAAATGAAATAGTTGAGAGAGGGGGAAATAAAAATGAAATAGTTGAGAGAGGGGAAATAAAAATGAAATAGTTGAGAGAGGGGAAATAAAAATGAAATAGTTGAGAGAGTGGAAATAAAAATGAAATAGTTGAGAGAGGGGAAATAAAAATGAAATAGTTGAGAGAGTAGAAATAAAAATGAAATAGTTGAGAGAGTAGAAATAAAATGAAATAGTTGAGAGAGTAGAAATAAAAATGAAATAGTTGAGAGAGTGGAAATAAAAATGAAATAGTTGAGAGAGTGGAAATAAAAATGAAATAGTTGAGAGAGTGGAAATAAAAATGAAATAGTTGAGAGAGTGGCAATAAAAATGAAATAGTTGAGAGAGTGGCAATAAAAATGAAATAGTTGAGAGAGTGGAAATAAAAATGAAATAGTTGAGAGAGGGGAAATAAAAATGGAATAGTTGAGAGAGTGGAAATAAAAATGGAATAGTTGAGAGATTGGAAATAAAAATGAAATAGTTGAGAGAGTGGAAATAAAAATGAAATAGTTGAGAGAGTGGAAATAAAAATGAAATAGTTGAGAGAGTGGAAATAAAAATGAAATAGTTGAGAGAGTGGAAATAAAAATGAAATAGTTGAGAGAGTGGAAATAAAAATGAAATAGTTGAGAGAGTGGAAATAAAAATGAAATAGTTGAGAGAGTGGAAATAAAAATGAAATAGTTGAGTGGAAATATAAATGAAATAGTTGAGAGAGTGGAAATAAAAATGAAATAGTTGAGAGAGTGGAAATAAAAATGAAATAGTTGAGAGAGTGGAAATAAAAATGAAATAGTTGAGAGAGTGGAAATAAAAATGAAATAGTTGAGAGAGTGGAAATATAAATGAAATAGTTGAGAGAGTGGAAATAAAAATGAAAATAGTTGAGAGAGTGGAAATAAAAATGAAATAGTTGAGAGAGTGGAAATAAAAATGAAATAGTTGAGAGAGTGGAAATAAAATGAAATAGTTGAGAGAGTGGAAATAAAAATGAAATAGTTGAGAGAGTGGAAATAAAAATGAAATAGTTGAGAGAGTGGAAATAAAAATGAAATAGTTGAGAGAGTGGAAATAAAAATGAAATAGTTGAGAGAGTGGAAATAAAAATGAAATAGTTGAGAGAGTGGAAATAAAAATGAAATAGTTGAGAGAGTGGAAATAAAAATGAAATAGTTGAGAAGAGTGGAAATAAAAATGAAATAGTTGAGAGAGTGGAAATAAAAATGAAATAGTTGAGAGAGTGGAAATAAAAATGAAATAGTTGAGAGAGTGGAAATAAAAATGAAATAGTTGAGAGAGTGGAAATATAAATGAAATAGTTGAGAGAGTGGAAATAAAAATGAAATAGTTGAGAGAGTGGAAATATAAATGAAATAGTTGAGAGAGTGGAAATAAAAATGAAATAGTTGAGAGAGTGGAAATAAAAATGAAATAGTTGAGAGAGTGGAAATAAAAATGAAATAGTTGAGAGAGTGGAAATAAAAATGAAATAGTTGAGAGAGTGGAAATAAAAATGAAATAGTTGAGAGAGTGGAAATAAAAATGAAATAGTTGAGAGAGTGGAAATAAAAATGAAATAGTTGAGAGTGGAAATAAGAATGAATAGTTGAGAGAGTGGAAATAAAAATGAAATAGTTGAGAGAGTGGAAATAAAAATGAAATAGTTGAGAGAGTGGAAATAAAAATGAAATAGTTGAGAGTGGAAATAAGAATGAAATAGTTGAGAGAGTGGAAATAAAAATGAAATAGTTGAGAGAGTGGAAATAAAAATGAAATAGTTGAGAGAGTGGAAATAAAAATGAAATAGTTGAGAGTGGAAATAAGAATGAAATAGTTGAGAGAGTGGAAATAAAAATGAAATAGTTGAGAGAGTGGAAATAAAAATGAAATAGTTGAGAGAGTGGAAATAAAAATGAAATAGTTGAGAGAGTGAAAAATAAAAATGAAATCATGTAAATTAATAATCTTGAATAGCAATAAAATGACCTTCGAAGCAGTCGTTTTATCATTTTTTTTTCTTCGCGTGATCAGTGAACATTAAGAAAAAGATTTATGAAACAGATTTAGAAGAGGCTCAGATCCATTGACATGCAAAGGTAATAGCATTTTCTGTTTTTCGCTAACATACGAATATCTAGTTTCTTATATACTCTTCTACACGTGGAGAGAGAGAGAGAGAGAGAGAGAGAGAGAGAGAGAGAGAGAGAGAGAGAGAGAGAGCGTATTCTCTAGGGACAAAAGTTTAAACCTAAAGTTACTTAGTTTTTTTTATTCTTGTAACAGT
>NC_090750.1:70740577-70743077 GCF_036898095.1 Palaemon carinicauda
CTAAATAAAAGGATCATCTTTTAAATCAGCTTTGTCACATGGCTTGCTTCCATCCCAGCCTCTTAATTTCATTTCCTGTCGCCCGTGGAAGTGAAATGAACTTAGGCTTATAAACCGGGGATTTCTCAACTACCTCACCATGCCGCAATTACGAGAGAGAGAGAGAGAGAGAGAGAGAGAGAGAGAGAGAGAGAGAGAGAGAGAGAGAGAGAAAGAAAGGAAGAGAAAAAGAAAGAGAAAGAAAAAAAATAGGAGAGAAAGAAAGAAAGAAAGAAAGGAGGAAAAGAGAGAGAGAGAGAGAGAGAGAGAGAGAGAGAGAGAGAGAGAGAGAGAGAGAGAGAGAGAGAGAGAGAGAGTCATTATTTACACATGAGAATACTGGTCACGATAGTTTTGACCCAACTATGTTATCCGTCTTAAATATGAGGGGATTTAAGCCTGCCATATACAATAGAAGTTCTGCAAGAGGAGTTTTATGCTAGTTTTATAATAGTGAAGAAATAAAAAGGAAAATTAGAAAAATAAAGGAAAGAGCATCGAAACATTATTATCCTGTTATTAATTACTAAAAGTTTGTTACTCTTATGGATATACCGTTAACAATGGTAAAATCTCAAAGACAATTGCACTTCGTTAGTTTGTGCACGACAGCTAGACAGTTAAAAAATCCTATATCATTAATTATAAGGCAAAGATTATATTCTAATATATGTCCAAGTCACAAATTTCACTCGAAAAGCAAAACAACGAGGCGGTCTTTTCATAGACCGTGTTATTCAAAGTTTTAATTTTATGTTTCTTTGAATGTAGCAAAGAGCCCGATTCGAAAAATCACTGAAGTTAAGGATGTCTATTGCAAGAAGATATAAGAGAGAATGCAGAACAGGAAAATAAAAAGAAGTAAGAAGTCAAAGGGAAAAAAATAGAGAAATAAAATAAAAATAAAAAGGGAAAAGAAGAGATAATTTGATATCTAGTCTTGACTCCAGTGCTTATGTTTGCTGCTTATTCAGAAAATTTTCAGTTAAACTAATATAAATATCTGCATGCATGTCAGCTGACAAGATGACGTCATACCTCAAATGTCAATGGGTGCGGTTTTTCATGAACTATGACATTTTTAAGCTGCAATGTTCATAATGAAAAGTCATAACATGGGAGACATGAACAATAATTTCACTTTTCGAATTTCTTACAGTCAAAAGCAATGTGGCTTTTATTTATTTCGAAAAGCTTTCAAGTTTTAATGAACACGATGAAGAATAAATATAAAACTATTTTTATCCCATTTTTCAGTGGGTTTCATAAAGGTGGATTCCTGCTGATAATTAAGTTTTGAAATATTCGGAACTTTATTACGAAACTTACTGGAATCCTACACTTGAAAAAAATGAAAGTGAATGCGATTATCATAGGCATACTTTTTAAGTATGATGACAGCTCTCACTTTTAAAGAAATGTGAATGTTATTATCACAAGCATACCTCTCAAATGTAATAATCAGCTCTCACTTTAAAAAAATGAAAGTGAATAATTCTCAAGTGTAATAACAGCTCTCACTTTTAAAAAATTAAAGTGAATGCGAGTATCATAGGCATACTTTTCAAGTATAATGACCGCTCTCACTTTTTAAAAAATGTGAATGTTATTATCACAAGCATACCTCTCTTGGGTGTAATAATCAGCTCTCACTTTAAAAAAAAAAATGAAAGTGAATAATTCTCAAGTGTAATAACAGCTCTCATTAAAAAAAAAAAAAAAGTGAATGCTATTATCATAGGCATACTTTTCAAGTGTAATAACAGCTCTCACTCAAAAAGAAAGAAAGCGAATACTATTACCACAGGCATACTTATAAAGTGGAATAACAGCTCTCCCTTTAAAAAAAAAAAAAAAGGGGAAGTGAATGCTATTATCACAGACATACTTTTCAAGTGTACTAATAGCTCTCCCTTTTTTAAAAAAGGAAGTGAATAAGACTATCATAGGCATACTTCTCCAAGTGTAATAACAGATCTCATTAAAAAAAAAAAAGTGAATGCTATTATCACAGGCATACTTCAAGTGTAATAAAAGCTCTCTTTAAAAAAAAAAGGAAAGTTAATACTATTATCACGGGCATACCTGTCAAGTGTAAAACATCTCTCACCATGTTAAAAAAAAGAGTGGTTGCTATCATCACAGGCCTATCTTTCAAGTATAACAACAGCTCTAACTAAAAAAAAAAAAAAAAAAAAAAAAGCGAATGCTATTATCATAGGCATACTTCTCAATTGTAATAACAGCTCTCACTTTGAAAAAAAAGAGCGAATGCTATTATCCCAGGCATCCTTCTCAAGTGTAATAACAGCTCCAATAACAGCTCCAGACAGGCCTCGAATTGCCTATCCTATGGTTGATCCCATAAATTCCAGCGGAGCCGAGAACCACTAGCATGAAAAAGACATACAGGACCACATCAGTGTCTCCGCAGTTGTTTATATATGACGGTTTCGAGTAT
>NC_090750.1:70745577-70753077 GCF_036898095.1 Palaemon carinicauda
ATATATATATATATATATATTTATATGTATATACATATATATACATATATATATATATATATATATATATATACATATATATATATATATATATATATATATATAAATATACATATACATATATATACACACACACACATATATATTATATATATATATATATATATATATATATATATATATATACATACGAAAAATAAGAGACATATGATAAGCATTAAATCTAGATAATACATATAGAGTCTCAATACCACATCTAACCACGCATTATTTTGTTAATTCAAAGACAGACTGATATAAACGTTCAAGCAGGAAATATTCACAGATGAAACTGGTTCAATTTCCAAATACTCCAAACCTTAATATCGCGGTGTGGGATGAAGGACTAAAACGAGTCTTGTTCTCAGAAACATTGAAATAAACAGAATTCCATTTACCTCACCCTGAGATACTATCTAGATTCGTATCAAGAGAATTCCACAATTTAGAGTGAGATTGAGAGAAAGCATTTGGGCTGGCATGAAAGGGAGATATTGTAAAAGTTTTTATTTGCTTTTTATGAAATACTTTATTTTCTAGATATTTTTTTTTGATGATTGGAGAATTTTTCCTTTTTTTGTTTCGATTTTCTTTTTGGAGAAACTAATCCGAGATGACTTTTTAATCATCGTTTTCTATTTTAATGATTTAAGATATTTGCAATCTTATAGAACATTTTATTTGATGAAAGATCATTAATATTACTTTTTATGACTTTTGTAAAAGTTTTTATTTTTTCTATGAAATACTTTATCTGGATTTTTTTTTTTTTTGATGATTTCGGAAAATTTTTCTTTGGTTTTGTTTTGATTTTCTTTTTGGAGAAACTAATCCCAAATAACTTTTTAGTTATCATTTTCTATTTTAATGATTTAAGATATTCACAATTTTGAGATTGAGAGAAAGCATTTGGACTGGCATGAAAGGGAGAAGATTTTGTAAAAGTTTTTATTTTTTTATGAAATACTTTATTTTCTCGATATTTTTTTTATGATTTGGGGAAATTTTTCTTTTTTCTTTGTTTTGATTTGCTTTTTGGAGAAACTAATCCGAAATAACGTTTCAATTATCATTTTCTATTTTAATGATTTAAGATATTAGAAAATTTTATTTGACGAAAGCTCATTAATCTTACTTTTATGACTTGATAATCAATTTGGCGAAATTATTTATTTCACTAACTGAATTTAGAGTGAGATTGAGAGAAAGCATTTGGGCTGGCATGAAAGGGAGAAGATATTGTAAAAAAAAAAGGTTTTTATTTGTTTTTTATGAAATACTTTATTATCTAGATATTTTTTGATGATTTGGAGAAATTTTTCTTTGTTTTTGTTTTGATTTTCTTTTTGGAGAAACTAATCCGAAATAAATTTTTAGTTATCATTTTCTATTTTAATGATTTAAGATATTCACAATCTTATCGAACATTTTATTTGATGAAAGTTTATTAATATTACTTTTTATGACTTTATAATAATTTTAGCGAAATCACTTATTTCACTAGCTGTTATCAATTACTTTTACTGATGTCAGAGATTTGTTTTTAAGAAACGTATTGTATGAGTGACATGGAAAAATGCTTTTAATCTCCTTTTAAAATGAAAAAGGCTTTAAATTTTCCAAGACCGTTGTGTAATCTTGGAAATATTACAAGTAATATGGAGGAAGCTTATTTAGAAACAGGTTTAATTGCTATGTAATTGCACCTTAATGACAATATTGCAGTAATTATAAATATTTTTCTTATTAAATCCAGAGCATATAGGTTTAATTGCTATGTAATTGCACCTTAATGACAATATTGCAGTAATTATAAATATTTTTCTTATTAAATCCAGAGCATATAGGTTTAATTGCTATGTAATTGCACCTTAATGACAATATTGCAGTAATTATAAATATTTTTCTTATTAAATCCAGAGCATATAGGTTTAATTGCTATGTAATTGCACCTTAATGACAATATTGCAGTAATTATAAATATTTTTCTTATTAAATCCAGAGCAAAATTGTGAGATTTAAATATACCAATGGTCTTTGAAATGCCAACAGTCAAAATTGTCAAGGGGAAAATAAGAAAACAGCAAGGTGAATTTTCTTTATATAAAAAGGCAAAGATAAAAAAATAGTTGCAGAAAAAAAATTCCTACTATCGTTACCCTACCCTACATGGTACAGACCTACAACAACAACAACAACAAACACAGGCGTTTCTAGTCCACTGTAGGACAAAGGCCTCGGACATGTCCTTTATCCTGTCTGGGGTTTGGCCCATCATCAAGCTGGCCAGTGCTGACTGGTGATGGTTGAAAACTTGTCAAATCGCTCATAACAAACCAACCTAGTATTGTTGACCCTAACTCTTACAACTTTGCTAATCATGGCGATACACAATATTTTACTAAAAAGAGAAATTTAAGCCATGAAATTAACCCATGAACTTTAGAAAAAAGGTCAAACTAAAAGTAAAACTTTTAAGGGTAATTAATCACCAACTCCCTGGGTACCTGGCTATGGAGTCTCATCGTATTCGTAAAGAAATTTAATGATTGCTTTCAAAATTTACCGTAACCTTTAATAACAGGCCAAAGTCTGAGGAAAAAAAAAATTCTTTCGAAATTTGAATGGAAAATGGTTTAAGGCTATTATCATTAACTTGACCTGTGATCTTAAGACAATAGGCCAAGATGAAAAATATTTGGATAAAAATGTATACTGCAATTTATCTCCCTACAAACTTTCATCGAAATTGGAAAAAATAATATCAACAATATCAAAAGAATATCAATAACAATATAAATAACAATAACAATAATATCAATATCAATATTAATATCAATAATAATAAATAAAAATGATAACAATAATGATAAATAACAATAACAATAATGATAAATAACAACAACAATAATAATAAATAATGACAGTAATAATAATAATAAATAATGATAATGACAATGATAACAAAAACAACAGCAGCAACAACAACAACAATAGGGCAACAAAGTTTATACGGAGTTTTCAAAGGGTAATAATAATAATAATAATAATAACAACAATAATAACAAAAACAACAATAATAATAAAAATAATAATAATAATCATGGCATAAAAGCTTTTACGCAGTTCCAATTGGTAAAAATAAAAATAAAATACTCCGAAACGTTATATACCCACAGTATTTTCTCTTCCTTTTTTTCGCATCAAAAGGCGTAACACACATAAGACAGCCAATATCTTTCAGAATGGCTCAATAACACTGGCCTCAGATTCTTTTCTTAGAATAATGACATTTGCGCTTGGAGAGCATCCCACAATATACTGTACCTCCAGGACTAGTAGCTCAATAATGTGTTTAGTAAGACAGAATATTATTCATGCTCTGTCTGCCTGTGTCATTTATTCTATTCACATGCCTGTGTCTGCATTTCATTTATTCTATTTACATTATGCCTGTGTCTGTATTTCATTTATTCTATTCACATTATGCCTGTGTCTGTATTTCACTTATTCTATTCACATTATGCCTGTGTCTGTATTTCATTTATTCTATTCACATTATGCCTGTGTCTGTATTTCATTTATTCTATTCACCTTATGCCTGGGTCTGTATTTCACTTATTCTATTCACATTATGCCTGTGTCTGTATTTCACTTATTCTATTCACATTATGCCTGTGTCTGTATTTCATTTATTCTATTCACATTATGCCTGTGTCTGTATTTCATTTATTCTATTTACATCTATCTATGTCTGTGTCTGTCACTTATTCTATTCACATTAATGCCTATCTGTCTCTTTTATTTATACACATCTATGTCATTTTTTTTCTTTTCACATTTATGTCTGTCCGTCTGTGTCATATATTCTATTTACATCTATGTCTGTGTCTGTCTGTCTGTGTCATTTATTCTATTTACATCTATGTCTGTGTCTGTGTGGTGTCTGTCTGTCATTTATTCTATTCACATCCATGTCTGTGTGCCATTTATTCTATTCACATCTATGCCTGTTTGTGTCATTTATTTTATTCACATCTATGTCAGTCTGTCTGTCATTTATTCTATTCGCAACTATGTCACTCTGTCTGCCTCCTTGTCTATCATTTATTCTATTCACATCTATGTCTGTCATTTATTCTATTCACATCTATGTCTGTCATTTATTCTATTCACATCTGTCTGTCATTTATTCTATTCACATCTATGTCTGTCATTTATTCTATTCACATCTATGTCTGTCATTTATTCTATTCACATCTATGTCTGTCATTTATTCTATTCACATCTATGTCTGTCATTTATTCTATTCACATCTATGTCTGTCATTTATTCTATTCACATCTATGTCTTGTCATTTAATCTACTCACTTCTATGTCTGTCATTTATTCTATACCGCATCTATATGTGTCATTTATTCTATTCGCATCTATATGTGTCTGTCTGTCTGTCTGTCTGTTTATCAGCCTGTTTGTCTGTCATTTATTCTATTCCCATCTATGCAAAAAATCCTTCTTCTATCTCTCGATACCCCAAAACAACATCTCTTTTCCCCTCTCTTACGCGAGTCCTTTTTCTGCGCCAAAGCTCCATTTAATTCGGTTACTGGTGCTAACACTTTTTTCTGAATCAGATTCGCAAGAACCTAATTCTCTCTCCTGGAAAGATGGTTAGAAGGGGGGGGGGAGGTGGCACTTACCAGGGACGGAGAAGGGAGGATTCGAGAAGCCATCCCCCACCCCCATTCTTCCTTTTAGAATGCTTAGTTTGAAAACAACACTCATACGTTACTTTTATAGTCCTGCTTTCAAGCCCAACCTGCAAGCATACACTGCAAGGGTTAATTCATTTCTCGTGTTTGGTCTGGAGCATTTACATAAGTCCATTGCTTTCCCTTCTTAATGCCTTGCTTTCTTTGCTGTTATTGCTGAAGCAGGAGAGACGCTATCGGTAACAGCAGCAGGAGCTGAAGTCTCGAGAACTAGTTATTGTTGTTTTTGTTTTTGTTTTGCTGCTCTATTTTGTTTTCTTTGTTTTCTTTGCGTATTATTTCCTTGTCGTTGCTTGTAAGTGATCTTTCAAGTATCGGCGGAATACTTTTAACTTTGCAAGAATTCGAATGCTATTGGTTTTCCAATCAGCCAATAGAACAGTTGTAACAGGCTTTATATTTCTTCATTATTCATTCCCCTTCAAGAGAGGTACTTGTAAGTCTGCCCCTTTTGTTTGTTGACTAAACGGAACAGAAGTCAAGCTTTTAATGATAGTGGCGACTATACTTATTTCCTTTCATATAATACAAAAGAATTCCGAAAATAGATGAATAATGTTTATAATAATCCCAGCAATGGAGGAGGTACAAACAGAACTGAGGGTTAAGTAGAAAGGTTAATATCCCATCGGATGAAAAGATATTTAATTCATCGTACTAATATAACAATTATTATTTTTTTATGGTCGTTTCTTTTGATAAAAAGACGCTTTGTAGTATTGCCTGAAAACAAGTCTTATTATTTACCTGGGTCTAAAATTGCGATCAACTCAATAAAGAAGTTTAAATTGAAGAATACCACTTTAAAATAGACAACTAAAGGTTTCCTAATTTTGATAGTAGTGTAATAATGTTAAAGAGTTAAGTTAATTATACACTTTACATAGTCGTTTAATAAAACGATTGGCATTTAAATTGAATTTATCGAACTTAGAAAAGACTAACGAAAAAAAAAAAAAAGTTCTTAATTTTGATAACAGTGTAATAATATATAAGTTAATTATACACTTTACATAGTCGTTTAATAAAATTATTGGCATTTAAATTGAATTTATCGGTCTTGCTTAATGCAGTTTAGGTATTAATTAAGGTTCCAAAGATAAAGTATTAAAATAAAGTATATACAGCCAACATATAATTTTCAAAGAAGCTAACTGACTATGAAATTTTATTTAAAGCCATAAAGGGAAAACTGAAAGTTCCCTTTGGACCCAAATCCCCTCATATTTGGGACAACGGTTCCGTCCAATTATTCCACAAGAGTTCTCCCCAACACCTAAACTTGGTAAACAAGCATTTATTTTAATTAATTTCGAACCCCTGTATGCAGCAACCAACAGGTTTGCTCACCGATGGTAGACACAATAAGTATGTTCGATTCTTTTACACTGCCAAATGAATCTCCCTTATATAATAATAGAGCAAGTCTGGATATATATATATATATATATATATATATATATATATATATATATATATATATATATATATATATATATATATATATATGTGTGTGTGTGTGTGTGTGTGTGTTTGTGTGTGTGTGTGTGGGGTCACGGTCAGGGGCACTGCAAGACGTATAAAGGTCTCTCTCCGTCCTTCAGGTTTAGGAGAGAGGGAGTAGTCATACCCTGATGAGAGTGGGTACCCCGAGGGGTACACTTGGAAACCACGATATCCCACAAATTGCCGAAACTGTCGTGTTGTGGTTAGGACAGGTGTGGTGGGGTGGGGAAGAGTTGACTTGCTGAATAATTTGATCACAGCTCTAGTTTCCCGTGGTCGCGGCCAGAATCCTTACAACCAGGATCGGGTAAAATTTTTGTTTGACACTTCAAAAAATCAAGCTATGATTTTTTTTTTCCCGAGGATATCATTCCTCATCATGTGCAACTACGGGAGACCCAAAGTGTGATCAACCCTTTGCCAACCGTCGATTACGTGCAACTGGCGATAAGACACTCTGAGATCGCAGTGCAGTCTTCCGGGAAGATTTCTAGATGAAGTGACCCCTTTAGAGGAGAACCACACATTTTCCCTATATTAGAATGGTCAGGATGAGTGCTTAAAACCAGTTTCACGTTACACCCAGTTCCCGGCTTTAGTAAAAAGCCTAAATTTTCCACGAATTCCTTCTGGCTATGTCCAAAAACCTACAATTGTGAAAACTTCAGTCATTATAGACATGCCTGCCTGAAAGTCAAGCTACGGACCATTAATTGAAAATTTTGAGCCCTGAACTAGAGGTTAAACCTACCAATTGAAAAGGAAAACAGGTAGTTTAAAGTGATCGAGAACTTGACTACCAAAAGCAACAAAAGCAGGGAAACAAGGATGGGGTTGAAAGAGAAATAATGAATGATGAAGGAAATAGCGATTATATTAGTCTACACAAAAGAAGTACACGAGAAGCTCGCCATTCACTCGTAGAGACCTGTTGCAGAAGTAATTACGTACTCGCTATAGCCGGAGTGCGCCTTCTGTGCTGTTTAACTGGAATATTTAGAATTTATGTGGCCCATTATTCACACAAAAGAGAGAGAGAGAGAGAGAGAGAGAGAGAGAGAGAGAGAGAGAGAGAGAGAGAGAGAGAGACCTTTTCGGTCTAGTTCCATAAATTGGAACTTGTTGTGTAACTACTCTTCATTTCTTTGTTCATAATTTTTAAGGTTGAAACACTGGGATTCTC
>NC_090750.1:70758077-70763077 GCF_036898095.1 Palaemon carinicauda
TGCTATTGAATTACTGAATGAGTAGGCAGTTTTTAAACAGGTTATTATGTTTGGAATAAAATTACTAGTTAGTATGTTAATACTTTGGTCTCTTGTAGAGAATTTAAGGCTGACCTAAAATCATGCCTATTAGTTAAGCAAATAAATATGTGGCCTCGAGGAGAGGGTTGTAATGAAACTCAATTGCCTATTATCTTGTAAGATTAGATCACTAATTAATCGACATACAGCTCCTTAATGATGGTCCTTTCACTCAGGTCTTCACGAATTAATTGCTTTCAAGATCATAAAGATACTTTCTTAAGCCTTAGGAGGGATGCTGTCCTAAGATATAAAAGCATTTTACCATAAATGAAGGATCCTATAAAAAAAAAGCGTAACACAATGAAAGAGATCTATGCAAATTACCTCTTGTATCCTTTGAAAGATGATCGCGCTAAGAAAGACCATTTCTTAAAGTTGATCATGTCGATGGAAAATCTATTCCGGCATAATTTTTATTAATGATACCTCTTGCATGTTTTATATGAGACGTGTCCATAAAGCGTGAGAGGGGTTGGGGAAGTTAGAGGAAATAGATATTAGAGTTTAATAAAAAAAAAAAAAAATAATAAAAAAGAAAAAAAAAGCGTAGTAATGTAATTCAACACTAACATAATCATTCATGATCAAAGGAACAAAATACTAATGTGAAAAACAATGACAATTGTTTCAGTGGTTCTTATGATTATAATTCTCCCATAATCACACATCCGAGACTTCTCTTAAAATGCAATAGAGGAAGTTATCTAATTAAATATCAACTCACCTTCTATTGAAGTATACATTTTTCGATCTAATAAAGAACAAATTTTTCGAACGATTCCTATGAAAGAGTAGATTTTAATTAATCATGATAATCATTGTTAGCGGAAATAAATTAATTATATTTCTTATTGATGATTATTTGTGAAGGATAATATTTTCCATTCTAATTTATAACAAAATTATCGACAAAGGATGATTATAATTAAAATAATTATCGCAAAAGGATAGAGCAATTCACTCTAATTCATAGCAAAAACAATTATTATTAAATGATAGAACTTAGCATTCTAATTAATAATCATAATTATTGTTAAAGGAGAGAATACAGCAAGTCTTCCAAATTTATGACGATGATGATCGCTTCGGATAGATCAGCTTGTTTGTCGCTGCATTAATTTTTGTTTTGACTTAAGAAAAAAAAGCTGCATTCATTTTTGTTTCGACTTTAAAAAAAATCTATGTATCAACCATACATTGACGGCAACTTATATATATATATATATATATATATATATATATATATATATATATATATATATATATATATATATATATATATATATATATATATATATATATTGTTTTTATTGACTTCAGGAAAAAAAAGCTGCATTCATTTTTGTTTTGACTTTAAAAAATCCATGTATCAACCATACATTGACGGCAACTTATTTTTCTGTTTTTTTTTTTTTTATTGTTTTTACTGACCTTTTTCAGGCTTTGTTCAACTGTAATAAGGCACAAATATTTCCATACTTCAAAATTTAGAAAATTGCCCATTTTTTTCACAGGGTAATATTTCATTATCTTATTATATATGGATAATTTATTAATGAACAATAACTGATTTCTATGTACAAAAGTATCAAGATCAAAATCTTACTGCACCTCTTTTCATCCCTACAAATCTACATAACACCACGTTTAAATATATTTATTTTTTCCATGTACATAAAACACGACACAAATTCCATTTCACGTGAAAAATAAAAAACAGCAAGACAAACATCATTTCGAGGTCCCAAGTAAACATTCAGCGCTGAAACGCCTTGCAAGATTAATGACCTGCTGGTTGACTGCGAAGGTATATATGAAAACGTTACTGGAAACCGCGAGAAAAGAGGAGACCCAAAATATTTTAGATACATTTTTAGTCGAGCTCAAATAAAACTCGCGTTTAGAATATTACAGAGTTTAGCGATCTTTATTTTATTTGCTCGGTTATATGAAGATTTTACCAGGTACGCATGATAATATGTTTAATGGTACCATTGACCTTAGGAATATGACTTCAATCAAATGCGCTAACATATAACCTCATATATATATATATATATATATATATATATATATATATATATATATATATATATATATATATATATATATATTCAAATAAGCCATATATATTTTTGATATATTAATGTCTGGATTCTCTTAACAACCTCGGGATCACAGACCCAGGCGAAATCTCACAAAGACAAGAGCTTGGCTCCGGCCGGGAATCGAACCCTGGTCGGCAAGCTTATATAGACAGTGACTAACAACAAGAGCTTGGCTCCGGCCGGGAATCGAACCCTGGTCGGCAAGCTTATATAGACAGTGACTAACAAGTGGGTTAGTCACTGTCTATATAAGCTTGCCGACCAGGGTTCGATTCCCGGCCGGAGCCAAGCTCTTGTCTTTGTGAGATTTCGCCTGGGTCTGTGATCCCGAGGTTGTTAAGAGAATCCAGACATTAATATATCAAAAATATATATGGCTTATTTGAATATGAAAAACACGTAAAAATGTGCAAAATTTATCATATATATATATATATATATATATATATATATATATATATATATATATATATATATATATATATATATATATATATATATATATATATATACTGTATACATATATATATAAATATAAAATATATATATATAAAATATATATAAATATAATATGTATATATATATATATATATATATATATATATATATATATATATATATATATATATATATCATATGTGCGTGTGTCCGTGTATGCGTGCAATCCACTGGCCACTTTCCTTTGACATTTGTGTGTTCTACTTCTAATATCAACGATGACCTATCAACTTCTTGAATTAATAAAGCTTTCTATAAAATACTCGTCATGATAAGCGTTGAATTTAAAGGGAAACAAATATAAAACGTGTAGCTTCAGTAGCGTGGTTTGAACCTTCACTTTCACGAAGGCTGAACATTTGTTTCAGGTCATATATACATAAAATTGTTCAATTTGCTCGCTAATAGTGTAAATACGCAAATTAACGAAGGCAAAAAACGGTCTTTCATTTCTCTAAGATTATCTTATCAGCTTTTAAAATTTCACTCTTTTTCTATATGGAATTTCCCAAGGAGTATCACGCTAACTCTTATATACAAAAACTGGATTTAAAATGATTGCGTAGATATTTTTTTCTAATTTTGGTCGTCTTCCTCTAAGGCATTTTTGGAGCCAGTAGAGGTTTCCATATACCAAACTATGTAATATATGTTGATCTATGTCAGTAGCTCTAGGTACTCTATGTAATAAAGATTTTAAGCTGTTCTTTCCATGTTTTATCTCTAAAATTGTACCTTTGGCTTTAATGAAAAAAAAAGGAAATGGAAATAAAGGAACAAAAAATATATACATTGTTAAATAAAGTGGGTAGCTATTGCCATTATCACGTTAGTGCTGATTATGTCCATAAAGTTTAAGGATCAAAATATTTGCAAGTGACAAATGGTCAAGTTTATCCTCTGTGAATAGCCATTTCATGCTGGATTAACATTGCTTAATAAGGCTGTCAAGGGGATAAATAACTCAATGTGTCATAATCAAGAGAAGACAAAAGAAAAACTAGATATAAGAGCCTCTTTAACATGGAAAATGAACTGGGTGGTTGACAGAATAGAACGACCTTTTTATACTAAATACAATAGACTAGAAAGAGACTGTGTGTTTGCTTACTCTTTGATGTTTATTGGATCAAAGTTTAACTTTATGCAATGGGGCTCTTATCTATTCATTCTAAAAAAAAAAAAAAAGAAAAAAAAAGTTTCATGCTCAAAGTTTCGCTTTACACTTTGCTGTATTTGGTATTAAAGCTTATTTTCATGTGATGGGGGTTTTTCATATATTCATTGTAAAAACTTTATTGCTCAAAATCCTGCTTTACACTTTGATGTTTGTGAGATTAATGAGGCTATTCATCTATTCATTGTAAAACAACTTAACGCTCAAAATCTTGCTATTTCGGCGAGTATAAGAAGTCAAATTACAGATCGTGTTTGGTTTATGCTTACGTTTCTCCCTCCACTCTCTTTGATTCTCTGTGTCTGTCTGTCTTTTGCTATATCTTAAGCCAAGACACCATCAAGATTACCTGTTAACGATATTCTAACTTTGAAAGACCCACTATTATATTTCAAACTGTACGGGGAAGTTCAAAATCTAAGATAAGTTCTATTAGCTACAGGACATTTTAACATCTGTACCAGATGTGTAGAAAGTCTATTTTATCCGGGAAAGAGAAATTCGCAAATGTTGTTGTATGTGCGAATGTGCTGTGATAGAGAGAGAGAGCGTGGCCAGGGAACGTAGCAGAGTCTCAGCTTTACCGATAAAGTTGTTTGAAAAATAGTTAAAGCACGGAGTCAACACCCCCCAGCAGGGGGAGTTATATCAGATATTATTGGAAATTAAATCATCATCTTGCGTTTGCGTTTTACCAAAAGTACGCGACCCTTTTTTGAAGAAGGAATCTACAGCATCATTACGCAGCAAAGGACATGTTTTAATTATATAAACAGGGAAGAATAATTTTACGTCTGCAGTTAAGCTGTAACCCTAACGAGGAAAAGTTTACGCAGCATGTTAATAAGATTATGTAAAAAGCTCCTTCATTATTTTATAAGTATGAGAGAGAGAGAGAGAGAGAGAGAGAGAGAGAGAGAGAGAGAGAGAGAGAGAGAGAGAGGAGACTTAGTCGTATTAAATTTTAATTGAAATTTGGTCCTGTTTTGTATTTTTCAAGGAAAATTACTTAAGAAATCTTGTCAAATACAAAGAATGCATTATCATGTATTATGTTAAGGAACACAAATAAAAAAACAGACAATGCAAGGAAGAAAAGCACCTTGCATTATAAGTATCATTACAATATTGGT
>NC_090750.1:70770577-70775577 GCF_036898095.1 Palaemon carinicauda
CTTCATCACAAATGCTCGATTAGAGTGCGTTCTATAGTTCCATTATTAAACACTGAATCAGTAACAAAAACTCCACATCATAAAAAAAATCTGTCCTTCCTTCAAGTTAGCACAGGAGGAACTGCCAATTGGAAGGTTCTTCAACCGAAAATATCACTAGCGCGAGTATGATAATTACTCAAACTACCCTTTTTGAAGTTGAAACAATTCCCTTAAACTGTCCCTCACCAACAAGGAAGGCCAAGTAAAATTATTTACTAGTCCTCACTTCACTCCGCATTCTCTACAGGTATAAACATAATAAAACATTAAATTGCATTACAGCGCACCGTGCCGGTTGACGCCAGGTTTATTTTTCCAATGAATCATATTTTTAAAAAACAATATAGATATAACATCACATATTCTAATAACTTCTACAAACTTCTGTACTGATATAGCATTGCATATTTAAAACAAAATGAACAAACTTTCAAATTAACATATAAGCATCCTCTGCCGCCAAGAAAAACCATAGATAAAATACAAAAACTCAAGTTTTGAAAAAACTATGGAAACCTGTGTATCCACGGCAATAATGCAGAGTAAACCAAATTTGAGTGGTGGAACCTCACTCTTGTACTACTAATAAACAATAATGAGAAAAATAATATTAATAATAAATTCGACTTGCTCGGGCTAGCGTGCGCTAGAAAGTGACCACTTACTAAATACCTCTTCAAACATCGAATACGTTTCACCCAACACTAAATTCTCATTGGCCACTGCCTACATAACAACTGAACTTAAGTAACAAGACACTAAAATCTGCTTACATGTCGTTAGGACAATTATTTTTCGCTATACTTCGTAACGAGAAAAAATTCTATAATATAACATTTATGGAATTTGTCAATTATAAAAATTAATTATAACAAAAATTTAACTAATATAAATCCAGCTTTTTATACATTACGAACCAACCCAGAATAGATACCTTTAAATAAATCTACGCTATTAAAGTCTTTGTAGAGTAGTATTCCTCACATGATAATATTACAAGCAGATAAAGCAGAAATAATTAGTGTTACCATAAGCTTAAGATGTAGGATATCTTCCTTCCTCATTCCTCTGGCGACATGGAACCAACCCAGAATAGATATCTTTAAATAAATCTACGCTATTAAAGTAATTGTAAAGTAGTATTCCTCACATGATAATATTACAAGCAGATAAAGCAGAAATAATCAGTGTTACCATAAGCTTTCCTTCTAATTAAGATGTAGGATATCTTCCTTCCTCATTCCTCTGGGGACATAGGAATCTATTTTTCCCTAAGGGACGTTGGAGGAGGGAGTGAAAACAAGAAAATGCGTCAAATATTTGTTTACTTTCTAAAGGCGAAGCATCTCATGAAGTATGTAGGTCCAGGTTGTCTTAGAATCCTGAGGTCACATTTTCCCCTTTTTAATCTTTTACTGCTATGGCTATTACTATTATCCTGACAAATACTGTTGCTTTCATAAATGATCTAATATCAACAGTATTTTTAGAAATAATTAATCAATTATCTAATCAAATAACTTACTAATGAGTTGAATATGGCAATGCATGTCTGTAGATGAAACTGTAAATAACATGAATGAATAAATACATAGAATGATAAAATAATAATGAATGAATACATACTGTGACCTGCTATGATAATTACGAGATGAGCTCTCTCTCTCTCTCTCTCTCTCTCTCTCTCTCTCTCTCTCTCTCTCTCTCTCTCTCTCTCTCTCTGGAGTTTGAGTTCGAGTAATAATAAAGCCAAATAAAGAAACTTGACAGCTAATGTATCTCTCTCTCTCTCTCTCTCTCTCTCTCTCTCTCTCTCTCTCTCTCTCTCTCGTTGAGTAATAACTCCAAATAAGATAACTTACTAACGGCTAATGCCTCTCTCTCTCTCTCTCTCTCTCTCTCTCTCTCTCTCTCTCTCTCTCTCTCTCTCTCTCTCTGGAAACTCGAGAGAGAGAGAGAGAGAGAGAGAGAGAGAGAGAGAGAGAGAGAGAGAGAGAGAGAGAGAGAGAACCAACCATTTCCTTCTTCTCGGTCTCCCTTAAGTTTGTAATCTTAGTCCTCATTCGTAACGAAGTATATTGTTCCCCATATCAAAATAACAAATTAACTTTTCGAATAAATTAATTTTTAGATAAATAGATAAATAGATAAACAAATAAACAAAAATATAGTTGAATAAACAAACAAAAAGATGAAAGAAATTCTGTTTAAATCATTTAAAACTTTCTTGTGCGTTTTCCAAGTCCATATAACTGGCCGTCATCAAGAGATACGAACTTTAGTTATGTTCCCAGTTTAGGGCTTCCAAGTTCATGAATCTAATATGCTAAAGATTCCGAGGCGAGTCCCAACAAGATCTCTTCTCTGATTACAAGTTTTCATGGATTCTTAAATATCAAGATAGCCGAAAGAGCTGCAGTTCTTTGAATTCTTGAATTCTTCTGTGGGTTCTTTGTGCTATTTTGAATGATATCCCCTATATAATGAAGAGCAAGTGTCTGACTATATATATATATATATATATATATATATATATATATATATATATATATATATACAATATATATGTGTGTGTATATACATACACACACACTATATATATATATATATATATATATATATATATATATATATATATACAGTATACATACACACACAAGTAGGGTATAAACATTTGTTTATTCCTTTTTATATGTTTAATCACCACTGTTTTGTGCTCTGCACGTTCTTGTCCCTGTTTATAATTATGACTTTAGGAATTATATCAGATTATGTATACCAATTCATTACATTACAAGTACAAATATATATACTTATATCTTCCCTAAAGCAATATTTAAAGATCGAGATTTTTCTTATTGCCTATGCTTTATGTATAAAAATGCTAATGCAATCTTAACAGTTGAAAAAAATTCATAAAATTTTTCACTCCCCAATACACACGTAATTTTTACCTTTTGAATGCGTAAGTAATTTTGATTTGCAAAGAAAAACTCCCAATGGCAATAAAATATGGGTAAAAGAAAAGTATATTTCAATTAAGACTCGAACAGGAATTGAACCCAGTAATTAACATTCTCAGATTTCCTCTGACAAATTCTATGAAATATGAGAGAAAATGGAAAAATATAACTAAAAAAGTTATGTATCAAGTTGAATATTCCATTATCATTTCCCATTATTTTCCATTTCACCCTTGGATTTTGTGAAATACTAAAGGACGAATAGATAATAACGCTAAGTACCAGGTAAAGATTTAACATATCTTAATTAATACCCGAATAACATATGAGGAATAATATACTTTTGCTGTCTTATTTTAGGAAATATATCTGATAGATCACGATATTAACGTTCCAGATCAAATGTCTTTAAATGTTAAGGGTCCATATGCGAACTATCATGAATTATGAGCATGTTCTTCATAAAGTCACTGTCCTATAATGGAGCTTCATATAAACAGCCTTGAGTTTATAAATACTCCACAACTTTTCATGTTATATAATCCCTGAAGGATTAGCCAGGTAGGATTCCATTGGATTATTCACATCAGAAGTATGTTTGAAATCAAGGATCATCATTTTCCAGTTTCCAATTTAAAGAACTCATAGAATGTTATCTGGAAAACTAACTCAGGGAATTAAAACTTCAGGGACAATTCAAAATTAAAACTACCTGAAGTCTCTTCAATGGGTCATAATGAAACTGACACGAGATGTATCAAATACTTCGGATAAACATTAGATGACTTCACTATCAAGTTCGAATTTCCTTTTACCTTTTATCATTATTCTTTGGGTTGTTATCTATTAATAACTTTGACAGGTTTTGTATTTGGTTGCTTTACAATTTTGTTACCATTTCGGTTATTGTGATATGCTGTATTTTACTTCTCTCTGTGATATTAATTCTCCATTATTATTATTATTATTATTATTATTATTATTATTATTATTATTATTATTATTATTATTATTATTATTTTTATTGTTATTGTAATTGTTAAATTATAATCATTATAATTATAATAATTATAAATTATAATTATTATTATTATTATTATCATTATTATTATTACTATTATTATTACTATTAAAATGAATATAATAATTAACTTTTTCTTGCTATTGAAAATACATAAACATCCCTATGTTAACTATTAGGTAAAATAACTGAATTTCCATTCAATAGTTTTATTCACAAATATGATTATACTTTCATTCTTTTTGTTGATATTATCAACACATGCTCTGCCGTGTAAATGTACATGTACATCCCTATTAAATTGATCTAATTTTCCTTATCTGGTGGTTTTAATATATTAAAAAAATAAGCGCATGTAATGGACACTTTCTCCTGTTTTGAAAAAAATGAAAATATTTTTTATATTTGAAATAACACTTATTTTTTCAACTATCATTATGATGCAAAGACGATGCCCCCAAATCAACCATTGTTCTCTAGTCTTGGGTAGTGCCATAGCCTCTATACCATGGTCTTCCACTGTCTTGGGTTAGAGTTCTCTTGCTTGAGGGTACACTCAAACATACTAACTAATTTCTCTTTTTGTTTTGTTAAAGTTTATATAGTTTATATAGGAAATATTTATTTCAATGATGTTACTCTTCTTAAAATATTTTATTTTTCACTTTTTTCCTTTCCTCACTGGGCTATTATCCTTGTTGGAGCCACTGGGCTTATAGCATCCTGCTTTTCCAGCTAGGGTTGTAGCTTAGCAAGTGATAATAATAATAATAATAATAATAATAATAATAATAATAATAATAATAATAACAAAAAAAATAAATAACAATAATAATAACAATATCAATAATAATAATAATAATAATAAAAAAACAACAACAACAACAACAACAACAACAACAACAACAATAATAATAATAATAACAAAAAAAATAATAAATAACAATAATAATAACAATATCCATAATAATAAT
>NC_090750.1:70787287-70789787 GCF_036898095.1 Palaemon carinicauda
AAATGTCTGGCAAGACTTATTCAAGAATTTTTAAAGTTTTAAATATGGATATATTGACGTAGAGTGACATTACAGTCACCAACTCGTAAAAGATAATAAAGTAAGGTGAAATTACGGTCGCCTGTATTTTACTGAAATACGGTTGAGAACAGTATATTTTAAGGAGAATTTCCGATTAAAATTTACGTTTTTTTTTTAACAGTGTACTGTACTGAATTGTATATATTTATTGTTACTTCATATTTTTCTTACTTTTTTTGTATCTATTGGCGAGTTGTCATTGTGTGTGTGTATGTGTTTGCATACGTGTGTTGGAGCTTGATAAGGATTACATACGTCAAGTTTGGAAATTGGGTATTTTCGTTGGTTTTCTATTGTGTTATAAACTTGCAAGTTTCACTATCAACGTTCTCTGGGTTATTCGAAGCAAAACATAGGAACAGATTGAATATAAGTTCAGAATGAAAATAAGAATGAGAAAATATGAATATAATACATATACTGTATATAATATATATGAAATACATATATACATATACAGTATATATATATATATATATATATATTATTTATATATATATACATCTATATATATCTATATCTATCTATATAATATAATATATATAAATATATATCTATATCTATCTATATATATAATATATATAAATATATATGTATATATATATATATATATATATATATATATGTATATATATATATATATATATATATATATATATATATATATATATATATATATATAATATATATATATATATATATATATATATACACACAAAAGAATGTAAAAGTGACCCTGAAATCATAGCAAACACAGATTAATTACAGCCACACGAGACGTTTCCGCTACCTGATCCACCCGCTGGAGTTTTCCGTTGTGCAAATGAGCGAGTCTTCCAAGCATTACGTATTCTGCATTATGTATGACAGGTTGAAGTTACGATGGAGTCTCTTAGCCATATGGCGTAAATGAATTTGGGGAATATATAGTTGATGGAACAATTCCGAGGCGTGTTGCACAGGGGAGATCTAGAGGACTGCTTGAGGTACCTTGAACTTTGGATGTCTCGCGAGAAGATACGTAACGGAAGAATGCATAAAAAAAAAAAAAAAAAAAAAAAAAAAAAAAAAAAAAAAAAAAAAAAAAAAAAAATAAATATTGAAAAGTATAAAAAATTATCAAACATTCCGGTAAAGGAGTACGATCATTTTGTAGTACTATATGGATATGCAATACAAAAGCAAACAGTGATAGGTCTAACGAGAAGATACGTAACGAAAAAAAAAAGAAAAAAAAAATTGAAAAGTAGTATGAAAAATTATCAAACATTACGGTAAAGGAGTATGATCATTTTGTAGTACTATATGGGTATGCAATACAAAAGCAAAAAGTTTTAAGTCTAAATAGTGGTCCTGTAATTAAATCATGGCATTAAACCAGGTAGAATTTACTTCTCAGGTTTCGGAAGAAGGGATGTTGTAAGATATCCGTCCATTTACGAAACGCAGACCCACACGAAGGTCAAAGTATTGATGTTCAGTCTGGCAAAGGTCACTCTCAATACATTCATGAATGAAACGCCCCTCACGCGCACATGCGCTGAGAGAGGGTAGGCCTGGTGGGGGTGTCTTGTCTCATTATTCATAAAAGTTATTCCGTGAGTCGTATAACAGTGACGATTTAACAGTAATGGAAACAACAATACGTGATTTGAAACTTTAAATACTCTGCACGAACTATAGTCCATTTCTTTTAGCGATGCATATTTGCACCGACTCGCGGCGGTGCCCTTTTAGCTCGGAAAAGTTTCCGTATCGCTGATAGGTTAGAATTATCTTGTCCAACAATCAGCGATCCGAAAACTTTTCCGAGCTAAAAGGGCACCGCCGCGAGTCGGTGCAAATATGCATCGCTAAAAGAAATGGGACTATAGGTAAAACGACAGTGGAGGTCCTGTAGAGAGTGGGGTTCCCCTGCTGTATGGGACCGGAAAAGTAGCGTCAAAGTAAAAGTAAGTAAATGGGTTGCAAGGAGTAACAGATGTCTCAAAGACTTTTTAGTCCATCCGCGGAGACTCGCTATGCTCTATGGTAGAGCGATTAATTTAAGCATTTAGAGGGTCCTTGTGAGCTTGTCTAACTTATTTTTGAATTTGGAGAGAGAGAGAGAGAGAGAGAGAGAGAGAGAGAGAGAGAGAGAGAGAGAGAGAGAGAGAGTTACAAGGATTTTGTATGTTTCAGACTTTTTAGTCCATCCGCGGAGACTCCCTATGCTTTATGGTAGAGCGATTTAGTTTAAGCATTTAGAGGGGTCCTTATGAGCTTGTCTAACTTATTCTTGAATTCGGAGAGAGAGAGAGAGAGAGAGAGAGAGAGAGAGAGAGAGAGGAAGAGAGGAGAGAGAGAGAGAGAGAGAGTTACAAGGATTTTGTATGTTTCAGACTTTTTAGTCCATCTGCGGAGACTCACTATGCTCTAT
>NC_090750.1:70794787-70799787 GCF_036898095.1 Palaemon carinicauda
TAGTCTCTACAATAGGTGGAGTACATGTAAGATAAAAGTTAATTTCAAAGTGTTTCAAGAAGGCTTAGACGGTCTGTTTATGAGCCAAATGTATTGGAGTACTGAGTGGCTGATGTTCTGGGATATCTCATATCTCACGAATCTGCAGTTTAAGTTCGACTGCGGCTGTGACAACGGTCTTGGCTTTACTCTGAAGCCATTTATATACTTTTATCAAAAGCAATTTTTTCCTTCCATTTGATTAGGAAGAAACAATTTGGATCTTTAATTTATCTAAATAACTATCAAGGTTAGAGTATTTCTTTTGGCATAGTTTTAATCAATATAATTATAAAGACATTTTTTTTATATCACGCCAGTTAGCTAATGAAAGTAAGCATGGCGGTAGCTGTTCAATAATAACTTTAAAAAAAACAGAATACAAAAGAATTGGAATAATCATTTTCCTTAAGACGCACGAACAATTTAATAAGCCTCTGTGTCGTGCTGAACCACCATCATATTTTTTATCAATGTCATCACTGTTTCATTCCTTTAATAGGAAACTTGTAAAACTATACACCTCCCCCCCCCCCCTCGGCACTCTTTCAAATTCCGCATACCAAACATGTCCTAATTCATTAAAGGAAGCTCTTGCCTCAGACTCCCGCTAATCCTCCGGGACTTTTTTTTTGACAAGGCAATCAATAACAACTCGCGTCTCTGCAGCGAGGAAGCCTTGTGATGCATAATCCATTTGGTTAAGCCAAAGTAACAGTCTTTGGGCATCCTTGAAAGGGAGATTTCACCCTTACAATCCCTTCCATATTTCCGGGTCGTCCTATATCATTACTCGGTAATAAAAGTTAGGGGTTCTTCTCTTTTATTGTTTGTTATTTCCGATTTGGGTTGTTGCTACACATCTCTCTCTTTTGCTGATAAAATACATAAAAGCATGCAATGTGTATTTGTACATACAAATTCCA
The DNA here is from genome assembly GCF_036898095.1 of Palaemon carinicauda. Classification (NCBI taxonomy): domain Eukaryota; kingdom Metazoa; phylum Arthropoda; class Malacostraca; order Decapoda; family Palaemonidae; genus Palaemon; species Palaemon carinicauda. Next base: position 70,795,753 of record NC_090750.1, read on the forward strand.
GCCCACCTTTTCTCGCTTCTGACGTTCCTCGTGATGCTTTCCCATTCCCCTCTAATTACTGAATAATTTCAGTACAATTATACCCCGATTAACACAGTGAATTATGTCATTATCTCGGGTCTAAATGACGGAGGATTTGCTGCACGACAAATCTGGATTATTTATGTTTACGAAGTCCCGGAAATGACTAGATTTTCTGTTTCTCATGACTTTAGTGTAATGCCTTTCTTGATTAAAATCTCTTATCTTGCCTCTGTACTTTGTACATTGTTTTCCATCGACAAGCGGCTGTTAATCTCCAGCTGTTGTTTTCATTGTCCGTTTTGAGGGTACTGCTTTTACCATCAGAACTGGATGTTATATATGTTTTATTTCTGTTCATTGTTTTACATCGACAAGCGGCTGTTAGTCCCCCGTTGTTGTTCTTTCATTGCCCGTTCTGAGGGTACTGCTTTTACCCTTAGAACTCGATGTTATATATGTTTTATTTCTGTTCATTGTTTTTCATCGACAAGCGGCTGTTAATCTCCAACTGTTGTTCTTTCATTGCCCGTTTTGAGGGTACTGCTTTTACCCTCAGAACTGGATGTTATATATGTTTTATTTCTGCTCATTGCTTTTCATCGACAAGCAGCTATTAATCTCCCAGCTGTTGTTTTCATTTTCCGATTTGAGGGTACTGCTTTTACCATCAGAACTGGATGTTATATATGTTTTATTTCTGTTCATTGTTTTTCATCGACAAGCGGCTGTTAATCTCACGCTGTTGTTTTCATTGGCCGTTCTGAGGGTACTGCTTTTACCACCAGAACTGGATGTTATATATGTTTTATTTCTGTTCATTGTTTTAAATCAACAAGCGGCTGTTAGTCCCCGTTCTTGTTCTTTCATTGCCCGTTCTGAGGGTACTGCTTTTACCCTCAGAACTCGATATTATATATATTTTATTTCTGTTCATTGTTTTTTATCGATAAGCAGCTGTTAATCTCCAGCTGTTGTTTTCATTATCCGTTTGAGGGTACTGCTTTTACCATCAGAACTGGATGTTATATATATTTTATTTCTGTTTGATTTCGAGTTTGCTATAACCCGTTTACTGCGACTCTTCATGTGACGATGCTTTTACGAGTTGAATTCGGTTTTATGTTTGTTTTATTTGCACTGGTTTTCGATTTCCGTTTGCCTCTGTTTTATGTTGCAATTCATTTTGATAACTTTGCGAATAAGTTTGATTCTCTATTTTACGTCGAAACATAGCAGAGAATGGAAAGACGGCTACAGAGAGTATGTGAAAAGTAGTATAACTGTTATAACTGAAATTTCATCTGAAATGAAAAGCATTGACATACGGCTCTCTACTCTATCGCTTCACAAAATTCATGGCAATTTCGACTCATTATTATTATTATTATTATTATTATTATTATTATTATTATTATTATTATTATTATTATCATTATTATTATTATTATTATTATCATTATTATTATTATTATTAGCAGAGCTAGAGCCCTGTTTGAAACAGCATGATGCTATAAGACCAAGGGCTCCAATAGGGAAAATAGTGCAGTGAACAAAGGAAACAAGGAAATAGATAGAAAAGTATGACTTAATGTACCCTCAAGCAAGAGAACTCTAACCCAAGACAGTGGGAGACCATGGTACAGAGGCTATGGCACTACCAAAGACTAGAGAACAATGATTTGGCTTTTGAGTGCCCTTCTAGAAGAGCTGCTTACCACAGAGTTTCTTCTACCCTTACCAAATGGAAAGCAGCCACTGAACAATTACAGTGTAATAGTTAATCACTTGAGGGAAGAAGAGTTTTTCGGTTATTTTAGTGTTATTAGGGTATGAGGAAAGAGGAGACTGTAAAGAATAGGTCGGACTATTTGGTGTATGTGTAGGCAATTGAAGATTGAACCAAACCATTGAGGGATTCAATGTACTATTCTCTGGTCAGTCAAAGGAGCCAATAACTCTCTGGCAGTAGTATCTTAAACGGTGGCTGGTGTCTTGCTCAACCTTTCACCTACAATGTCTCTTCTTTTTTGTTTATTACTGGGAGAAGTTTACTGCTTAATTTAATGGTAACTATGTAGATTGTGTAAGTTTTCCTAACCAAACAAATAATACTTTATGATGTTGGAAGTGACTAACATTTCAGCATCACGTCGATAAAACCATTCACCAACACTGTTTTTTTGTTTGTTGACAAGTTTAATCTATAGACAAAGTATATTAAAATTATATATACATAAACGGAAAACGAATATGTAATTTTCTCCTTTGATCTTTCAACTGTAGAGGTTTATTATTCAATGATATGTAATAAAATGACAAAAATTTCGAAGACGACTCGAAAGCCAAAGAAATTCGTTTCCTGTCCGAAGGGGGATTTCATTTGCGTCATCGAACTCGAGTAGAATAAATTTGGCTTCGAATGAAGTCGAAAAAGATCGACCTTTTCGACAAACGGGGAAAATCGTGTAGGGAGAGAGCCCGGGGCACCGCGAAAACACCGGACGGAAAAAGAAAAAAAAAAAAAGGGAAGCTAAATCTAGGAGAGGAAAGAAAGACGAGGGAAAGAAAAACCCAGCTGGTAAAAGGAATGTCATGATCAGGCATCCGCTCCAGAAGTCATCGAAAGGAGATCTCTCTCTTTCCTTCTCTTTCTTTCCTCTGGAAAGTAGGTCAACCGACGCGAAATCAGACGTGGTGGAATGCTACTTTGGTCGAGTTGTTTATCTTTTGTTTTAGATAATAAAATAAATACATATATCCAGAGAGAGAGAGAGAGAGAGAGAGAGAGAGAGAGAGAGAGAGAGAGAGAGAGAGAGAGAGCCCACAGGTGAGAATAAGAGAGGAAGTTGAAGAAGGGGATCGTGGTCACGGTTTAAACTCGAGAATGTGCCCTGTGGCCATTACGGTGAATCCTGCTGCTTTTTACCTTAGATTGCCTTAAAACTTTTTCCAATTTCCTTAAATTTACAGCTAGTAAGACCAAAATTACCCTAAAATTACCTTGAAACCATGAAAATTACCTCAAACTAAGGTAATTACTTAAAATTTTAAACCCTGACCGTTGTCTAGACAGATAAAGCAATGGTCTGGAAAAAAAAAAAGAAAAAAAAAAAAGAATGAGAGACGGAAACCAAAACTCTCCAGCGAGGGGTTCTGGAATCAAGCGTATGTCGGCGAATACAAACAGCCCCATTACCTCCTCCCTCGACAGGAGCTGCTGCAACAGCAACAGCCGTAAAGAGCCCAGCATGCTGTAAGCTGACAGAAAGAAAGAAAAAGAGAGCAGACTTTCTAATGTAGTGTGTACTCCTTAGGGGGCCATCCTATGCACCTCCTTTTGAGGGCTAAACTTCTAAATATTGGAATTTCGTATTTCTATTCACTTGAAATAAAGAATAACTCTCTCTCTCTCTCTCTCTCTCTCTCTCTCTCTCTCTCTCTCTCTCTCTCTCTCTCTCTCCTCCTAAATAGTGAATTGTAGTAAAGTGGACCAGATATTCCATTCCAAAAGAAGAATAATACTTTACTTCAACGCAACTTTGCTTAAATTTTGGCTAAAGGTAAAATATTCTTATAATATTGGAAATTAAGTAAATTTCAATTGTTGTCAAAGAAAATAAGGGTTAAAATCTTAATTTAATCGTTTTGAAGTATTAAATGCCTGCGTGCTATGGAACTCTCATGTATATATATATATATATATATATATATATATATATATATATATATATATAATATATATATATATATATGTTTATATATAATATATACATATGTTTATATATATATTATATACATATATGTTTATATATAATATTATATATATATGATTATATATAATATTTTATATATATATAAGTTTATATATAATACTATGCATACATATATATATATATATATATATATATACTGTATGTGTGTGTGCTATGAAACTTCATACATATAGCACACACGCATATATATATATATATATATATATATATATATATATATATATATATATATATATAT
>NC_090750.1:70804787-70809787 GCF_036898095.1 Palaemon carinicauda
AGTAGACGTCAGTTTCAGTTTTAGAAAAATTAGTAAAATAGATTTTAAATTAATATAAACATTAGATAGAAAAGTACTACGTTTTTCTTAGAAACAATATACTGTGTATAGTCGTTCAGCATACACCCATGCTTGAATATTTTGTTTTCAATCGATAAGTTGTAATAAATTCTGATATTTTCTTAGGTCAAGAATCGTCTAAATAAGATCATAAAAGATAAAGATTGTAATCGCAAAATCTGTATTTTGAATTAAATTTTCTGAACAGAATTCATATAATTATTTCGAATGGTTTCTTAGAGAAGATAATGAGGTAACCTTTCAAATAATTGTATAGCAATAGTAAGCATCATTATAAATCTCTTACAGTTTACGTAACTTGAACTTATTCTATATGAAATGTGAATACACCGGTTAAAGTTCTTCTTTGACTTAAATATATAATGTTACGATAAATAAATAGAAAAATACACTTAGATACTGAACACTAAATTATACCACTATTTATTTCCTATTTAGGGAAAAATGTAAGTTGAAAAAGGGAGCCATGTATGCCTGCCTTCAAACCTTTCTCAAACAGATTTTAAAGGTTTAAAGTTCGCTCATGAATGGCAGACGCAAGGGACAGTGACACTGTCCTATTGAGCAGGACAATGTCCTAGAGACTGACCATATATACTTAGGCCTATGATCAGCGCCCAAGCCCCTTCTCCACCCAAGCTAGGACCAAGGAGGGCCAAGCAATGGCTGCTAATGACTCTGCAGATAGACCTATAGGCTCCCCAAAAAACCACCCACCGATAGCTCACAAGGATGGTGAGGTTGCAACGACCAAAGTGACTAACAAGTTTTAAACCTCTCAGTTGATGGCAATATCCACATTTCTATTTTGTAAATTTTAAAGCTTTTATTTATTAATGTAATTTGTCCCAGAGTAATATATCATTAAATAATATACTGTGTACATTGTGTGAATGCACTCACAGTTCCTATATTTCAATTTCTTTTTCTTTCCTTTTTGAAAGACATAATGGTGGGAGACCCATAGGGCCAGCTCGATCACCAGCCATTGTCTCTCGTTAATAGATATTTCCCGTCCTCATTGTTAATTGTCGTCCAGTATTGTGTAGCCACTTGTTTTAGTTGCTCTTGTGGGACAACGGATATCACTTCAGTGCATCGATTCCTTTGTGCATAGAAAGAAATTCCTTTTTTTTATATATTGGAAAAATTATAATTGTGTTACCCACTCATGCGCAACCCATGTGTTGTCATATGCGCGAGGTTTTAAAGGTTTAAAGATCGCTTAATAATGGCAGAGGCAAGGGACAGTGACATTACCCTATCAAGCAGGACAATGCCCTAGAGACTGACCATGTATACATATGATCAGCGCCCAAGCCCCTTCTCCATCCCAACTAGGACCAAGAGGGGCCAGGCAATGGCTGCTGGTGACTCAGCAGATAGATCTATAGGCTTTCCCAAACCCCCATCCTTAGCTCACAAGAAAGGTGAGGTTGCAGCAACCAAAGAAACTATAGAGTTTGAGCGGGAATCGAACAGTCTGGCGTTCACCAGTCAGGGACGTTACCACATCGCCCACCACAAGCCTAGTTAGTGTTTGTATATGCATTCACTTTTTTATGCATAAATAGGTGAATTCACATATGTTTTTTTTTTTTTATATATTTTGATAACGCGTATTTCATATAGTTAAATGATATTGGAATGATTGTATTTCTGAAAAGAAAAGCATTAAATATGATGTATAATTATATTCTAGTGACCTTATGTATTAAAGAGAAAAGATGATGTGTGTGGTTTTAAATACATGTGCTATCTGTATCTATATTTGTGTGTATATATGTATTTCTATCTATCTATCTATCTACCTACCTATATGCATACATACATACAGTACATACGCGCGCACACACACTATATATATATATATATATATATATATATATATATATATATATATATATATATATATATATATATATGACTGTACTCGTATTGCGACATACAAAAACAAATGTGAAAAATGAACGTATTTTCAAAGTAACAACACATGCGAATACAATACGTTTAATATCGTAAAATATTTTCTGAACACACAAATAACTCAAAAACAAAAACAAATGCAGCTCAAGACAAATAATCACAACAAATCTAAGTAATAAACAACGACCCACTCAGACTAATCACAAAGATTAAGGGAACTTGTCTACAGGCTACTTACACTAAACTACCCTCCCTGGAAATGTTAAAGAGGACACATTCCTACTAAATAAATAGCTTTACGTGGACGACTGTTTCCTCCGAGTCTCTGTAAACGAGGAAAGTGTTCAGAAGCCCTCATTAAGGGGGCAATATCCGTCTCCATACATTTCTCTGTCAGTGTGAGGTGGAAAGGACCTGTGCGTGTTACGTCGTTGGACATATAATTGGCTATAGACGATGGCTGTTTTTTTTTAGCTGTTTAAGAGAGGGAGGTTTCCTGGGCCTTCTGTTAGCCTTCAGACGACGTAATTTCGAGAATTTACGAGTACGTTCTCATAAAACTGAAAGTTAAAGGTTCTTGTTTTTTTACAAAAGATTACGTTTATTTATTAGTATTATTTTCTTTTATAGACAAAAAGCTAACGGTTCTTGTTTTTTACAAAACAAGCATACTTTTATTTGCTTGTATTATTTTCTCTTATAGACAAAAAGCTAACGGTTCTTGTTTTTTACAAGACAAGAATACTTTTATTTGTTTGTATTATTTTCTTTTATAGGCAAAAAGCTACCGGTTCTTGTTTTTAAAAAACAAGATTACTTTTATTTATTTGTATTATTTTCTTTTACAGACAAAAAGCTAACGGTTCTTGTTTTTACAAAAGATTACTTTTATTTACTTGTATTTTCTTTTAGAGACAAAAAACTACCGGTTCTTATTTTTACAAAAAAAATTACTTTTATTTATTTGTATTATTTTCTTTTCTAGACGTAAATTTAAGTTCTGTGGTATTTTATATAGTCTGCTTCTTTTCCAACAAAATGAATTACATAAGATTAGGTTATTATCATAATCAGATTAGAAATCTGTAAATTTAATAAAAGTTAATTGGTATAAATACCTAAACAAAATTATACAATAAAATATACAAGCTACGCAATATCTCTCTCTCTCTCTCTCTCTCTCTCTCTCTCTCTCTCTCTCTCTCTCTCTCTCTCTCTCTCTCTCTCTCTCTCTCTCACACGGGGTAATGAATTAGAATAAGAAATATCTGAGACATATTTCTTTCTATTTCAAGAATATATATATATATATATATATATATATATATATATATATATATATATATATATATATATAATATATATACATATAATATATATATACATATATATAATATATATATATATATATATATATATATTATATATATACAGTATATATATATATATATATATATATATATATATATATATATATATTATATATAATACATATACAGTATATATATACATATATATATATATATATATATATTATATATACATTATATATTATATATATATATATATATATATATATATATATATATATATATATATATATATATATATGTGTGTGTGTGTGTGTGTGTGTGTACAAAATTCTAACATTGATGATGAAAAGGACTTAGTCGAATGAGATTAGATATACATTGTATCATTTTTTTCATGAGAATATAGTTACATAATACAATTAACCGCTTACACCAACTTATTGTTCTTAATAGAAGACGGAATGTTTTTAATTTGATTAAACAAGGCGATTATATATATATATATATATATATATATATATATATATATATATATATATATACATATATATATATATATATATATATATATATATATATACATATATATATATATATATATATATATATATATATACATACATATATATATATATATATATATATATATACATACATACATATATACACACATCAATACCATATTCTGTAAAGCTGAGACACATCACATGTAAACAATTGATATCTTGTCCCTGTTTTTCTATACCGTATATAGAAAGCAGATTCAGGAGGGAATTTTTTTTCTACACTTAAAATAAACGTAATATTAATCGGAATTTCTCCTTATAAATATACTGTTCTCAGCCGCATTTCAGTAAAATTCAGGAGACCGTAATCTTACCCTAATTTATTGTCATCTTTTTTCGGGATGGTGACCGTAATATCACTCCCTTTACGTCAATATAACCGTGTTTAAAACGGCAAATTCCTGGCAACATTTATTCCAGGATTTTAGGGCTTTTAAAAGTAAATTTTCAATAGTATACCCTATTGTGAACATATGCAGCAGCTAGTATTCAATTGTTCTTTATATACATTCTTTATATTTAGAATTTTGAATTCCTTTGAACATATTGTATTCCTAATTTGTTATTCAACAATTGATGTACAAACCTATAAATTGCTGGATATTTTTCATCATAAAGGCGGAGGTAAGATTCGTTTCATATTCCTTTTACTTTTCACAAGGCTAATGCAAATGAACTTTAACTATTCTAGAAAAGATAAAAATAAATTTTAATTACTATTGTAGTAAAAAAAAAAACGGAATAAACGGCAAGTAATGCGGATAAAATGAGAAGCAAGTATTACCATAGTTTTTTTTTATCTGTATTTTATTTTTCTAAGGATATTTTTTATTTTCTCTTTTTGGTGGTTTTTTACCCATTTTCAATCTTTCCCGTGTCTCTTCGTGAAAAATTATAATAATCTTGAATGGAACGTATATAGACTTGATTACCCGCATGATGACAAAAATTAAATATGCTGAGTTTATTTTAGCAGATGAAAAAGTAAAATATTTTATATGATACAAATATATAGAATTATATGCAAATATGAAAAGCAAAGTTTTAACAGGGATGTATGTTTATTTGAGTATAAATTTGGCGTGCGCACCTCTGTGTACGTGTACTTGTGTGT
>NC_090750.1:70824787-70852287 GCF_036898095.1 Palaemon carinicauda
GTCTTCTATTTCTTTTTTCTTTAGGCTGAACGACATCTTCAACATGTTTCGTAACTTATGTTTGATGACTAGTTCAAATGTTTTCATAATTTGGCGGTGGGACCAAAATAGTAAAAAAAAAAAAAAAAAAATTGCTTATTTACCTCTCGAGTTTCTGTTATATTTCATACGGTAATTTCCATCTTTAATCCTTTTTCGTCTTCATATGGCATGAATTTATCACATGAATTGAAATCATGGTGGCTTTATATTTCCCTTCGGCAAAGAAATAGTTGAAAAAAAGGGAAATCTTAAATAAGAAAAAGATAAAAAAAAATTGCTTATTTACCTCTCGAGTTTGTTATATTTCATACGGTAATTTCCATCTTTCCTTATTTTTCGTTTTCATATGGAATAAATTTCTCTTATGAAGAATTGAAATCAAGGTGGTCTTTCATCTTCTTTTGGCAAAGAAAAATTGTTATAAAAAGAGGGAATTCTTAAATAAAAAAACATTTCATTTTCTTGATACTTCTTCGTATGGAAGTTTTAACAAAAGTGCTGACTTGATTCTCATTCTATAGTGATAATTACGTAGAATACTTTTTAAGGGCAGTAAAATAAATTAGAATGCCAATTTCCAGAATCTACTTTTGTAATTATGATAGATTCTATAAGTATAAAAGGCGTGTATGTTTATCCATCGCCAAATTATATAAATATACATACGTATGTATGTATGTATGTAAAATACTGCATTTAAACGAAATTAGTTTCAAATTATCTTAAATATAGATGTGTTGTTATAACGCAAGAGACGGTTCATCATCACAGAATAGTCAGGTTGAACATGGCAGTACAGACTAATGCCATGATATTTATATTTTTTGTTATGGAATACATAGATAAACCTTAAAAAAACGAATACAAAAAAACGAAATGAACAAGTTAGAAAAATAACATCACGCTTTCCATTATATTTCCAGTAATGTTTTGTAAGGTACAGTAAAACATTACCACCTGGGGATCTATAACGTAATTTACTTGAAGTTAAAGGCCATTAAGGAAATAGATAATGATAGTTAAGCTCATCCTAGTTAATATTGATTAAAGTACCATCTTGAAGGCGCACTCGATCACTGCCTTCTCTTTGCAGCCCTACTGGAGGATTTAATTAGAAGATATAAAGTATATCACTATAATGAAGATAAATCTCAAAACTTAGTATTTTGGTTTAAATTAAATCGGGACGAAATTAATTTCTTTTTCTTTTTTAAATCCAGTTTTAGTCAGTTGTCAGTGGAGTATATGCACATTGAAACCACCTGACTCGCAATGAGAATAAACAAGAGAATAAAGAACAAGTTTTGAATACGGGAAAAATATTGTCCATTTCTATTTACTGAAATGCAATTACATTTGTCATAACAAAGGATCATCTGATATCCATTAGTGAGTGTCGCCATGAAAGTACTGGAACTAATCTCCATCCGTTACGGTTTCCAGAATATCTTCTGCTCCATTCTACCCTGTGATCCACTTTGTTGGCGAAGCAGAATAGATTTTCGAGAGGTTTTCAAACTAACCCTCTGGCAATCTATCAATGTCAAGTAGCTGGACCCCTTTATATTTTATTTTTCCATCCATAAAAAACTACACTTGGTGGATTCCAGCGGGTGAACGAGTTCTATGCTTGAAATTCTTAGCCTTGAAAAGAGTTTGATTAATGAATTCTCTACTGATTGATTGACTAATTGAATTCCTGTGCATCCGTGTATCCCTGGAAGTTTATTTTTCAAGGGAATATTTTCCATTTTAAATGATTGATGAATATGGAATATTCAACGGTGACAGGCCATGATATCAGATCCTTGGTAAGAATGACAGAAGGGTTTAGTGTTTTGCATTTTTCATATTTTGAGAATTGTCGAAACAGAGACAGATATAATGCAGTTACTCAACCCAGAAATGTTTGTTTTTTAGTTTGATATTCTTCATTATTTTGCAAGGGAAGTTATTAAGAAATATAATTACAATCCTTATGATAACAAAGGAAGTAAATGAATTAATAGAGTAAATGTTTTTTTTTTTAAAAAACCCGTAACTTCGTGAATAGAGAATGCAGTCACTTTCCATACAACTCTTTTTTTTCTATTTCTTTTATTCACATTTTCATTTTATTTGTAGTATGAAGAAGTAAATACTCTTGTATGAGTCAATACGTAATAATTGGTAAGGATATCATATCGATATTCTTATAATTTGGATAGAAATTAAGTTATAGTAGGTTGTGAACTCTACCTAAAACATAAAGGAATGCAAAATGTGATGTCTGAAATAAAAAAAAACGTTCTTGGAGCAAATGATTATAAATAAAGGGAAAAAATTAACTAATCTAACAATCACAAGCAATGATTTATGGTTAAAACTCGAAAACTTTAAATGTTTTGCTCTTCAAAAACGTTATGTTAGTAATCTCATGCTTAAGTAGTTTATAAAAAGTAACTAGAAGCAAGCTTTGATTGATTTCATGCGGAGGTAGCAGCAGTAGGGGATTCAGCATTATGAAGCTTCATCTGTGGTGGATAATGTGGGAGGGTGGGCTGTGGCACCCTAGCAGTACCAGCTGAACTCGGTTGAGTCCCCTGTTAGGCTGGGAGGAACGTAGAGAGTAGAGGTCCCCTTTTTTGTTTTTGTTTCATTTGTTGATGTCGTCTACCCCCCAAAATTGGGGGAAGTGCCTTGGTATATGTATGTATGTATGACTATTCTACTGAATTATTGAGATACGACAGGGGTAAAGCGAGCAAAAATGTACGAATAGATGATAACATTCTTAGCTACTAATAGGCTGGCTTTTAAATAACACGTATTTTGATGTTGAGACCGAAGATCCATTGCCCATCAGGAGGCAATAACATGAAAAATGTAACAGAAACCGACCTCTTTACCACAAGTGTTTCACGATACTCTTGTCTTCAGCAGTTTTTAACAAAGTAGGGCGTTTCTTGGTCGAAGCAAAAGGCAAAACAGAAGAACACAATATGTTACTGGTAGCTTAGCAATCCGTCAATGTTAAGTAAGAACCTGAGTCAACCTTCTTCAGATTTAATTATCCTATGCTTCAACAGGCTGACATAAGTCTCTTATTATTATTATTTTATTATTATTATTATTATTATTATTATTATTATTATTATTATTATTATTATTATTATTATTATTATTATTATTAGCTAAGCTACAACCTAGTTGGGAAATCAGGATATTATAAGACCAAGGTCTCCAACAGGGAAATTATCCCAGTGAGGAAAGGAAACCAGGAAATAAATAAACACAAGAGAAGTAATAAAGATTAAAATGACATATTTTAAGAACAGTAACATTAAAACAACTATTTCATTAACTATAAAAAGAGACTTATGTTTATGTTAGCCTGTTCAAGCATCATCATCATCATCTTTGTCTGCATCTTTTCCCATTTCTATGTGGGGTCGATGTTGGTTCATCCCACAGCGCCAGTTCAGACAAAGAAGAAGAAGATGCTTGAACAGGCTGACATAAGTCTCTTTTTATAGTTGAGGGAATACCTGTTTTAATGTTGTTACTGTTCTTAAATTATGCCATTTTAATCGTTCATTAATTCTCTTGTGTTTATCCATTTCCTGGTTTCCTTTCCTCACGGGGATAATTTCCTTCTTGGAGCCCATGGGCTTAATGGTATTCTGTTTTTCCAACTAGTGTTGTAGCTTAGATAATAATAATAATAAATAATAAATAATATAAATAATAAATAGTAAATAATAAATAATAAATAAATATAGAATATATAATAAATAATAAATAATAAATATTTAATAATAATAATAATTAATAATAATAATTAATAATAATAATGACTAAAAATAATAATAATTAAAAATAATAATAATCAATAATAATAAATTAATAATATTAATAATTAATAATAATAATGATTAATAATAATAATAATAATAATAATAATAAATAAAATAACAATAATTAATAATAAATTAATAATAATATTCATAATTAATAATATTAATAATTAATAATAATAATAATAATAATAATTAATAATAATAATAATAATTAATAATAATAATAATTAATAATTAATAAATAATAATAATAATAATAATCAATAACAACAACAACAACAACAACAACAACAGCAACAGCAACAGCAACAACAACAATAATAATAATAATAACAATAAACAGTCTATATCTTTGAGAACTTGATTGAAATATTTCCTATTGAGCTATTGATCAAATGAAGCCCCATTAATAATTTGTGAATACGTAAACCCCTTAACAGTTCATCAATGTCAAGTTAGAACCATTCAGCATTTTTTCTTCTAGGTAGACAAACAGTTTAGAAAAAATTCGTTTCGAAAATTTTGGGTCTCTTTGGCTACAGAATTTTCTATTAGTTTATAATTTATTTTTTTTTTCTTAGTGGAATTTCTATCTTCCTTAATAAATGCATCATTGGGCGGTATTCATAAAGAAAAGGATATGCTTATACTTGCAAAATATGAAGGAAATCCTTCTACTTGTATTCATAAACATTTCAAGCAAAAGCTACTTTTAGAGAAAAGGCATATCCTTACAATCACATAAAAGTAAATGGTTTTACATAAAGAAGACCCTTTACTTCATAAAAAGAGCATATGCTTCGAAAAAGCCGAGTCTGGTCAGTAGCAGACTGCAGTTCGAAGAGAAAGGTTGTTCTGTCCGATTCTCAGCACGATGGCAGATTTTGTGGATGCGGGGCATGTTAAACAATACATGCCCCGTTTACCCACACTTGATCGTGATTTCAAGATGTTATTCCGTTTTGAAGAACAAAATGTACAGTGGCTTGCGGACAGATATCTTGTCCACACCTGGAATCTCTATGAAATATCAAGGTTAAGCCATAACTTGGTGATATGCATTTTACATTTCCTTTTGCATGTATAAACAGTTGGGAGAATAAGAAGGCTGCTGTATGTAGGGATGTATGTATGTACAAACAGTATATATGTATGTATGTATGTATGCATGTATATGTATGTATATGTATATATATATATATATGTATATATATATATATATATATATATATATATATATATATATATGTGTGTGTGTGTGTGTGTGTGTGTGTGTACAGTCCATGGAAATATACTGTATTCATATAATATACAAATATAGTTTATATATATATATATACTGTATATATATTTATATATATATATATATATATATATATATACTGTATATATATTTATATATGTATATATATATATATATATATATATTTTATATATATGTATATGTATATATATATATATATATATATATATATATATGTAAATGTATGTATATATTATATATATGTATACGTATGTATATATATATATATATATATATATATATATATATATATATATATATATATATATATATATATATACATCGTATAAATATACATATATACACAGAATATTCATATACTGCAAAAGATTATATACATGCATGTATATACACATATATAAACTATATATATATATATATATATATATATATATATATATATATATATCGATTTGTACCTGACATAGATTGTTCTAAATCCCTAACCTGAAATAATTTAGCGGAAATCAACTATTTCAATTCGGTTTGCTTAACCTCAATTACCCTTCACCTTTCGTCCGGGTATCTTAAAGTTTCCTTCAAACTGCAAAGTTGAGCGTTTAGCGTCTTCAAAACTTTTCAACTCAAATCCATAAACCAAATCACGTAGTTTATTACCAAATCACGTAGTTTATTATTATTACTATTATTATTATTATTATTATTATTATTGTTGTTGTTGTTGTTGTTGTTGTTGTTGTTGTTGTTGTTGTTGTTGTTGTTGTTGTTGTTGTTGTTGTTGTTGTTGTTGTTGTTGTTGTTGTTGTTGTTGTTGTAAAACAAGAATGGAATTTTTCGCGAGTCCTAAAAGAATTCGGAAGAAAATCTTCTCGGATTTCCAAAGGGCTTCAGGAGAAATAGCCATAGACTTGCATGGAATTCTGAATGCCTCCAGAACGGAATCTTAGAACGGTATGGGAAGCAAACTTTCCCGGATTTCCAAATGGCTTCAGAAAAAATAGCCATAGATTTAGTATGTAATTCTGAATGCCTCCAGAACGGAATCTCAGAACGTTTTCGGAAGAAAACTTTCCCGAATTTCCAAAAGTCTTCAAAGGATTTCTGAATGACTCCAGAACTGAAATTTCCCCGAGAAGTCCCGAACAACTTCTTCCCGAGCTTCAAATGACTTCTGAAGACTTGATCTTCATTTTTTCAAACGTAGGCTGCAACACCTCACATGATCTGTATGTAGCTGGAGAAATCTAACCAAGGAATTGCCCGTCATTAGGAGTAAGAGGAAATGAGTTGATGACTGGGAGAAAGATTTCACTTAACTCACAGAGATCGCGTTCTGGCGGAATAGGAAGCTGCCGGTAAGAATTATGTGTTTCGTCTTCGGCACACCATCAACTATAGATGGGTTTGGTTGCTGCCGAAGTTGCCGATCGTTCGTTTTATATCGCCCGACCTATAGAAAGACACAGGATCTTCCGTTGGCAGCTGAGCTTTGAAAATCATAATGTATGCGCCTAAAAGGATCCTTTGCTTGGGCATTTGCGACGATGTCTTATTAAAGGAGACTCTTGGAAAAAGTACAAGGCTTCGTATCGGTGCAAAAACGGATTGCTGGGAATGAGGATGGAGGCAGAATAATTCAACAGAACGGTGAGTGACGTGTAGTTCTTCAACAGGATTGTCCCAAAATTCGACACTGAAGTAAGGACATATCTAAACGACATTGGTAAATATATCATGTTGCTCGTCATTTACTTTGGCATGATAGTGTATGCGGGGAAATCAATAGTATTCATCTCTTTACTCATTGCCCAGATAGGTAAAGAATAAATGCCTTCGATTTCCCTTAGGAATCTGACGAAGTGGGACTCGCGGCACTGAAATCTCTTTTGAAATCTAGAAGGACACTGACGAACTAAGGAAAAGAGACAATGAGATCTCGAAAGAAACAGATAACCTAATGAAAGAAGACCTTGAAAACTATTAGACAGGAGAGAACAGCGAAGAGGAGCCTCTAATGCCAGAGGTAAGACACCTAAAAATAGAGATCCTCTAATGCTAGAACTAAGGCACCTCAAAATATAGATAGAAGACCCTCTAATGCTAAAAGTATGGAACCTAGAAATATATGTCAAAGAACTTCTAATGCTAGAAGTGAGGGAGCTAAAGAGAGAGGTCAAAGAACTTCTATTGTTAGAGGTGTGGGAGCTATAAAGAGAGGTCAAAGAACTTCTAATGCTTGAGGTAAAGGAGCTGAAAAGAGGTCAAAGAACTTCTAATGCTAGAAGTGTGGGAGCTAAAAAGAGGTCAAATAACTTCTAATGCTAGAGGTGTGGGAGCTAAAAAGAAGTCAAAGAACTTCTAATGCTAGAGGTGTGGGAGCTAAAAAGAGGTCAAAGAACTTCTAATGCTAGAGGTGTGGGAGCTAAAAAGAGGTCAAAGAACTTCTAATGCTAGAGGTGTAGAAGCTAAAAAGAGGTCAAAGAACCTCTAATGCTAAAGGTGTGGGAGCTAAAAAGAGGTCAAAGAACTTCTAATGCAAGGGGTATGGGAGCTAAAAAGAGGTCAAAGAACTTCTAATGCAAGGGGTGTGGGAGCTAAAAAAGAGGTCAAAGAACTTCTAATGCAAGGGGTGTGGGAGCTAAAAAGAGGTCAAAGAACTTCTAATGCAAGGGGTGTGGGAGCTAAAAAGAGGTCAAAGAGCTTCTAATGCAAGGGGTGGGGGAGATAAAAAGAGGTCAAAGAACTTCTAATGCAAGGGGTGGGGGAGCTAAAAAGAGGTCAAAGAACTTCTAATGCAAAGGGTGTGGGAGCTAAAAAGAGGTCAAAGAACTTCTAAAGCAAGGGGTGTGGGAGCTAAAAAGAGGTCAAAGAACTTCTAATGCAAGGGGTGGGGGAGCTAAAAAGAGGTCAAAGAACTTCTAATGCAAGGGGTGTGGGAGCTAAAAAGAGGTCAAAGCACTTCTAATGCAAGGGGTGGGGGGGAGCTAAAAGGAGGTCAAAGAACTTCTAATGCAAGGGGTGGGGGAGCTAAAAAGAGGTCAAAGAACTTCTAATGCAAGGGGGTGTGGGAGCTAAAAAGAGGTCAAAGAACTTCTAATGCAAGGGGTGGGGGAGCTAAAAAGAGGGTAAAGAACTTCTAATGCAAGGGGTGGGGGAGCTAAAAAGAGGTCAAAGAATTTCTAATGCTAGAGGTGTGGGAGCTAAAAAGAAGTCAAAGAACTTCTAATGCTAGAGGTGTGGGAGCTAAAAAGAGGTCAAAGAACTTCTAATGCAAGGGGTATGGGAGCTAAAAAGAGGTCAAAGAACTTCTAATGCAAGGGGTGTGGGAGCTAAAAAGAGGTCAAAGAACTTCTAATGCAAGGGGTGTGGGAGCTAAAAAGAGGTCAAAGAACTTCTAATGCAAGGGGTGTGGGAGCTAAAAAGAGGTCAAAGAACTTCTAATGAAAGGGGTGTGGGAGCTAAAAAGAGGTCAAATAACTTTATTGCAAGGGGTGGGGGAGCTAAAAAGAGGCCAAAGAACTTCTAATGCAAGGGGTGGGGGAGCTAAAAAGAGGTCAAAGAACTTCTAATGCAAGGGGTGGGGAAGCTAAAAAGAGGTCAAAGAACTTCTAATGCAAGGGGTGGGGAAGCTAAAAAGAGGTCAAAGAACTTCTAATGCAAGGGGTGTGGGAGCTAAAAAGAGGTCAAAGAACCTCTAATGCAAGGGGTGTGGGAGCTAAAAAGAGGTCAGAGAACTTATAATGCAAGGGGTGTGGGAGCTAAAAAGAGGTCAAAGAACTTCTAATGCAAGGGGTGGGGGAGCTAAAAAGAGGTCAAAGAACTTCTAATGCAAGGGGTGGGGGAGCTAAAAAGAGGTCAAAGAACTTCTAATGCA
This sequence comes from Palaemon carinicauda, assembly GCF_036898095.1. Taxonomy (NCBI): domain Eukaryota; kingdom Metazoa; phylum Arthropoda; class Malacostraca; order Decapoda; family Palaemonidae; genus Palaemon; species Palaemon carinicauda. The sequence goes on from NC_090750.1 coordinate 70,833,807, forward strand.
AGGGGGTGTGGGAGCTAAAAAGAGGTCAGAGAACTTCTAATGCAAGGGGTGTGGGAGCTAAAAAGAGGTCAAAGAACTTCTAATGCAAGGGGTGTGGGAGCTAAAAAGAGGTCAAAGAGCTTCTAATGCAAGGGGTGTGGGAGCTAAAAAGAGGTCAGAGAACTTCTAATGCAAGGGGTGGGGGATAGATGTCGCCAGCGAGGCTTTGGGGAAGGCGCAGCGGCGTCTGTGTTCTTTCTGATGCTTAAACTTAACTAAATACAAGTAAAAACAGGGCATTAAATACGTATTATAAATACAAAACTCTTTCTTATCTTGATAGCACAAATGAAATCTTACAAGTTCCAACATGTAACTAAGCGCTCCTGAAACACGAGTCAACCTTTTACTTCTGCTTGGAAGATATCCTCGCAAGTAAAAGGTAATCATTATGAATATGGAAAGAAAGATTTGCTTATACTTCTACCTTCTGCTACAGAGAATTACCTTGTACTACCTCCCATTGAGTATTTAACAGTATGTACAGTCATGTTCCTATTGTTATTTTCCGTACATTGCTTCTTTATTTTTTCTGTTTATTTTCTAATTATGGGTGGTATTCCCTATTAGAGCTCAGAGTGTTCTACCTTATAATAATTAAAAATAAAAATTACAACAACAACAACAACAATAATAATAATAATAATAATAATAATGATCACAACAACAACAACAACAACAACAATAATAATAATAAGAATATACTTGAAAAGTCTTCCCGATTTTGTCATTCACCCGACTGATGAATTTTTCAAGTCTGCTGGCTGATTGCAGCGCTCTAGAGAAGAGAATTATCCGGAAAATAGAAAAATTGGATAAGAAAATAAACTCTGCCGATGCAGCCATTACTTTTAACTCAACCTGCCTAAAAGAGGGTCTCCTACCACAATAATAATAATAATAATAATAATAATAATAATAATAATAATAATAATAATAATAATAATAATAATAATACTTTTAGAACAGTTAACACATCACAGGGAGAGTATGTGCGAGCCAAAATTAGATCTACCAAGTCAGTAACACACAGCTATTTCTGGTGGTTCAGGATGTACCCCCTTTCATTCTTTTACATAACTGAGAGAGCACAAATATATCTAAAGCTTGGTTAAGGATTATAGAATTAATTCTATTAATTATGAAAAAGGGAAATGTTTACCAAGAGAATATTTTACGTTTCCTCATGGTATATTTAGCTCGTTTTATTTATTTCTTTTTTATCAAGTGGTTTTCATTGCTATTTATGCTTCGTATTCATCTACATATGATAAAAACACAGTACAATAATTACTACTGCTAGTAATAATTGATATGACAACCATGATTATGAGGAATCAGTTCTCTTTTAGTCATGTTGCCAAAGGAACTTTATTGGATGATTTAAAAAGGAAAACTAATACCAAATGTCTCAAGTTTTAGTAAATGGAAGAGCAATGTCAAAATATTTACTGACTTACTATAGGCCTTAAGTAAAGCAAATGCACAAATAATGTTTTAAGAAGTTATTTATCCCTTTCTAAAATGAAGACCTAAGTACAATTTTGATTCTTATTAGTTGGAAGTACAATTTTGATTCTTATTAGTTGGAAATGAATATGCGATGCTTAATTATGCATGTATGTATGTATGTATGTATGTCTATATATATATATATATATATATATATATATATATATATATATATATATATATATATATATATATATATATATATATATATATATAATTATTATTATTATTAACTGCTAAACTGCAACCCTAGTTGGAAAAGCCGGGTGCTATAAGCCCAGGGGCCCCAACAGGGAAAATAGCCCACCGAGGAAAGGAAACAAGGGAAAATAAAATAGCCTAAGAAGAGTAACAACACTGAAATAAATATTTCCTAAATAAACTATAAAGACATTAAAAAAACAAGAGGAAGAGAAATAAATATATATATATATATATATATATATATATTATACTTATATATATATATTATATATACAGTATATATATATATATATATATATATATATATATATATATATACAACACATATATAGTGGAAAACTCTACTACTCCCGAGTTATATGTCAAATCAAATATGCACTTGTTACGACAGAATATTATAGAATTTACAGTCGTGGCTATACTGTAGATATTTAAATTGCATGGGTACAGAGAAGACCGTAACGTGCAAAAACAGGTTAACAATAGATCCTGAGCCGTATCCAGTTGGATCCGTATCATTCTATTTCGATTTGTATAATCTTAGCACTCTTGAAGTTTTAACAGTAAAAAACATGAGCATGATAGCTAGGTACAGCAGTTTTTTTTTTTTTTTTTTTTTTTTTTACGGATTTTGCTCTTTTATAAAATCAATATTTTGAAAATAAAGGAAGGATTTTCTGCTCCTTATAAAAAGAAGAAAAACCCGTATCTGATAAATATCTAACGTCTCTTCGTAGATATTATGACTTATCATACAGTACTTTGTACACTTGAATGATAGTCTTCACAGGTAAAACTCTAAAGCCCATTTTAGTTTTTCTTGTCTTGTTCTGGTACAACGGTTTATACCACATATGATTACAGATATGAAAATAATGATAGTATAAATTACAGTGTAAGAATGCAACTTTGGTGAAGGATCCCGTCGATATCTCTAATATAAGAATGAAGAATGTCTTATAAGTGAATAATCATTTGCATAGCAAAAAATGACAGCTCCTTCTATCAGCAATGTCGGTAGGGTGAAAATTCAAGGGAATATATGGATTAGATTTATAGCTTTTTAAAGTTTGATGAAGAATTCTAATGGGTCAAAATTTCTGGTCTATCTGATCGTTATATCAGCAATTTGTGATTTGTCAATATAAGAAAGTCATTTATTAAACTGATATCTCTGAAAATCTTTGTGTAAAATATTTTTACTAAAGAAAATAACGAGAAAGGAAAATATAGAAATGATTGGTGCAAAGTTTTTCAGTATTTTTGAGTCCTCTGATGAGCAAAAACAAATTTTGTCTTTCATGTAAAAAAAAATGTTGCATGATCTTTCACACATTGCCTTGACTGCTTACAACATATTTCCAGTTATTCAACCATGGAATGTGTGCGTTTATGTGTATGTATGAATACATTTATGCGTCTGTGTTTGTCAAGAGAGAAGGCACAACAGAGGAACCTTGTCAATTTGGTCTCGGAATGTTTTAAAACCTACTCCCCAGCAATTCATCACAGTCGAGAAGTTGGATCTCTATATATTTTTCTGTCCAAATTCCATGCTTTGAATTGTCAGCCTCGACCAGAGCTTGATTAATGAACATTCCATTGATTGAATTCCAGGGCATCGCTAATGTATTGACAGTACCTTTCCGATGGATTTCTATATTCTCTGATGAAAGAAGATTGGAATATTGAAAACAAAAAAGACGTGACATCTACTGGGTGGTGAACATGGTACAAAGACCTGTTATTTGACAAGCTTAATATTTCCGAGTTTCCGCGTAACTTCATACGAAGAGTATGTCATAGAGCCAAATTTAATCAACAAACTCTGTTATGTGATAGATATTGTTTTCGTCATTCCTTGAAAACTAATTTAACAGTTAAAATCAAAACAGGACAGAAATTTTAATAGCGATGCTACTAATTAATAAGAAATTAAGGAGCCTTTACAGGTGGTAGGGATGGACCGGGTCAGTAATTAAAATGTGGGTAAATATTTGCTATAGCACAATATTCTCAATGAAGAAATAATGATGTAATCCTGTATTCATAGGTACTTTGAACTGATCCATTGCAAAAAATTAAGGGGAAACCCATATTTCTGAAATTTTAGACGATATGCACATACACTCAGCTAGACTTTAATCAACCAGGAGAGCAGGCAGGATTTAGAAGCAGGTATTCAACTATGCCCACACAAACAGATTCAACCATTCCCACCCCTTCAAGATTTTCTCATGGTGTACCCCCTCTCATCAGAATGCGTGACTAGATATAAATATATATATATATATATATATATATATATATATATATATATATATATATATATATATATATATATACATACATATATATATATATTATATATATAAACATATATACATATATACACACATATATATATATATACATATACATATATACACATATATATGCATATATACATATACACACACATATATACATATATATATATATATATATATATATATATATATATAGATATATGTGTGTGTGTGTGTGTGTATGCACACACGTATATATTATATGTGTATATATATATATATATATATATATATATATATATATATATATATATATATAATGAGATTAACATGCAATACACAAAAAGCCTATCAGTAACAAATAGCGATGGGGGAAAAAATCCTCATAGTATACAAGAACCTTATCATAAGACGAGAATTTCAAGTTTTTATTAGTAGCAATAGAAATGGAATTAATATCATCATAACTGACATGTCTACGACGCACGTTTCACAATACTTCCAAACTCCATTTAACCGAGAAGGGCTCTTTGGTGTCGAGGCAAAATGGGAGGCAGAGGAACATGGTTAAAGGGTTCTCGGAGACTTTTTTTTTTTTTTTTTTTTTTTTAAAGAGACTCCTTATCAATCCATCACTGTCAAGCTTCAGGACTCTTGAAATTTTACTTACCTGGGAAGACGAGCAGCGCGATGTGGAATTCCAATGAATGGACCATTTCTCCGCTTTGACTATTTAGTTATCGAAAGTTTAATGAATTTATCTATTGGTTGCTTAGCCTTTTCGGAGAGCTATACACTTCTTATACATAAATATTTTATCAATGAAAAGATCTACCTTTTCGGAGAAATACACACTTCTTATACATAAATATTTTACCAATGAAAAGATCTACCTTTTCGGAGAAATACACACTTCTTATACATAAATATTTTACCAATGAAAAGATCTACCTTTTCGGAGAAATACACACTTCTTATACATAAATATTTTATCAATGAAAAGATCTACCTTTTCGGAGAAATACACACTTCTTATACATAAATATTTTACCAATGAAAAGATCTACCTTTTCGGAGAAATATACACTTCTTATACATAAATATTTTATCAATGAAAAGATCTACCTTTTCGGAGAAATATACACTTTTTATACATAAATATTTTACCAATGGAAATATCTATTTCTAGTTGATGAATGTCTCTTATAATATTAATTAGTGACAAAATGAGATGTCAGTATCTAGATAAATACATCACTGAGACTTTGTATTATTCCATTTTATGTTTTTCAAATTGTCAACATCACAGGTAGGATGTATAAGGCCGACGGTTTCTTGGCAAATGCTATTTAAAGGCTTAAAGGCCGCTAATGAATGGCAAAGGCAAGGGACTGTGACAATGCTCTATCAAGCAGGACAATGCCCTAACGACTGACCATATTACATATGATCAGCGCCCAAGCCCTCTCTCCACCCAAGCTAGGATCAAGGAGGGCCAGGCAATGGCTGTTGTTGACTCAGCAGGTAGACCCATGGTCTCACCCAAAACTACCATCCTTAGCTCACAAGGATGGTGATGTTGCAGCGACCAAACGAACTAACAAGTTTAAGCAGGACTCGAACCCCAGTCTGGCAATCACCAGGTAAGGACGCTACCACCAGGCCACCACAACAGTTTTTTAGAAAAACGGTTAAAAATACATTAGAAAATCTTATGGCTTAGAAAACCGTATGAAAAAGATGAGCCAATATAAATAACTCCTATTAAGAGCTCAGCGCGACTTTCAATATATCTTTCAACAATTAAAAGATCTTTGTGTTATTGTTTTGCGGTTTCTACTTACATGCAAAAGTATATTGAACATTTACTTTTACGGCTAATAATATTTTGAGTATGGAATACGGAAAAACCCGCTCTAAAGTGAATATTTTATATAAATTTTCTTATCTATGGAAAGATTGTTTCTTAATCACCAATGAATTTAAAAGGGGGTAATTTTTTTTTTTTCATTTTTATCAAAATATTTGTACAAAGAAACTGTTCAAAAATATAAGAGCTATCTTTAGAGGATCTCCGTTAGTATATTATCTAATGGGCGAAAATCTCTGCATGAGTAATTTTTTGAGGGAATAATTAACCCTTTTACCCATCACTCTGAATAAGTGAAACACGAACAATCGATACCGTAGAATTACAATAGTTTTTCCTAGTAAATTTTCAATGAAAACTTCCCATATTACGCATTCATCATTAAACAGTTAGGCACAGATAAGCTTATGTTTTGTTTGTGCTAGTGCTTATCTATCTGTTAAATTATAAGTAGGGGGGAGTAAAGTGTAATCGTTTTAATAAACAAAACTGTCTAAATTTATCATTTTGAATACAATGAATCTTGGGTTGTAAATTATATAATTTTAGCCATGCATCATTTAGCGCGCACACGCGTTCACACACATACGTACACACATTATATATATATGTATATATATATATATATATATATATATATGTATGTACACACACACATATATATATATATTACACACACACACACATATATATATACATACATACATACATACACACACGCCTATCTATCTATTTATCTATATATATATATATATATATATATATACACATACATATACTATATATATATACATATACTGTATATATATATATATATATATATATATATATATATATATATATATATATATATACATATAAATATATATATATATATATACACACACATTATTGGTTAAATACTATTAGTTTTCTGTATCGTTTCTTGTCCTCGGTCAATGAATTTTAAAGGAAAAGACGAATTGTCTTAATGTGCTGCTTCTTGATTCAACTCTTGCTTACATCTGCTTCATTCAATAACTAAGCCTTTGCCAGTGTATATTTACAAAAAAAATTATTATTCTTATGTAATGGGTACGCATTAATACAAATAAAAATCAAAATAATCTAAAAACATCTTAGTTCCTAAAAACAAGAATATGAAAATTTTAAGATATTGCATAAAACACACGAAAGGCTACTAAAGACATCTGCCTTCCCTATAATGCTTCAAAGTTCCAAAGATCTTGTACAGGAGAAAAATATCGATTCCTTACACACTCCCACAACATCAATCTTAAGGCTTTAGGATATGTTCTGGAGGCATGGTGAGGAGTATCTTCCTGCTGGAGGGGAAAACAGAGTCTGGGGAAACCTGAATGCTCAACACAGGTGGCTGCATCCTGATTGACACTGATTTAGTAATCATTAGCCTCCTATAGTGACCCTATAGTAAGCAAATTCTGTTTCCCGATTAAGATAATTTCATGGAGGTCTTTGCCGTGTGTATCAACAAAATGCTGACACTGATTTAGCAAACATCAGCCTCCTATAGTGACCCTATAGTGAGCAAATTGTGTGTCCCGGTTAAGATAATTTCATGGAGGTCTTTGCCGTGTGTATCAACAAAATGCTGACACTGATTTAGCAAACATCAGCCTCCTATAGTGACCCTATAGTGAGCAAATTGTGTGTCCCGGTTAAGATAATTTCATGGAGGTCTTTGCCGTGTGTATCAACAAAATGCTGACACTGATTTAGCAAACATCAGCCTCCTATAGTGACCCTATAGTGAGCAAATTGTGTGTCCCGGTTAAGATAATTTCATGGAGGTCTTTGCCGTGTGTATCAACAAAATGCTGACACTGATTTAGCAAACATCAGCCTCCTATAGTGACCCTATAGTGAGCAAATTATGTTTCCCGGTTAAGATAATTTCATGGTCTTTGCCGTGTGTATCAACAAAATGCTGATGTATGACCCCTTATGGCGGCGAGTTTGAAATCTCATTTTTAATGTCATGGTCAGGCAAATGTGAAATATACTAAGGAACTTACACTTCCCTTCCCCTTTGCAAACTACAATGGCCTTAGACTCCTTAGGTACTTATCAGGCATGACTGTCTCTCATCACATGAACTGCTATCAAGTTTGGTCTATTAGCTGAAAGATAATTACTTGACAGACAATTTGCTGAGACATTTAGAAGACAAGACAATTGGTCGGTAGGATAATTGGTTGATAGGGTAATTGGGGGACAATACAACTTATGTAATATTTAAAATCGTTATACCAAATTACTGAATTATTTTATAAGTATTTTTACAATAGATATTTTTCTATGATTATTTTTTATCAAAACCATTCAGTAGCTATAATGGAGTATGCAAAGACTGAAAAAGGAGCAAAAAAAACTTTTATCCGAGGGATAAATGTCTCTGCCTGGTGTTTACCAGTCGGGGGTTCGAGTCCGCTCAGACTCGTTAGTGCCATTAGTGTCTGGAACCTTACCATCCTTGTGAGCTAAGGTTGGGGGGGGGGGGGGGTTGGGGGAGCCTATAGGTGTATCTGCTGAGTCATCAGCAGCCACTGCCTGGCCCTCCCTGGCCCTAGCTTGGGTGGAGAGGAGGCTTGGGCGCTGATCATATAATATATGGTAAGTCTCTAGGGCATTGTCCTGATTGCTAGGGCAATGTCACTGTCCCTTGCCTCTGTCATTCGTGAGCGACCTTAAAAAAAAAAAAAAAAAAAAAAATTATTGGAGGTGCATGAATCCGGAAAGTGTGTAAGGGAGCCCTAACAACAATCGACGGAGTAATTAGCAGAAATCCTTCTAAACACTCGCATCCAACAACGCCAATTCTTTAAATAGTGCTTTGAAAAATAAAGAAGAGATAAAACTCCTCGCTGGACAATCAGAGGATCTGCCTACTTCAGTAATAGATAATGCAACTTCTGAAATTCCCTTTATCATTTATGGAGCTTTGCCAGAAAAGGGATCTCTTAATCGTGCAGTACGATGTAAAAGACCAGTTGTTCAAGAGAATGAACTATATGAGACTTTAAGAGGTGATAATTTTATTGTAGGAAAACGAACAGGTTTTTAAATTTGGAACTAAGAAAATTTGGAAATTTTATAGGAACAACTAGTGATTTTGTGATGGAACATTGGATTCTGCACCAATAGACAAGCAACTTTACACAATTCATCTCTAATTTGTGAAAATAAAGCAGTACCACTGCTTTAATGTGTAACAAACAACAAATCTGAAAAACTATAATTCGATATATATATTCATTAACGAAAGAAGTATCTTAAATATGAAATTAATTACAGTAAACTTTCAAAGCGACTTTGAACACCATTAAAAACAATCTTCCTCACGCCTCTGCGTATCTTTTTTTTTCTTTGCAGCGTTTATGGATGAAGATACAGTCTACGTCAACTATCATGGTACATCGACCGGGAATATGCATTTATTATAAAAGAGCTTCCATCTTTAGATTTCGTCCCACCTGACGATGTACCAGTATTTTTTTTTTTTTTTTAAGATTTCTTCATTCTTAAGATACACAAACGGATAGACGTCGACGCCAACAATTCGTCATTGCATTATGGTCGTGTCACTACAGGTTTTCAATGACCTCCCCAAAAAACCAACACGCATTCCATAGAAGAACTAAAGTCCATCACCCTACCTTAAGTTGATCCATGGCACCAATGACCATTGCTGTTGCGATGCCAGATAATATCTAATAAATAATAAGTTATAATGGAAGAATCAAGCTCGGAGATCAGTTTTGAACATGCTTTATCAGGAGGTGACGTGGGAAGGGTTAACTAAAAGTACATTCGTCTTGAAGAAAAACTAAAAAATCTTGTTAGCTATAACATGGAAGAAGGGTTGCAGATTTGAAGGAACTGCTCATATATTTTGTAAGATTCTCTAACAAATACTTGATCTGTTTCTTAAAATAGATAATTAATTTCTAAGTTACTGCCGTTATATTTTGACCCTTTAACAAGATGGCATTTTATTTATATTTTATTAATATTTTTTCATCTAAGTTAGTACCGGAATATGTGGAATCTTTAATGTATTTTTCCGTTTTACTAAACAAAAATATTTACACACTATTTTTAACCAATAGTCCTTTAGTTGACAAATGTCTGCCAATTATCCTATCGACCAAATGTTCTATCAACCAAATGTATTGTCTGTTAATTGTCTGTTGACTAATTGTCTTTCGGCTAATTGTCCACACACGATATTTTCAGCAATATTCCAGCTTGAATATTGAAGCTGCATGGGGGATCTAAATGTCTTTAGTAATATCTTCATGTTTGTGCAAGCTATCTGCAAAATCTTGTGTGTATTTCTGAGGGATTTCAATATCTTTGATATATTTCAATTTTCGCTTTGTATGAATACACTGCCATGATATAAAAATAATGATTTCTTTGTAAATATGACCTGACGAAAATCATTAGTGTTTTTCTGAAACGGCTGAGGGCAAGGATTTAATAAATGGAGCAGCACAGTAACAAATTTCTTCTTTTCCTTCGAAATTCTATCCATAAAGATAGGAAGCAATACAAAAATGTAGAACATAATTGCCTTAGAATAGGTAATCCCAAAATAGCCATTTAATGAAAATTTAATAAAAGAAAGACTATGAACAGAGTTTATATATACATACATACATAGACAATTATATATATATATATATATATATATATATATATATATATATATATATATATATATATACACACATTATATATATACATATATATATATACATATAAATATAGATTTAGATTTATATATATACACATATGTACATTAAATATAGATTTATATATATATATATATATATATATATATATATATATATATATATATATATATGCTGTATATATACATATGTATACATATGTATACATATACATACATTTACATATACATATATATATACATATACACACATATATATATTATATATATATGTATATATACAGTATGTATACATATGTATACATATACATACATTTACATATACATATATATATACATATACACACACATATATATATATTATATATATATTATATATATATGTATATATACAGTATATATATATATATATATATATGTATATATATGTATATATATATATACAGTATATATATATATAAATCTATATTTATATGTATATATATGTGTATATACATAAAACTAAATCTATATTTATAAGTACATATATATATATATATATATATATATATATATATATATATATATATATATATATATATATAAGGTGAAACAGCATTATTACTAGAGAAAGAGTGATAGTCTGGCAACAGTGCCACATGGAGAGAGAGAGAGAGAGCAATATCTCAAGATTTTTTCGGAGGTCATAAAAAGGTCGATTACGGATCGTTCATTATCAAGGGCCATTCCTTATTTGTAGTGGAAAATATTACTCTTCTGGGAGACATAAGTCCGAGACCTGGCGGGTCTCATTTCACAAAAGGTTCCATATCCTATTTTCTATCATCAATATATCCAAGGTATAATGGATGCGTATAGAATATAGTCGATTGCTATACTAAAATAGATATTGATCTTGCAGTTATACTGCAGCTGGGACTGCATGAATGCATATCAGGAGTCGATGAATAACCGGATACATATATGAATAGATAAATGGGACAGTATGAAATGAAAGCAATTCTATTAATGGACGTGGAACGAACTATGGTGATTATTTTAGTGATAACAATAACTGCTGATGAAAGTCTGAAATCAAATGTGCCGTAGGAGTTTTGAGTGAATTATACTTTACCAGATAGTCATATAACCATATGTGATTTTTTCTCTCAGATTTAAGAGTATAAATACTTTAATTAGAAAATATAGATATAACTAGTTACATTTAATTTACATGAAGTGAGAAACTAGCGAGCGTTGTTGATTACCCTTGAGTTTAGGACCAGTTTTAAGTGTATGCTTATTATTACCTTCATTATGCGGATGGTATGTATTTACTCCTGTCTGTTTATTTATTTATTGGTTTGTTTGTTTGTTTGTGAGTAACTTTGAACAAAAAATATTGTACCAATTTTGACTAAACTTGGTGAATCTATAAAATTTTTGGATAAAGTACATCAAAGTACAAGTACACAGCAGTACTTTGAAAATAACTGCAATGATAAGTAACTGGCAAATACTGTGTTAGTTTTATGTTTTGTTTGTAAACAACAATACGCAAAACCTGAAATAATTTCAACAAAACTTGGTGGGGTATGACCTGATGACAAATCCATTAGATTTTGAAGAAAATACATCGAAGCGCAAGTGGAGTTCAGAGCAAAATAAGACTGCTTAGCGTGATGAAAGCATACTCTCTACTGAGTTCTCTAGTTAGAAATGCTTCCGTGAAAGCATATTAGTCATGACATTGGTATCTTACGCATTTCAGTATTCAAAAAATAAATTTAAAAAATGCTCCATATTTATTCCGTATAATACTTTTTGGCCAATTAAATCACAGATCATTCGGATAGCGAAGAGACGTTCCACCTCACAGCACAGGCCTAAGGAAAGGAAGAAGGACGGAAAAACACAAACCTGATATTTTTGGTCTTGGACATATTTATAGGGTCAGGATAATTTATATGGCGGAGCTGATAGATTTATAGGTGATCTTAGCGACACTTTTATTGTCTTTCGAAAGGAGATGTACAGAAGATATGAAATGGATGGGCGACGGGGAAGAAACACGGAGAATTACAGTATGAGATTTGGCATCAAGGGTGTGATTATTTCTAACACATAAAAAGCCTGTGTGTGTGTGTGTGTGTGTGTGTGTGTGTGTGTGTGTGTGTGTGTGTGTGTGTGTGTGTGCAAGCGCTTAAATGAGTGTACGTGTGTGTACATGTTTTCCTTTTATCTAAGCATACCATTAACGATTAGATAAATTTTCATTTACAAATAAACAAACACACATATATATATATATATATATATATATATATATATATATATATATATATATATATATATATATATATATATATATATGTATGTATGTATGTATATATATACACGCACAACAAATGCAGCCGTTTGAAATGTTGATAAAATTTAATGAAGCGTTTCATATCTATATTTTCTCTCTTTATATAACCTTGGTTTGATATTGTTAAGAACATCTTAAGCTCAGTATCCTTCTCCTGATAGAGGGACCATTCTCCTCCAATAGGGATTGCCTGGATTATTTGGGTGTTAGGATCATTTTCCTTTTCTCTGGATCGTCCTACAGCTTGGATCTCTTTCCTCTGATAAAGATAATCTTCCTTTATTTAGCACAGTATCTTATACTCATCTGAGCTTTATCAAGGGTTTATTGTGGACTTCTGTTTAATAATTAAAAATTAATATTTTTCATGCCTGGAGGAGTTTGTAGAGTTTATTTTTCAAGTGTTTTGCGTTGGTCTCTGGAGTAAATGCGTTTTCGTTTACATTGATTTGGTGAGAAGGTTTTTTTTTTTTTTTTTTTTTTTTTTAATACAAAACTTACGTTTCCTGAATAGCAATTAGGCGATGTATAAGGTTTAGGGGTAGTGGTTTATTTGTTAACATTGTTGTTCGTAGTTTTATTTCGATTTATAGAGAAAACGAGTGGAAAGGAGGATAAATTAGCAGTCACAAAACTATGATTACTTTGTAGAAATACAACAAAAACCAAAAATATGGTGAGTAAAGAAAAACTGTAATGAAAATTAGAAATAAATGCTCCGAGAATATTTTCCAGGCCATAAATCAGCCGTAGATCTTTATATTTATAGGTAGGGCTCCCCTCTTTTATTTCTAGGTCTCCGAAAGTGATAAAAACCTTTTTTATATATTTTGTGTCCCGGAAACAGTCGAGCTTCCGGTTCTTTTGTGAGAAGGAATAGCTATAATTCTTTTATAGCTTTTGAGCCTTTGAAGAAAATTGTTAAATGAAGACAAATGGAGGAAGAAACGGATTTACTCTTATTTGTTCCGATTTTGGAGCCGTATCGGATACCAGGAAATGCCAGAGCCGTTAGGGATGTTTTAACATATATTTGTAATGACATTAACCTTTGAGTTTTCCTTTTTAATACCAAAATAAGAAAATTATTAGGTTTTTGCAATAGGGCTTTGTAACACTCTTGGACTCAAAAACTACAGTGGACAACAACAAGAACTGCTTATCTTTATAAAAAAGAAATATATATTTGTAATGACATTAACCTTTTTGTTTTCCTTTTTAATACCAAAATAAGAAAATTAGTAGTTTTTGTCAATAGGGCTTTGTAACACTCTTGGACTCAAAAACTACAGCAAACAACAACAACAACTGCTTATCTTTATAAAAAAGAAATATATATTTGTAATGACATTAAAATTGAGTTTTTTCCCTTTTAATACCAAAATAAGAAAATTAGTCGTTTTTGGCAATAGGGCTCTGTAACACTCTTGTCCTCAAAAACTACAGTAGACAACAAGAACTGTTTATCTTTAAAAAAAAAAAGAGAAAATGTCTCTGGCTTCCATAGAAAGTCATATTTCATTCATTGTAAAAATATGCTAACGATCAGCCAGAGAGAGAGAGAGAGAGAGAGAGAGAGAGAGAGAGAGAGAGAGAGAGAGAGAGAGAGAGAGAGAGACTGTATCTCTTGAATAGGTTTATGAGAAAACAATCAGTAAGGTTCAGACGGTGGATCCTTGATGGAAAGTTCTCAAATTCATGAAAAATCCGCAGATACTCGAACGTGTTTTCTATAGTTTTTGTTGTTTCTTAAATTTCTTTTCATATAATTTCGTCATCTATTTTTGCATTTGTTGAAAGATTTCGAAGCATTTTACTTCATATTATACCTTGGAACAGGTTATTCTGAATTCGCATTTATTATTCTGTATCGATGATAGAATTCGACCTGCTTTATTCATAAAGTTTGTCTTTACTAAGCAATTAATACCATGTATAATCTCCAGAATATGCACTGTTAGATATATGCATTAAAATAACGTTAAATGTTTGGCAACATTTATTCCATGATTTTTACAGTTTTAAAAACGGATATATTGACTTAAGGGAGTGATATTATGGTCACCAACAAGTAAAAGATAATAAAGTAAGGTAGTATTACGGTCGATTGTATTTTACTGAAATACGGTTGAGAACAGTATATTTTCACGGAATTCAGATTAAAATAACGATTTTTTTTTCTAACAGTGTAAAAGTTATGATTAAATAAATGTATGGACCTTTACCCTAATCTGAAGAAAATTATTTTGACATTCAAGAGTCAGAAGCATCAAGTATGAATTTCTAAGGTGCTAATGGGTTTAACATTTCTGTAGTTTCATTAATCTATAATTATAATAGTCCTGGTGGTGAAAGAGCACAGTTGTTTTTAGAAAACGTAAATTAAGTATGCAAAATGCTTCATTGTTTGCCAGTTGATAGTTTAATAATGATTTGGCATTTTATCAACAATTCTAAAGTAAGTAGAAAAGAAGAAAAGATTAATTCAAATTGAATTCCACGCTAGTTTATTGTTTTAATGATGAGAGAATTCGAGTTTAATGATGAAGCTTTAGGCTGGATCACGTGCACTTACCACGGTTACAAAATAGCTCATGAACTCATCAGCTTAGAACTTCATTATGATCAGTCTCATTTCACTCTTGTGTTTCGCTGTTTTGTTAGCTAAAAAGGGTTCGTTCTGCAAAATTTGGAATTGGATGAACTTTAATATATATTGGAAGTAGTCTCTTTATAATAAAACATGCAATAAATTTGTTAGAAAATTTCTGCAATTTATTACCATTAAAACCATTAGGAACTGCACTTGAATGTAAAATGATAATTGTAGATTACTATTCGTATTCTAGAGAAAATCTTAGAAAACAATCTTTGATTAAGTTTCATGGGTTAACATCTAAAAATCTAATTAAGGAGGCACATGTCAAGTTTTGTTTGTTTATGTATGTTGATTTTAAGACTAATTTAGAATAATATTTATTCAGAATTAACGTAATTCCCTTTCCCCCTAACACAGGTGTAATTACACCAGATCAAACCAATAAATCATATTGTTTGATATCACTTGCGTTTTTACGTGACACCTTCTACACACTGAATACATTCCCTTAAAGATGGAAGGGAAGCAATTAATTGCACGTCTTTATATTTATGTCGTAAGGAGAGATCCCAGAACACGTTCTTATGATTGTAAGAATATATATATATATATATATATATATATATATATATATATATATATATATATATATATATATATATATATATACATACATACATACATACACAGTATATGTAATAAATACGTATACACTCACAAAAACCCACACACACACACCCATATATATATATTTATATATATATATATATATATATATATATATATATATATATATATATATATATATATATATATATATATATATATATATATATATATATAATGCATGTATGTATGTATGTATGTATGTATGTATGTATGTTTGAGTGTATATCTATGCATATATTGTACATTATTTTGTGTAAAATAATAAAACTGGTACCAGAATTCTTCTTGACTATCTTCTTAATACTTTAATATATACACTACACACAAAAACAGAAATAAAGCGCACATACTGTATATGTACATCTCTCTCGTTTACAATGTCATCGAATGGTAAAAAATTCACGTTTTCTCAATTTACATGTTTTTATTTTAATTGTTAAATCATTTATTCGACACGTCCAAAGTTTTGTATTCTGTATTGGAAAAAAATCATTGAAATATTGATCCGCGAATTTTAAGGATATAAATAATTTATTTCTACGTGTAGAAGGAAACGAATTATACGATATGATTATAATGAAATTATCTAACAGATGAATAGCCCCATTTAATGCTTAAAGGTCTTGAATTGAGAATTGATTCCAAAGTTTAGTCAAATCCTTCCTTTATATGACTACATGATAAACTGATCAACGGAACAATAAATACCAAAACCTCTGAAAGCTGGTTCTATTTCATAACATTTCTTTTCCTCACAACGTTAAAAATAACTTTAACAACATTGCAATATAACTGCAACTAAAATTAAAAACGACAAACCATAGATTATAACATAAGAAAAGGCGATAAAAGAAAGGTTTTCATTTTAAAATTAGGTCATTTTCATACCAATAATATCGTTCGATTTCATAACATTTCTTTTTTTCACAATGTTAAAAATAGCTTCAACGTCTCAATATAACTAACTAAAATTAAAATCGACAAAGCGTACATTATTACATAACAGGCGTTAAAAGAAAGTTTTTTTTTTTCACTTTATACTAAGGAAAGACCTCTTCACACCCAAAATACCCTAATCCTATCATTCCTTCCTTACCTTTTGAGCCCAATAACGAACGACTTCTCTCTTAACTATGAATCAGAGTTTCCAGGAAATGTTTGAGAGCTGTCAGCATTTTTTTTTTTTTTTTTTTTTTTGGCGGTGAATAGAAAAGTCTCAGGTTGGGTTATTTCAACTTTCATGTTGGCGAGAAACAGGTGGGGCTTTTTAGGTAATGGGGTCGCATATTGGGTAGGAAGATTGACTGCAGACGCGAATCAGTTTTAACTTTTTAAAATGCTTTCGCCTGCTTTTCAAAAATACAGTTTAGGAAATTACAGTATTGGTGGGAATTCACAGTTTCAAAGGTGTATACGCTTTTCCTAAAGAGTAAATATGTTTTTTTTTTTTTTTAAATGCAAAATATCAACATGATTGCAAGTTCATGTTCTATCAGTATCAATATGCTCATTTTTTTTTAAATAATGCAAAATATCAACATTGATTGCAAGTTCATGCTCTATCAGTATCAATACGCTCGTTTTTTTAGAAATAATGTAAAATATCAAAATAGATTGCAAGTTCATGCTCTATCAGTATCAATACGCTCGTTTTTTTTTTTTTATTAAATAATGCAAAATATCAACATAGATTGCAAGTTCATGCTCTATCACTATCAATACGCTGATGTCACATTTATTTCTTATCAATTCATATGACAATGGTATGAATATATGATGCTCAGCTTGATTTTATTATTTAAAGATATCTAAATCTCAAACTAGCTAAATGTATTACTATTGCACAACTAATGCTAATTTTGTATTGTTTGAGATTCTAGGATAATCCAAATTGTCTATATATCCACTGTAAGTCTTCATCATTTCGATTAAGTTGGATAATTTTATTTTCAAAAAATATTTATAATAATATGGCTCTGAAATAATGGGCATCTTTTTACAATGCTCAAACATGTGATCTAAGAATAGTATTTAATGATATTGGTTAATACTCTCTTCTGAACTTAGCAGAAATTGAAAATACTTTGCATACAAATTATATATACTAAATCAAACTAGAATAACAATATCTGAGTTGTTGTGTTGTGATTAATAGATCTTTATTTTGAGCCCTAATATTCTACTTTTTTTGCCCACCCCCCCAAAAAAAAATATTTTGTTGGTGATATATCAT
>NC_090750.1:70857287-70864787 GCF_036898095.1 Palaemon carinicauda
CCTATATAAGTATCTTGGTTCATTGGCAATTTAGAGAGAGAGAGAAGAGAGAGAGAGAGAGAGAGAGAGAGGCTATGGGAGTAAGAGTCTACATAGTATCTTGGTTCATTGGCAATTTAGAGAGAGAGAGGAGAGAGAGAGAGAGAGAGAGAGATAGAGAGAAGCTATGGGAGTAGGAGTCTATATAAGTATCTTGGTTCATTGGCAATCACAGTATTACAATTTTAGTTACATAAGAGAAATCTGTAAAAGTATTTCTGGCTTCAAATTTAGCTCAACACTTCACTATTTACATGTCTCTTTTAATAGTTTATATATAAAAGATATATTTTAATGTTGTTACTGATCTTAAAATATTTCATATCAATTGTTCATTATTTCTTTTATAGACTAATTTCTTTATTTCCTTTGCCTCACTGGGGTATTTTTTCCGTTGGAGCCCTTTGGCTTAGAGCAATCCCGCTTTTCCAACAAGGGGTTGTAGCTTAGCTAGTAATGATGAAAACATGGAATGCTTATAGTATTTACTCATATTTTCTTATTTCTTGGTTATACTACAAGTGAAATCGACGATACCAATATTACCCATACAACGTTATCCAGCCTCAGATGTACCCTAAGAGATATTTGTGGGGAAAATGTCATTGCTAACATTTTCTCCTTCCCAATACAGCAGATCTTTGGAGTTCCGAATACCATGTGGAAAAAAATATGCAGAAAAATAAGTAGATAAATAGGAAACACACATACCCCGATTTTTTTTCCCCCTTCATTTATTTATTTTTTTTTTTTGACGGAAACGTCTAAAAAAGATATGCGGAAAAATAAGTAGATAAATATGAAACACACATACCCGATTTTTTTTCTCCCCCTTCATTTATTTATTTATTTATTTATTTTTTTTTGACGGAAACGTCTAAAATAGATATGCGGAAAAATAAGTAGATAAATAAGAAACATACATTCCCGTTTTTTTTTTTTTTTTTTTTTTGGGGGGGGGGGGGACGGAAAACGGTGCACTAATCTGCCAAACCCTTTCCAAAACGCATCGCTGCGCCAAACGAAACCAAGTCAGGAGTCATAAACATTTGCCTCGGGCAACGGTAATGCAAATTCGCTTCTGCATACCTTTTTGCCAAAAGCATCCACCGCTGGCAATCCCTTCCCATTTAGAACACCCTACCGCGGTGCTTCTAAGGTTGATATATTTTTTTTTTCTTTTTATGCCCCCCTTTTGCTTTGTGTGAAGAGGGAATCGGGGAGAGTGGCTTCTAGCATATTCCATTTCCATTAAGCTAATATACTCAGTTATCTGGGGTGAAAAATAGGTTCGCAGAAGAAAGGTGCTCGGCTGGTGGTGTAGTATCTAGTGGAGAAAGTGTATGTGTATGTATGTGTATGAAGAGAGAGAGAGAGAGAGAGAGAGAGAGAGAGAGAGAGAGAGAGAATATTATGATAAAAAACTAGTGTCGAACTATTTCCTGTTATATACAGTTGTTTCTGAGTCTTATTTATTTGTGACAGGAGAGAGAGAGAGAGAGAGAGAGAAGAGAGAGAGAGAGAGAAATTTGCTCTAAAGATTCGCTGGAATCAGAGACTGACTAAAGGTGCCCTGGCACTGCCCTTGCCAAAAACTCACGCACACGAACACACGCAGGACAACTCTGACTACTTAGCTCGAAAGGGCGGCTGCTGGAATCCTCCTTCGTCAGTTGAATACAGAACAATCGCCTTTGGGCATCATCTGACATTACACAGACTTTAAATGAAGTGTATCGATTTAAATACCTTTTTTCTTTTATCCTGAAACCATTTGGGTTTTCCATATAGCATGGGGGGAATCTGATTAGTAAATTGAGAGTTTTTTTTTTCAGGTTTCAATAAAGTGGTGAAGATTTACCCGACTTTATTTTTAGAGAAACACGAAAATATTGAGCTTTTACTTATATTTATTATTATTATTATTATTATTATTATTATTATTACAAGCAAAGCTACAATAGGGAAAAGTAGTTCAGTGAGAAAAGGAAACAAGGAAATAAACTACAAGAGAAGTACTTAGAAGGATGTATTATAGAATGTAACTAAAAATATTCCTATTCATTTAGTAAAATACACTTTCACAAAGAAACCCCTATTTACGAAGATGAAACAATTTTAGAATAGAGACTCATTTCAAACGACGTTTCTTCCTTTCTAAACACCACGTATTCTCTCTCTAACACTCTAAGGCACACATCGCCATAGATTTTTCGAGCCTATAATAAAAGGCACAGAGCATTAGATTTGCATGGTCACAGTAGATTCATCATAATTCATTTACGTTACTGATATTTACAAGACTGAGCGATTTCCTAACAATAAATTGATCATTACAACAACAAATAACTAAAATTAAAACACCTCGCCGTGTCTGTTGATCTTGGGTATTAAAATCCGCAATTATACGTGTTGTATATTTAAAAATAGCAGGAGCTTTCACACCTTTTTCAAAGTGCCTCTTCAGCTGAAAAGGCACTTTGAAAAAAGGTTAAAGCTCCTGATATTTCTAAATATACAACACATATAATTGTGTATTTTAATACTAAATAACAACAAATTTAAATATTATTTCTCATATCATCGTAATGATTTTAAGCTCACAAGACATACGCAATAACGTCCCTTCAAGAGATTACTCGTAATAAGACGACTATGTTAATTTGAATGCTGAATTAAGCCGACAAGCAGGTAGAAATATTTGGGGGGAAATTGGGATCTCTAAGTCCTTAAGAGGAATTTGTTGGTGCATTATGAAGACTAATTAATAGGAAAAAAAGCATTTATATAATATTTCCATTTAAAAAATCCCTTATTTGTGTTCGATGAAGTTACATTTGTTCCTCCACAGAGTCGCTATTTACATGGCATTAGAAGAGTTCTGAATACTTATTCTATTATTTTGTTACACCATGTTATAAAATTTCTATTTTAATTAAAAGTTTATTTGAATGAGACTGAAATCGTGTAATGATTAACTATATCTTCATTCATAGATGATATGTATATGTACTTTATGAAATAAATAGACCTCTGACGAATATATAATATTTCTGGAGAAGTGCTTTTAAATTGATTTTTTTTGAATGATCTTTGATATATTATGTTACATAACATTCACTCGTTGTTAATGTTTTCCCCCAGTTAATTATCCATATATGAAAATAATAACGCAAAGCAAACAAATAATTTATGAAATTAGATATAATTGATATATTCTTACAAAATGGTTATGGGTGAAAATGATTAGTGTTTTCCATTATCAGATCTGTTGAATTTATTTATTATCTTGAAAATGGAAATAATGTTCGATCACGCCCACATACATCCGCATGAAGTTTATAGATGTAAAGCATAATATGCATACACAGGTATGTGTACGACCTCACATATACATAACCTATATTTCATTCAGAAAGAGAGAGAGAGAGAGAGAGGAGAGAGAGAGAGAGAGAGAGAGATTAATTTTCCTTGATCATGATGGCCATATTGTAAGGGAAATTGATGTGCTTAATTTAAGGAAGCTATAATTCTCTCCTTTTTTAGGCATCGCTAATATAATATAATTCGGTTATTTTTTCTTCAAAAATAAGTGTAAGGAATTTTAATACAAGATTAAACGAATATTACTCTACCGGATTACGGAATTAGAAATGAAACTATAAGAAAGATTATTCGAGTGCCATATGTGAATGAGATCATGGTGAGGGACAGATGGAGATGGTTTGGGCATGCTCTTCGCAACTTCCCAAGAAAGATTAGTTTACCAAACTTTCAACTGGGCTACACAAGGCACTAGAAGAGTTGGAAGACCCAGGCCCTATATGGCCTGAGGACTATGAAGCGCGAAGTAGGAGATGATGAATGGAGAAGTATTGATTTTAAAGCTCAAGATAGAGACGGCTGGTGAAATCTAACCGAGGCCCTTTGCGTCAATAGGCGTAGGAGACGACGACGACGATGATGATGATGATGATGAAGCAAAAGCAGAAGAACTTAATAGTTAAAGAGTTGGAAGACCCAGGCCTATATGACTGAGGACTATGAAGCGCGAAGAAGGAGATGATGAATGGAGAAGTATTGATTTAAAAGTTCAAGATAGAGACGACTGGCGAAATCTAACCGAGGCCCTTTGCGTCAATAGGCGTAGGAGACGACGACGACGATGAGGATGAGGATGATGATGATGATGATAATGAAACAAAAGCAGAAGAACTAATACTTAGAGAATTAGGCCTCTTTCAAATGGCGAATTATCCCTAACTAAATGACAAAGCACAAATCGTCACACATACTAGAAATACCAGAAGCATTCGTTTGTTAATTTATGTCAGGAAATGGAGTCGGTCAATCATCTGATTTATCCAAACTAATAGTTAGAGAATTAGGCCTCTTTCAAAATGTCGAAATTATCCCTAACTAAATGACAAATCGTCATACATACTAGAAATAGCAGAAGCATTCGTTTGGAAATTTATGTCAGGAAATGGAGTCAGTCAATCATCTGATTTATCCAATGAATTTCTACTCTCTATTTCAGAATGCAAAAGTTTTCGTCTTAATAATGTGAAGATTTCCTACTACAGTTAAGTCACTTTACTGATTCACTGATTTAACCGTGAAGCATTGGTGCTTGTACTAAATTATTATTATTATTATCGCTAGCCAAGCTACAACCCTCGTACGAAAAGCAGGATGCTATAAGCCCATGGGCTCCAACAGGGAAAAAATAGCCCAGTGCGGAAAGGGAAAAAACTGTATAAATAGAAATAGAAATTTGAAATAAAATATTTTAAGAAAATTAGCAACATTAAAACAAATATTTTATATATAAACGTAAAGCTAGACTTATGTCAGTCTGTTCAACATAAAAAATATTTGCTGTAAGAGTTTGAACATAGTAGCAACATTAATCATATTTACTTGAATCAATTATTTTCTCGGGCCTTACATGAGGGTGAGACAAACATGACATTTTACAGAAGTGATAAGAAATGCTTGTGATATTTATTACGGTTCTGAGATGTACAACGTAACGATACTTAACATGATAGTTAAGTTGACATTAGAAAAAAGGATAGATTCATAGGTAACGAATACACAAAAATATACACACAGTCACACACTCATTCGCTCATGTATTTTTAGAAGAGTGGCATCTTCGGTTCTTATCAGGTCATCTAGTTAAGTTTTCTTGTCCACACACACAGAGAGAGAGAGAGAGAGAGAGAGAGAGAGAGAGAGAGAGAGAGAGAGAGCGCCTTTACACATTTTATGTCATAAATACATAAATATAAATATAAATATTAATATATATATATATATTTATATAATGTTTGTCTGTAAATATGAGATGACAACGACTATGCTTACTCGTTCATGGACTAACATCATCGCTGGACAAACATTGAAATCTTAACGGCTTCTATTCTCAAGTTATACCTAACAATACGGGAAAGATGGATTTCTTTTCATATAGAAGAGTTTGGACAATACTTCCACATAATAATGGTGCCAGTACGTAAAACTACGGAATTCAAGTCAGTAGATCCTTTAGACGAGAGATCCTTTTCAGTATCTGGGGATATGCAAGTCCTGAGGTGTAGTAAGAATAAGTCATGGATATTATTTAGGAGAATAACAGGGTAATAAAGGCATGAATATCAAATGTAACTTGGCATTGAACAAATTTGAGTTTTCTTGATCACGCATTAAATTACAGTTGTTTAAATAATAAAAAGAGAAGTATCCACTTGTTATCTCCTAAGGTTACTTGAATAACAGGAATAAAAGCATCTTCTTATTCTATTCCATCTATGAAAATTTGAAAGAATACCACCCAAATAGAATACAATCAATATAAGATTGATTCATATAACTGATTCATAACAAAATATCAACTTGTGACGAAAAGAGTTTGAATATTACAAACCATCATTGGTTGGGCGTAAAAGATTAAGGGAAAATTTGATAGTTTATATAAATGACGTAAGCACAGAAATTAATTAGGATCAAATAAATAGCGATAATTACATATTTTCTGAATAAAATATTAAACTTCTAAACTTAGGCTTTCCTTTTTACCTTATTTAAAATTTCTTGGAAACTATGCTAATTAAACGGCACAACTCCCACTATCAATCTCTTTGGATATTAATATAGTTTTTTTTTTTTTTTTTTTTTTTTTTATCACCTTTCCTTAATTTCATGTTACAAAAACATCATAAGTGATAGTAGTTTTAATAAAAAGGAATACCTTTGATATATCAATATAATTTGGAAATTAATATATAATTTTTTTTCTTTTCAAAATATGATTTTATCACCTTTTCTTAATTTCATATTACAAAAACATCATAAGTGATAGTTTTAATAAAAGGGAATACCTTTGATATATATCAATATAATTTGGAAATTAATATGTATTTTTTTTTCAAAATATGATTTTATCACCTTTTCTTAATTTCATGTAACAAAAACATAAGTGATAGTAGTTTTAATAAAAAGGAATACCTTTGATATATCAATATAATTTGGAAATTAATATGTATTTTTTTTTCAAAATATGATTTTATCACCTTTTCTTAATTTCATGTAACAAAAACATAAGTGATAGTAGTTTTAATAAAAGGGAATACCTTTGATATATCAATGTAATTATTTGGTACTATTCTAAAGCGGTATATGGAAATTAATATTATTTTGTTTAATATGATTTTATCACCTTTTCTTAATTTCATGTTACAAACATCGTAAGTGATAGTAGTTATAATTAAAGGGGAATACCTTTGATATATCAATGTAATTATTTGGTAGTATTCTAAAGCGGTATATGACAGCGTGATGGAGGAGGCTATTAAGAAAGTAATTTGGTTTATTCTCATAAGAGACTAGTGTTATATTACATTAAAAGATTATATACTATAAGTTCCTTGTAAGACAACTTTAATAGGGTATTTGTGTAATAAACTATTGTTGAGCATCTTTAGCTAAAAGAATTAGAATATTTTCGAGACAAAGAAAGAGGTGATACCATTTCCCTCGCCGTGTCTAACACTAATTTTTATCGAAACTCTCCGAGGTTCTTAGTTTCGTAGGTGAATCCCTTACTGGAATTATCAGAAAATTTTTCTAATATGTTCTACACACATATTATACATGAACACACACACACACACACACAATTATATATATACATTATATATATATATATATATATACATATATATATATTTACATATATATATATATATATATTTTTATATATACACAGTATATATATATATATATATATACATATATATATATTATATATTTTATATACACAGTATATATATATATATATATATGTACACAGCATATATATATATATATATAAGAGAGAGAGAGAGAGAGAGAGAGAGAGAGAATGGATTATCCAATTCATATGAATATGACCGAAGTTCTTTTCGAGCATTATCC
>NC_090750.1:70869787-70874787 GCF_036898095.1 Palaemon carinicauda
TCCCTTTCCTGAGATAATACTTTAGGAGAGAACGGGTTGAATGTGAAAAGTTCTTTCCTGCCTGAAAAGAGAAGGGCAAAGTGTTGTAAAAGAATTATGATATTCTTTTATAAACTGAAGATTTCTCCGGTTCACGAGGAAGTAGCATATTTAGAAGATTAATGTATGAAGAGTCGCATTGTTAGTGATATTTCCAATTCAACCTAATAAGCTGTGTATCATAAACTATGTGATATAACTTGATATAAAAACAAAATATTTTTCATTTAGCAAAATGAACTTGATCAGAAATATACCATTTTATTTATAGAGGCAATATTAACGTTAAACTATTTTTGATAAAGCGAATATGCTTAGCATCCGGAAATGTACCATTTTATTTAAAGAGGTAATATTTGCGAGTTATTGTCGAAAGAACAGCACCCTCGAAGGGGTTCCGTTAAATGAGTTGTAATTAAGTTATGGCCCTCTTCCTTGAGGAGACCATTATGAACTCCCCTCGCTCGCTCTGTTATTTTTCTTCCTGATTAGGCTAGCTTTTAGCAATTACCTGGGGATACAAGGTCTGAATTGGCACACGGTAGGTATTGTCTTTAGAAAAAGAGTCGTCATCAAGGAATTAAATAGGAATGGCTCGCAAAATGCTAGGAGAAAAAACGGGAGTGTTCTTCACGCATGCTTTTATTATTATAAAATGCTGAATCCAGGTTGCATGAATTGTGTTCTTTAGTGATATGAAGAAGAATAATTATTCCCTGTTGGAAGGAATTTGATAGATTAAATCTATATAAAAATTGATAACTACTAACAAACCAAATTCCTCAATATCGCAAGAGGGTCTGCCCCTCTCAATTATTCTTCTCCTATACTTCTCTGTCTCCCTGTTTCCTCAATCTTTCCCATCCCGAGTACCTGCCTTTGTGCTATTAACTGGATTGTATCCAGGGGTACTCTTCCTTTCCCCATATTCCCCACTTCCCTATTCTTATCCTTATTATTAAGGAATTATATTATATCCAAAAAACTGTAAATATATACTTGAAAAATGTTGATTACAGAAATAACTTTTTAAGACTGTAAATATATACATGAAAAATGTTAATTCCTGAAATACTTTTTTTTTTTTTTTTTTTTTATCAGACCTTAAAAATAAAACTAAATTTTTGGGGAAACAAATGGCACGATTCTGTTGTCGAATATATCTTTTTCTTTTAACGGAAATGTCAGTATTGATGTATTCATTTTCGCGACTGTGAAAATTAAATTATACTTTTAAAGTACCTGCAGTGGAAAATGGTAAATTGGAAGATAGCACTTTTTCCTTGTTATATTTGGCCACTGTTGCAATCTTTATTTTTTTTTTGTAGGTGTTGTGTCTGATAAAGGTATAGTTTTTTATTTTATTGCATGCCATTATGGAAACGCAATGACCACTCGTGGGATAATTATGTACTTCCTACTGCAATGAAATGTATGTCGGTAAATTACCTGCAGTGGAAAATGGTAAATTGCAAGATTGCATTTTTCTTTGTTATATTTGGCCACTGTTGCAATCTTTATTTTTTTTTTTATTTTTTTTTTGTGTATCTGATAGAGGTATAGATTTTTTTTTTATTTCATGCCATTATGGAAACGCAATGACCACTCATGCAATAATTATGTATTTCCTACTGCAATGAAATGTCTGTCGGTAAATTACCATGTCTTTTTTTAACTGGGTTTCGAGACTTGGCGAGCGAGAATTAACCAAAAGCTGAAAAAGATTCGATTATCCACACACTCACTATTGTATCATAGCCTGCAGAACCAGTTAGAGCGGGCTATATGCGAATGCATACTAGTTGTTTTCGTTAAGAGTTATTGGAGCACATTTTTTTTCTTTTATATTTCGCTTCCCGAGCTAGGTTTTCATTAAGGAATTTTGATTCGTATGGAAATTTTATCATCTCTCTCTCTCTCTCTCTCTCTCTCTCTCTCTCTCTCTCTCTCTCTCTATATATATATATATATATATATATATATATTTATATATATATATATATATATATATATATATATATATATATCTAACAACATTAAAAAATGAACAATAATAATGAATAACAACATCAGTAATAATAATAAAAATAATAATAATAATAATAATAATAATAAAAATAATAATAATAATAATAATAATAATAATAATAACGACAACGCCAAACATTCTTAAATTTATTTCCGTCACCAACAAATAACAACGTTTCAAACATCTCTGTGTTCATAATCATGTTCCTGGGTAAAAGAAAGTAAAACAATAAAGAGCAAACTGTACATAAATATTGTAAACAAACAAATAAATTCTAAGTTAGAATGGGAAAAGGCATAATTAGGCAATCTTCAAAGGAAAGCTAGAAATTTCTTGATTAAGTTGTGGCTTTTTAGATTTTATAAAGATTGACTCTGCTATTCTTATTTCATTTTCATATGAGCCTCTGTATATTATTGAAAAGTTGTCCAAAGAGAATGAACACTTACAATCCATTTCGCAATGGTCTCGTATGCTGGACGTTTGGACAAGGCTCTGCCAGTTCGGCTGCTAATTCCCTTGTGATCTTGGTAGCGAGAAAAAACGCATTTTTTCGTGGAGCCAATGTAAGCTAATTGGCAATTTGGACAGTTAAACAGGTAAACCACCATTGATTCAAAGGTCTTTTGCAGCTTTTCTTTATGGTTAACAAAACTTTTTATTTTGGAGTAATTATAGAATATTAAATTCGGTTTAATTTGTGGTAGGTATTTACTCAGGATTTCATGTATTCTGATTTTAATATATTTGTTTGTTTCATCATTAAAATAAGGTAATTTTATGAAGAGTTCAACTTTTTTTGGACCAAATTTCTTTGGTTTAGGACAAAATATACTGTTAAAGAAAGTTCTGAGTTTGTAATAGAATATTTTGGATGGGAAACCATTGTTGGAAAAAAAATTCTCCAGGAAACATATTTCCCTATGAAAATTTTCAAAAGATGACGTTAATCTAAACGCTCGGTAAAACATTGTGCTAAATGTGTTTAACTTGAAATTGGCATAGCATCTACTCAAAAAATTAACTCCGAGTCCTGTGTGAGAAGGTTTTCTGTAAATGTTGGTGTCTATACCGTTATTTGATTTTTTTATTAAAATATCTAAAAAGGGGATTTGATTATCCTGTTCTTTTTCTATCGTAAATTTGATTTTTGGATGTTGTGAATTCATGTAATTCAAAAAGTTTTCCGCATCTTCCTTCTTTTTCAATATTATAAATGTATCATAATATCTCTGAAGTAGACCCTCTTTCAAGCAGGTTTCCTCACCTCGAGGTGAGGATGGCAAGTTCACCCTTGCCAAGATTCTTGGACATGATGTGCCCTTCCATGCTTGCGGTATTTTTATCTTTATTTCAGAAGCAGGTCTTCTCAAAGCTATTCAACTTTTGAAGTATCTATGCTTTTACGGTTTTAATTGAATATTCTTTTCCACTTTATTTATAATAAATGGTACCGGCGTCAATGACCTTACATATCAGGATGCCAGAAACCCTCAAATCAATCACTCAAGCAGGTTTCATTGAAGGTTACAGCTGCCTAAGTGACATTAACTTTGTAGTTGAGCTTTTCAATTCCTCTTATGTTCCTTTTCTTAACAATACTGCATGCTACCAGAATAAAATTAATGCTAAATGGAGAGAGCTGGCCAGAAACATCAACCCCACAAAGAAGTGGGAAAAGATGTAGACAAAGAAGAAGAAGAAGAAGAAGAAGACTGCATGCTACCAGTAGCTGTACTAGGTTGGTCATCGGTAGGGAAGCAAAACAGAAAAATGCCAAGAATTTACTTAAAATCTACGAGAACTTATCAAATACAGGACGCAAAAGAGACGGCTGCAACACACTTTGAAAGGGTGCCCACGTTGCAGACGACTCTTTTATACAAGTTTACTTTTAGTAGATTTTTAATAAAATCTTAGAATTTTTCTATTTATTTTGCTTCCCCACTTATCGATGACCAATATAGTACAGATACTGGTGGTATGTAGTACTTGTGAGAACAGGAAATGTAGGGCAATTGAAAAGCCCAACTATTATAATAATAATAATAATAATAATAATAATAATAATAATAATAATAATAATAATAATAATAAACCAAAACGTAAATTTTGAGAGTTCTGACGAGGTGAATATTGGCCCGCGCACTGAGCCCTTTTATAATTTGGAATGGCAAAATATTTCTTTGGATTTATTAAACAAACGTAACTCACGTAATTAGTTCTTCTTACCTTCTATATTCCTGGAATTTATCCATTTATCCAAACCTACCGAAACCTTGTAACCCTTCCAGAAACCATATCATTACTTCCATTCTTGCCTGTTTGTCTTTCAACATTTCCAACAATTCACTTCATGAACATCATGTTTCGAGAGAATGGAACTTGTAATGAGTCTCAAGATGATATTTATTTTGAAATTTAGTTTTATGTAAGTGGGCGATATAAACTCGACGCTATCTTTTATCATTTATTATGAGAGAGAGAGAGAGAGAGAGAGAGAGAGAGAGAGAGAGAGAGAGAGAGAGGTTGGTGAAGAAGTGAGAAGGGATGAAAGAGTCCGAGGGTGGTGAGAGCGAGAAGGGGTGAGAGAGGGAGAGAATATTGAGAGTCAAAAGAAGATTGGGGGCCAAAATGTCATTCCATACCAGTTACGTTACAGATGAACTCTTTATGATTAGTTGGCAGCTTGACTCCGCGTTATCCATTTCAGTGTTAAAATTACAAACTTCATTTCTAACTCAGCTAATATCCTGTTACCGATAATCTGTTGCGCTACGTCTATAGTGCGATTTGTGAAACGACAGGGGAAAAAAAAAAAAGAATAAAATCACGCCATTTTTAAGGAACAAGAAACCAAGGATTTCAAAAGAAAAAACAGAATTATATTTGAATATGTCTGGATTCTCTCAAGGACCTCGGAATCAGAGCC
>NC_090750.1:70884787-70892287 GCF_036898095.1 Palaemon carinicauda
GGACTCGAGAAAACCTTTGCCAAGACCTCTCTCCCCCCCCTCTCTCTCTCTCTCTCTCTCTCTCTCTCTCTCTCTCTCTCTCTCTCTCTCTCTCTCTCTCTCTCTCGTAGCGCATTCGTAGACTTATCTATTTTTTTCAACGATGTTGTATGGATACATACGTAGAGTATATGCATTTGTGTTCTCAAGTTATGTGCAGAGAGGAAAAATACCCACACATGCGCATCCACAAATATATACATATGTATGCATGTATATATACAAATAGATAAAAGCATATATGTATGCATGGACATTATTATACATTATTATTATTATATATATACATATATATATATATATATATATATATATATATATATATATATATATATATATATATACATATATAAGTGTATAAGTATCTGTGATTAATTCGCAACTCACACGTGATGAGAATAATATATGTATTATAGCCATGAAGAGAGAATGGAAAAGACCTGATTGGGTTAGTACTTTCGACTTATTGGTGACTTATTGAGCTCACAATGAGAATATATATCCAGGAGATATTGTAACTATACAGGAAAAGGAATCTCTAAACTGTCAGTTTCTTCATGATATCAGATAAGTCGGATCTAGGAAAAGAAACTAATGCAGTTGGAATACAAACCATGGCTTGGGTATAAATTGTGCCCTTAAGTACATGTAATTAACGAGGATGTCACAACATTTAAAGGTTTAAAGGATTAAAGGTCTCTCATGAATGGCAGAGGCAAGGGACAGTGACAATGCCCTTGAGACTGATTACATATACATATGATCAGCGCCCAAGCCCACTTTCTACCCAAGCTAGGACCAAGGAGGGCTAGGTAATGGATCCTAAAGACTCGGCAGACACACCTAAAGGCTAGCCCTAATCCCCCATCCTTAGCTCACAAGGATGGTGAGATTACAGCGACCAAAGAAACTAACGAGTTTGAGCGGGACTCTAACCCCAGTCTCGCGTTAACCAGTCAGGGACGTTACCACATCGGCCACCATCGGGTTGGGTAAAGTCATTAAAATACTACATTCTACAAGTTATGTCATCCTCTTAATATGGATTACTGCTTTTTAATTTACATGTTATATCCCTTTAAAAAATAAGATTTAAGGGTTTACTTGAATATAGATGAACACTGAAATACTTAATTGAAAATAGTTCTGAAAATGACAATAATAATGATATTCCTTGCTCAGACTTTACCTTGTTTTATGTTGGCTAAATACCTTTCTGTCTCTTAGGGATCCATTAATAAAGCTTTGTCTGCCCTTGGCTAAGATTAAGTAGCAGGATCAGTTGGTCAGTAATTCATATAAATGACTTTACCCAAAGAAATATTGTGGAATCCTTTATAATAACTTGTAGTACCTAAGGTCAGAATCTAAATTTAAGCTATATTCCGTTTTCCAGTAATCCTATATTATACCCTTTTCTCAAATCCGGGTTATGTGGAATCATCAAGAAATTTATAGTTTAGGGATGCCCTTGAGCTGAATGAATATTCAAAAATATTTCGGAAAATTCACAATTCTCTTCCATGATGATGACCATCCTTTGGTTTGTTTGTTTGTTTGTATGGTGTTTTTACGTTGCATGGAACCAGTGGTTATTCAGCAACGGGACCAACGGCTTTACGTGACTTCTTTGGTGAAAACTTCATTGTTATCTGTCCTAATTTTTTTTTTTTTCATCTTATTGAACTTTAGATCGGGATCGCCTCCAAGAATTTCGTATCGTGTTTGGTCTGAGGCCAAACCTCCGTGAGAGTTTTGACAATGACCATCCACGATGCTCTGACAGCTTTATTTCAGTGAAGAATGGACGTGCAAGCAGGTGAAAATACACAACGCATCTTCCAATGTTGTTAAAGTGTGTAAAGAGAAAAAAATTCCAATTTCTTTAGAAATTTTCAAAAGTTAGACATTTTCTTAATAAAACTTTATATCAGTGGACTGTTTGTTTTTCGTGATTGCTATATATTAATAGTTATATTTTTTTTTTTTAAATTATGACGAAAAATAATAGAGACAGAGAAAGAAGTACTGTAGGTGATGGAAAACAACACCATATAGTCAATGTACAGAAAAGAGTACTTGGAAAATTAACATGAATGTAGGAGGCTCTTGAAAACAAGGTTGAGAGCAAGTCATGCTGACCAAACTTATTGTATTATATGAAAGGTTAGGTAAGGTAGAGTTAAGTTGGAAAATATTAAGTTAGGTTGAGGCTAAATTGAATATTACAAGGGGTTTGGAAAGACC
Source organism: Palaemon carinicauda (assembly GCF_036898095.1). Taxonomy (NCBI): domain Eukaryota; kingdom Metazoa; phylum Arthropoda; class Malacostraca; order Decapoda; family Palaemonidae; genus Palaemon; species Palaemon carinicauda. The sequence continues at coordinate 70,887,074 of NC_090750.1, forward strand.
CTAAGACTAGGGAAACGGAGAAATATTACTTGAATACTAAAGCTTTTAATTATAAATCGTACAATAATGAACACTACAATGCCTTTGACCGGTTGAGTTTCACTTCAGAGAAGCAGTGAGCAGAAGCAGTGAGCAGAAATAGTGAGCAGACATTATAACTTGGATAATTGCTCGCAGTTATTAGCGTTATAATGGTCAATAAGAGCATTTGGCATTTACTACAGATAATTAAATTCGTTCTTAATAAACTTTACTAAAGCCATTTTGAAAACCTATTTTGATCCTGGCATCGTTGTTGGAGACGATTATGCTCGAATGGGTTGGCTGCCTACAAAAAACTATAGTCGAATATATAAAAAACTTTTAGAAAGATAAAATTAACCCTTTTACCCCCAGGCTATTTGAAAATTTCCAACCCTTAACCCCCAGGGGGTTATTTTTTTCCCAGCACATTTTGCAGTATATTTTTTTTAAATTGCTCTAACAGCCTTAATTTTTGTCATAGAGAGGTCAGGTTGGTCTCATTCTCTTGGAAAATGGCTGAATATTTTCAAAAAATTATCAAAAATATGAAAAAAAAAAAAAAATTTTTATAGCATTTTTTTGCGAGGACGTACCGGTACGTCCATGGGGGTAAAGGGATGGCTTTTGTGAAACGTACCAGTACGTTCTTTGGGGGTAAAAGGGTAGATAAAAAAAATTACTTGATTTCCTTATTGGTTGTTTACTTATCGAAACTTCGAAAGCCAAACTTGGTTGTTTGAAAGAGATAAAATGGTACTTCAGAAACCAAAGTGTTTTTATCACAAATACTTGTTTTACGGCAAAACTGTCTAGCGGCGATTTATCCTATTGGGCGAAATTTCCCGAGGCGAAAATTCCTGAGGCGAGTTTTCCTACGGCAAACTTGTTTACGGAGAATTTTCCGGACACGGAATGAAACGGATGGCAATTAATTTTGTTGACTGTTTACACAGAAAATCATTTACATAATATGCAATCAGTTTATGAGTTATCAAGTAAAAGATAATAAATAACAAGGATTTTAAAAACGCTTGCACTGCTTTCTAAAGTCATCTACATATTATTACATAACTTAAGCAAGTGTTCGCCGCAATGTTAAATAAATAACTTTAGTCCATTTCTTTTAGCGATGCATATTTGCACCGACTCGTAGCGGTGCCCTTTTAGCTCGGAAAAGATTTCTGATCACTGATTGGTTAGAATTATCTTGTCCAACCAATCAGCGATCAGGAAACTTTTCCGAGCTAAAAGGGCACCCCTGCGAGTCGGTGCAAACGCGCCTCATTAAAAGAAATTGACTATAGGTACTTCCACTGCTTTTTAAAGTCATCTACATATTATTACATAACTTAAGCAAGTGTTCGCCGCAGTTTTAAATAAATAACTAGCTGTCAATCACAGTAGAAGACAGAAGACGTAACAAATGCATACATCTAGTCATTGAATTTAAATAAGAGAATATCATGCCATTCTAAGTTCCTATATAGAGTATCATGCTATTTTATAGCACAAAATATAGAGTATCATGCTATTTTATAGCACAAAATGTAAGATCATAAAGAACCCTTGTCTTGTCGGAAGATTCAGGCAATCTTAAAAAACAATGATCTTTTTTTTTTTTTTTTTTTTTTTTTTTTTTACGGAACAATCTTTTCAAAGCCAATCTAGAATTAGCTTCGTTATTCATTTTTTTTAAAGCGTCTTATTTCAACAGAAGATTTTCTTATAACTAATTGGATCCACGTTAATGGGGAGCTTAGGAAAGATACAGTAAGTAAATATATCATTCTATGTAAAAAAAAAAAAAAAAAAAAAAAAAAAAAAAAACCTTATCAGTTCCTAGTTATCTTGCCATTTATAGTTCAAAATAATTACGCCGGTTTTATTTTCATCAGTTCTGGCACAAAATGTGGCTGAATTTATAACAATTAAAGCAATGTATCCACTTATTTCTACAAGAACAGCGAGAAATCAAAGTTTACATTTAATCCGTTCGACATAATATCACGTAAGACATTTTTTGCCGTTGTATGTTTGAGTAGCAATGAACGTATTCATACCGTGGCTCCTTTTCAGCGTTAATGTAAGCTGGAAAAATGTTGATTGAACGAGGCGAGTGTATTTACAAACCTGGAGAAAGAAATAAATATGTGAGATTAGAGTATATGACTATTTACCTCTGCCAGTATTTTCAGGTTAGATAGAGTCGTTCTCCATACATGAATTTTATTGTGTAAATAAAAACATACCTTTATGGTTCTAAGTTTTTCGCGTCCATACTTTCAAAAGAAATGCAAGAATGTTTGAGCTATTTACTTTTTTTCAAAATTATCAGCGGAAAGGGAACAGATTCATATTTACTTTTATTTTTGTAAGAATTACTGATGTAAGGTAAGATTGAGTCGTTCTCCATACACGAATTTTATTGTGTAAATAAAAACATACCTTTATGTTTGTAAGTTTTTCGCGTCCATACCTTCAAAAGAAACGCAAGAATGTTTGAGCTAATTTATTTTTTCTTAAAAACATCGCGGGGAAGGGAACAGATTCATATTTACTTTTATTTTTGTAAGAATCACTGATGTAAGGTAAGATGGAATATTTCTCCATACACGAATTTCAATGTGTAAATAAAAAACATTTTTATGTTTGTAAGTTTTTCGTGTACATACCTTCAAAAGAAATGAAAGAATGTTTGAGCTAATTTCTTTTTTTCAAACACATCGCAGGGGAAGGGAACAGATTCATATATACTTTAATTTTTGTAAGAATTACCAAAATAAGAAAAAATCAATGGTAAATATGTTTATGTACCCAGCCATTCATGGAAGAAGCCCAACTCACAGACAAAACACAATGGGCCGAAAGAGCAGGAAGTCTCCAAGCAAAAAAAGGCTATTATTTTCTAGCATTAATGTGACCTTTATGATTGAAAGCTGAACCATAAAGAACGTTAACATTCTTAAAGCATTAGGGAAAACGCAATATCTCATTGTACCTTCCTCCTGATTTCTGAGACCTTTTGTGACCTCACGTCGTTCCGTTCAGGTCATTATCTGATTTCGAATGCCTCCAGCTATCAAGAATTTTTCATTTGGACCTTGTGAAGAAAGAGGGGGAATATCTTTTCGCGTATTGCTCAAATTTCTCCCGAATCTTTTATTACTTGGACTAAAGTATCACCATAACTCATAGTTATAATATTGGGGAACAGCCATTTTCACTTGTATAAAAAAAAAAAAATAAAAAAAAAAAAAGCCTTATTTCGCCATGTAATTCTCTGCCTCCTTCTCGATCTTGCCCGCTAACAGGCTCCTCCCAAGCCCTCTTGAACTTGTAACAGCTTTAGCATGGCATTGTCATATGCGCATTTGCGTTAAACCATTGGTCATCTAGTTCCACAAACACAGATTAAAACTATTAGTTAAAGAAATAACGCATATAATCTCAGAATTAGTTAAGGGTTTTACTCATTCAATGTCGCTGATCGAGGTTGTTAGATTCCCAAGTAATGTTGTGGTGGCCTATTGGAAATGTCCCTGCCTAGAGATCCCTCTCAAACTAGATATTTTTTTTAAGTGTCTGCAACCTCACCATCCTTGTGAGTTAAATATGGGGGAATTGAGAGAGCCTATGAGTCAACCTGCCGAGTCATCAGCAGCCATTGCCTGGCCCTCCCTGATCCTAGCTTGCGTGAAGCGGGGGCTTCGGCGTATGTATATATGGCAAGTCTCTACGGCATGGCCTAACTAGTCAGGGCATTGTCCTTGTCCCTTGCCTCTGCCATTCACGATCGGCCTTTAATCCTTTAAAACGTCTGCAACAACGAAGAAAGTTGAGGCTGCATTTGGAAGGGCTTCTCTAGCGTGAGAATTAAGTGTTGGGCTGAGTCCTGAAAGTGGTCTAACTATTACTGCATTCCCTTGCAAAGTTTCTTTAATTACTAATCCGAGACACTTAATGGCCGTCCTTACGAGCCTATTTGGAGCGGAGTCTTCCAACACGTTCTTGCAGGGATCACGGACTATTACATTATTAAGTGATCCTGTCTGAATTTCCATTTATGCTTCGCTATTAAACGAAACCTTTGTCTTATGAAGTCAATTTTGTTTACTTATGTATACTAATAATTGCACATTTTTTTTAATTTTAATTTTGTAATTTCATGATACTTAAAAGATACGGATAGGTAATAAAATAGCTTTTTATGATATTGGTTTCAAATATGTTTAATATTCCTGGAAAAAGTTAAATAAATTTCCTGAGAAATCTACCTTATTTAATAATTTATCCAGGCAAATACAACTATGTTCTCCTTACACGTTAGCTCCCTCAATCCCTCTAAGTGTAACAATTTTAATTCAATACCAAGTAGGTATTTAAGGGTTGTGCTGGCCGATGTGGTAACGTCCCTGACTGGTGAACGCCAGACTGGAGTTCAAGTCCCGCTCAAACTCGGTAGTTTCTTTGGTCGCTACAACCTCACCATCCTTGTGAGCCAAGGATGCGGGGTTTGGGAGAGCCTATAGGTCTATCTGGTGAGTCACCAGTAGCCATTACCTGGCCCTCCTTGGTCCTAGCTTGGGTGACCACTAGACTGGGGTTCGAGTCCCGCTCAAACTCGTTAGTTTCTTTGGTCCCTACAACCTCACATCCTTGTGAGCTAAGGATGGAGAGTCTGGGAAGCCTATAGGTCTATCTTCTGAGTAATCAGTAGCCATTACCTGGCCCTCTCTGGTTCTAGCTTGGGTGGAGAGGGTGCTTGGGTGCTGATCATATGTATACATGGTCAGTCTCTAGGGCATTGTCGTGCTCGATAGGGCAATGTCACTGTCCCTTGTCCCTACCATTCATGAGCGGCCTTAAAACCTTTAAACAGGATCCCATCACTGAATGGATTGCTACTTGCTCTAGCTCTAAGTGTGTTACTCCTGAATTCCCTTTGTTAAAGGAAATGCACGTTTCACGGATCCTTCTTTGTGCGGACGTTTCTCCAAACTCAACATTCTTTCCTTCCCCTTTGGTCTCCTGACGACCCTGAGTAAGCGATGAGGCTTTTTCCATTTGAAACGACAGATCCCTTGACAGCCTTTCTTGCTGGTGGACTTGGCACGGAATAATACTTCATTCCAAGAGACCCTCTTTGTTTACATTCATTCTGGTCGTTTGAGTGTGTTTATGCAATTAAAA
>NC_090750.1:70894787-70916559 GCF_036898095.1 Palaemon carinicauda
TCTAATTCTATGAGAAATCCGGTAAATTCTATGATTCAATATTTCAAGGCTGCATTAAATTCTGAAGTATTCTCTTGTGTGAGATTTCCCACATATATTTTAATTTGATGGATAAATTGCAATCAATCCCGAGCGAGGTTTAACCGCAAAGTGGAATTAAGAAGACCCAGGCAATCATCAATTTCATCAGACTGAAAGAAAAGGATAAAAAAAAAACGAAACAGTCTAAATATTGTGCGAGAGTTTCAGGTAAAGTTAATTAAACTAACGCAATTTTAGAGCTGTTCTGATTATGCTGCGGAATAAAAAAAAAATACATATCAAAATCAGTTATGTCTGGGATGCAATTAAACGTTAAAAATGAAAAAAAAAAAAAATACTCAGTGAAATTATGAAGAAAAGTTTTCATGTTTTTTTTATAATGAAGCATCAAGATGTCATCAAATAAGTACGAGTTATAGATTTGTTAAAAGAAGGCTGGAAGGCTGTTAATTAACTTTTTAATTACCGATATGTTTTCAGAACCGAAACATCAAAGGTAAAACAAACATATAATTAAGTAATTCTTCAAAATAATAAAGTGTGCTCAAGGTACTTACTAATACAAAGTTGTTTTTCTTCATTATATTATCGACACATTTCTTGATCGAAGCATTTTAGAAAAAAATTACATTTTAAAATATAATTTACTGTTTTTGAGTAATCTCTAAGAAATTATGTATGCTGAACTGACTACATCCATAGAGGATTCATTGGCTAAATTCGTCAAAGGATAGTTCACCAAACCTTCAACTGGGCTCCGCAAGGCACAAGAAGAGTTGGAAGACCCAGACCTACATGGCTGAGGATTATGAAGCGTGAAGGAGGAGAGGATGAATGGAGAAGTATTGATTTAAAAGCTCAAGATAAGAGACGACTAGCGAAATCGAACCGAGGCCCTTTGCGTCAATAGGCGTAGGAGGAGATGATAATGATGATGTATACAGAACAGATATTAGTATGGAGAAGTATAAATTCCAAGACTGGAGTGATATTAGATAAACAGATCAACTTTATAACATTATATGCAACCAGATCTTAGCTAGAAGTTTGAGTGAGCCATAAAATGAAAAGAAAATTGTATTTTATAAAGTGTGGTAGAAAAAGCGATAGGAGCCTTTTATATAGCATTGTGAAGAAAATAGGAAAAGTAATTTTTCTTCGAATATATCTGTAAAGGAAAGGCAGCAATGCTAGGTTGTATGAAAACATCCGGAAATAAATCACATAAAGAACCTTTTAGAGGAACAGAAAATTATCTTTTGAAGGGAAAAGACTGGGAATATAAAACGGAAATGCTATATTGCAGAAAAACAATGTGGATACAAAACATGAAAATGATTAAATTTAGGAAAAGACTAGGAAGAAAATACGAAAAACCTATTTAACAGGCTAATGGAATTGAGTACAGACTATTGGAAGAAAAATTGAAAATAGTGTTCTATATAAAACGTCTTTCTAAAAATACAAAACTGGTCTGTGCTTAAAAACTGAAGGAAAAATACGAAAAGGCTATACAAGAAAAGAAGAGTAAGCAAGAAACAGTATTGGGGAGAGTATGAATGCCAAAAATAAGATAGGCTATATTTTCATCTCATCTTGGGAATTTTCTTCAAAAAGAATATGCTAGGAAACAAATTGGCGATAGAATCTCTTGATAACTGCTTGGATAGATTACTCGAAGTAAATTTCATAATCTATACCTTTAAGAACAAAGCCCTCAGAAGAATATTGGAAGTTAAATTGCAGGACAGGATTAGAAATGAAACTATAAGAGAGATCATTCAAGTGCTATATGTGGATGAGATCATGGTGAGGGGTAGGAGATGGTTTGGGTATGATCTTCACACTCCCCAAGGGAAATTAGTTCACCAAACTTTCAACTGGGCTCCACAAGGCACTAAAAGAGTTGGAAGACCCAGGCCTATATGGCTGAGGACTATGAGGCGTAAAGTAGGAGAGGATGAATTGAGAATTATTGATTTAAAAGCTCAAGATAGAGACAACTGGCGAAATCTAACAGAGGCCCTTCGCGTCAATAGGCGTAGGAGATGGGTATGATGATACATGGTCTGAAATTTATAGAAACATGTACTCCTTAAAGTACTGAGTATGAGGTTCGTGTTTAAACATATTTATCTCTATGGATAGCAAACTCGATCCTTTCTGCTGGTGGAAAGAGTATAAAGATCACTTGATTCAAAGATTAGTACTTGGTGTATTGTGTATGAAGAAGAGAGTAAATAGCTTAGACAGAAGTGTTGTAACTGACTAAATCGCTAATGAGGAATTTATTCATATAAGGAAATAATGGAGCATTTTTTTTCAGAATAATTATAATAAACGCGTCTCTTAACGTTGCACATATATTGATTCAACGTAAACAGAAATTAATTCATAATGGTTAAACAGCATATTGAAACCCTATTGGAAAAAAAAAATAAAGAAAATCTTGGATCCTTTTCTCTTTGTAAGTACCGCCTTGCGTAGCAAAATTCCAGACTCGTGAGTTCACAGCTTTGTGATACTTCCCTTAATTATAATCGATAATATTAGTATCCACTAATATTTTATCGTCATTGATTATTATTTACCGTTTACTTAGCATTTGGATTATGCCTATACTTGCTCTTCCTTGATTCAAAGGTATTATCTTCTAACCATTATAATGGATAATATTAGTATCCACTAATAGTTTATCGTAATTAAGTATTATTCACCGTTTACTTAGCATTTGGATTATGCCTATAATTGTTGCTCTTCCTTGATTCAAAGGTATTATCTTCCTAACTATTAAAGAACGTGTACGGCTTATCTCTAATATATCTAAAATAAATAAACTCTTATCAATTTATATTAAGAAATAACTATCTTTTCAATCTTAAATCTCTTTTCCCATCTGATAACAATTATATAGGGCTCCCTTTCTGAGTGGAGGATACCTTAACGTGGTGAAAGGGTTTGTGTTTCGCCATTTTTAAGCAACGTTGTAGCAGCCAAGGCCCATACTAGTCTGGTTTGCTGTAAGCGATCAGATGAAAATCTCCTACCATTATCAACCCGCAATAGCCAACGTGGTGGTGAAAACTGGCCAAACCCAGGCATGGAATGTCAGGCTTTGGGCTGCAGTGGACTAGAAACTGCAGTATTTGTTATTGTTGTTGTATATAAGGCTATCTTCTCTGCTCCACCATTCTTCAGTCCATTAATAAATACAAAAATTCTATACTATCTTTTACTGATTCTTCTATATCTTCCGTATTTCACCATTCTTCAATCTATAAACAATTACAAAAATCCTATACCATCTTTTACTAGTCTTTCTATATCTTCCGTATTTCACCATTCTTCAATCTATAAACAATTACAAAAATCCTATACCATCTTTTACTAGTCTTTCTATATCTTCCGTATTTCACCATTCTTCAATCTATAAACAATTACAAAAATCCTATACCATCTTTTACTAGTCTTTCTATATCTTCCGTATTTCACCATTCTTCAATCAAACTCCTATACCATCTTTTACTAGTCTTTCTATATCTTCCGTATTTCACCATTCTTCAATCTATAAACAATTACAAAACTCCTATACCATCTTTTACAAGTTTTTCTTTCTTCGTCCACATTCGAAATACTCTCTCTGCTTCCTTGAAAAAGACTTGGCACAACATTCCATTTATATCGTCCATCTTTTATTCCCATTTAGCCCTCTTCTTCTCGTCATAACTCCCGCAAAACTTCTCACTGAGTTTTCGGGCTAAAATACTCAATGACGAAACTCCGGCTTCCTTCCACCACTATCCGAATACATGAGAGCAAACCACTTGTAGTTTCACTTTATATATGATATCATATTGCTTCTCTTGTCATCTGAGAATGTCTTGTATCTTGACTTTTAACACCTTTTGAAAAATATTTCTAGCTTACACACACACACACGTGCATATGCAAACAATACATACATATATGTGTGCGTATAATTATATATATATATTTATATATATATATATACATATATATATATATATATATATATATATATATCTATATAATATATATATCTATATATATATATATATAGATATAGAGAGAGTGAGAGAGAGAGGAGAGAGAGAGAGAGAGAGAGAGAGAGAGAGAGAGAGAGAGAGAGAGAGAGAGAGTTTTACGATGCGTGTCGATATATCACTTTAGCATCATAAAAAGATCTCAGTTAAGTTCCTTCTCAGCCGATGATATGTAAGAGAAATTCCTTTGTTTTACAGTATTAATATATATATATATATATATATATATATATATATATATATATATATATATCATATGGCATACTGGTGGAAAGTTATTATTTCATCTTCTATACAGGACGTTTGAAAAGTATCAATATTAACCTTGAATAAGCTTAAAATACGAAAATATTACACCTAACGCATGTTTTATGAAATTAATCAGAAATATATTTATTCATTTCATCCTCAACTTTCTTTACAGCTACTGGCTGTGACTATTATGATTCCATCCCGAACGGGGAGGCGGTTTACTTGTACAACGATGCACTGGTACAGTTTATATGTAATCCTGGATACACTCTTGACGGGGCGTCAGCGTTGACTTGCAACGGTTTTGGATGGAATGACACAATACCCGAGTGCAAAGGTAAGGAGTATGAAAATAACTATACCAGAGTGCAAAGGTAAGGAGTATGAAAATAACTATACCAGAGTGCAAAGGTAAGGAGTATGAAAATAACAATACCAGAGTGCAAAGGTAAGGAGTATGAAAATAATACCCGAGTGCAAAGGTAAGGAGTATGAAAATAATACCCGAGTGCATAGGTAAGGAGTATGAAAATAACAATACCAGAGTCCAAAGGTAAGGAGTATGAAAATAACAATACCCCAGTGCAAAGGTAAGGAGTATGAAAATAACAATATCCGAGTGCAAAGGTAAGGAGTATGAAAATAACAATACCAGAGTCCAAAGGTAAGGAGTATGAAAATAACAATACCCGAGTGCAAAGGTAAGGAGTATGAAAATAACAATACCAGAGTCCAAAGGTAAGGAGTATGAAAATAACAATACCCGAGTGCAAAGGTAAGGAGTATGAAAATAACAATACCAGAGTCCAAAGGTAAGGAGTATGAAAATAACAATACCCGAGTCCAAAGGTAAGGAGTATGAAAATAACAATACCAGAGTCCAAAGGTAAGGAGTATGAAAATAACAATACCCCAGTGCAAAGGTAAGGAGTATGAAAATAACAATACCCGAGTGCAAAGGTAAGGAGTATGAAAATAACAATACCAGAGTCCAAAGGTAAGGAGTATGAAAATAACAATACCCGAGTGCAAAGGTAAGGAGTATGAAAATAACAATACCAGAGTCCAAAGGTAAGGAGTATGAAAATAACAATACCCGAGTGCAAAGGTAAGGAGTATGAAAATAACAATACCAGAGTCCAAAGGTAAGGAGTATGAAAATAACAATACCAGAGTCCAAAGGTAAGGAGTATGAAAATAACAATACCCCAGTGCAAAGGTAAGGAGTATGAAAATAACAATACCCGAGTGCAAAGGTAAGGAGTATGAAAATAACAATACCCGAGTGCATAGGTAAGGAGTATGAAAATAACAATACCCGAGTGCAAAGGTAAGGAGTATGAAAATAACAATACCAGAGTCCAAAGGTAAGGAGTATGAAAATAACAATACCCGAGTGCAAAGGTAAGGAGTATGAAAATAACAATACCCCAGTGTAAAGGTAAGGAGTATGAAAATAACAATACCCCAGTGCAAAGGTAAGGAGTATGAAAATAATACCCGAGTGCAAAGGTAATGAGTATGAAAATAATACCCGAGTGCATAGGAAAGGAGTATGAAAATAACGATACCAGAGTGCAAAGGTAAGGAGTAGGAAGATAATAATGCCCGAGTGCAAAGGTAAGGAGTATGAAAATAACAATACCCGAGCGCAAAGGTAAGGAGTAGGAAGATAATGCCCCAGTGCAAAGGTAAGGAGTAGGAAGATAACAATGCCCGAGTGCAAAGGTAAGGAGTAGGAAGATAACAATGCCTGAGTGCAAATGTAAGGATATGAAAATAACAATGCCCGAATGCAAAGGTAAGGAGTATGAAAATAACAATACCAGAGTCCAAAGGTAAGGAGTAGGAAGATAACAATGCCAGAGTGCAAAGGTAAGGAGTAGGAAGATAACAATGCCTGAGTGCAAAGGTAAGGAGTATGAAAATAACAATACCCGAGTGCAAAGGTAAGGAGTATGAAAATAACAATACCCGAGTGCAAAGGTAAGGAGTATGAAAATAACAATACCCGAGTGCAAAGGTAAGGAGTATGAAAATAACAATACCCGAGTGCAAAGGTAAGGAGTATGAAAATAATCCCTGAGTGCAAAGGTAAGGATTATATAGGTAATGGCCATGGTTTAAAACAACTGTCGGCAGTTACACGAAAAGGTTTTTGCTCGCCTACATAAAATTATTTACCAAAAGAAAATTCCCCTCCCATGACACTCGAATAATAACTAATATACATTTGAAGCTCACTTTATCATTGTGTGTTTTCTGGTGTTATTTTCATTGTTTACATATGTGTATGTATGTATGTATGTATGTGTATATATATATATATATATATATATATATATATATATATGTGTGTGTGTGTATATTTATGTGTGTATATATATATTTATATATATATATATATATATATATATATATATATATATATATATATATATATATATATATATACATATTATCAATACACGAAACCTTTAAAATTATGATAAACCTTTTTCATTGTTAAAAGTGAATAAGTATATATATATATATATATATATATATATATATATATATATATATATATATATATATATATGAGTGTATGTTGCAAAGTAAAAGGTTAGTGGCTTGGGTTTTGTTAAGTTGCCACTGAGCCAGTATGGGGCTTTACCCAAACAGGGCCTGTAATAGAGGTTATGAATCAAAAGGCTTAACACCACTAGCGTTGACCTTCGAAATCAGTCTAATCAATTAAAACGAAAAGTTTTAGAATTATAAACTAAAGAAACTGAATGAGAATTGGGACATTAGAACTTTTTTCCTAACGGGGATTTTGAAAAAGTTGGTCATGAGCCCTTCTAGGGCGTCAAATAAAGAATGTAAGATATCTTTGTATTTCCGACTGATTCAAATATATTCACATATCAAATAGAGTAGTGAAGGATACACTAAAATATCTTAATGAACGTTGTTGGGAAGTATCGATGCGAATTAAGAACAATAACATTCGTTGATTTTTTTTTACTATAATACTTTAAAAAGTTGTAAGTTTTCATCTTTAAAAGGTGATGAAATTAATTCATCCTCATTTGAATGTAGAGAGTTATGACTGCATAAAAATATTATGTCATGGTCTTTAAAATTCTATCTTATATCTATAAATTCTTTCAAAAGGATCCGTATAAAATTTCTAAATTATGTAGCTCCATTTAACTGGATACTAGGATAAAAAGCATTATTAGAATCAATAAGAAATGTAGTTTCCTTTACCTTTTAACTCAAGCTACTTACAGCCACGGACTACTTTCTATGAAATCATATTAATACGTTTCTATTTCTTTTATAGCTCCAGCTAAAGTGGAGTATTCTTGCGATTTTGAGAGCGACTCCATATGCGGATGGTCGAACGGGGAACATGACGAATTCGACTGGACAAGGAACCGAGGACCTACTGGCAGTTTTGGAGCCGGCACAGGACCTCGGGCTGATCATACTCTGGGAACTATTTTAGGTGAGTTGGGAGCCTTTATAGTTCTTATGGACAGAGCGTTTTAAAATTTTAATTGTTTTATTTACCTACTAACTTATTGATATATATTTATTCCTATACAGCAGTGGTTCCCAACCTGGGGGAAATTTCCCCCTGGGGGGAAATTTGAAACTTCCAGGGGGGAAATAATTACACTACCTACTAACTAAAACAAGCGGAAAATGTCCTCATAGTACGTGCGGAAATTTGTTGTTAGCCATTCAATTGTGATATAATCATATCATTTCTCACCGACATGATATTCAAGGGGAGAATTGGAGTATCATGCCCATTTCTGAGGCAGGCGAGTGGGCATGAGGGCTGAGCGGGGCATGAAGAGGGGAAATCTGGATGGTTGAACTAGGTGCAGGGGGGAAATGACAGAAAAAAAGTTGGGAACCACTGCTATACAGCCTACCCTTTGTATCTATCCACTAAGCCATAGCCCAATTTATCTGTGTATAAAGCCTAGGAGGGAAAGGATGTTATGATTGAAAAATCACATTGTAAAGGGGAAAAACACAAGACCACCACCTAACCTAAGACATCCTCACCTAACTTAACCAATGTTTGTTTCCCTATCAGCTTCACTCCTGGCAAGGTAACACTAAATCATGATATTGCGTAAATCGTAAAACTAGTTTCATATTGTTTTTTCAGGCAAAGTTAAACAACATTATTCCCATAAATAAAATTGATTTGATAAGTAATTTGAAAGTTTACGCCTATCCCAACTAACTACATTCACCCCAGCGAGTTGTTATTCTAACAAAGATCGCTAAAACATTGGTATTCAATGTATAGAAAACTACTTTTTTGCATGACACTTTCGATTTATTTCCTTAGTTCATCTTGCCGCTGCAACCATAATAGCAGTAACAGTAATAAACTCAGTTGAACTGTTAGGCACTTCCTGTTAGGTGATTCTTAAAAGGATTTTATGATAAGGTACATGTGCCACTACACATGCTAATATTAAAGTACAAACAATGAGTTAATTAAAAGTATTATTGTTGCCGCTCACTTTTACACCTTTATTCCTATTGTCTTGTCAAATATATCTATCTATCTATCTATCTATCTATATATATATATATATATATATATATATATATATATATATATATATATACATACATGCGTATACTGTATATACATACTGTATACATTATATATATATATATATATATATATATATATTATATATTATATATATATATATATATATAAATATATATATATAAATGACAAAGCCATTATTGCTACAAGTGGTGCTTTTAAATTAAGGAAAATAATATACTTCTACATACACATCCTAATTATTGAGTCGAGGACAAACCCTGAGATGAAACCTCCCACAACATTATCTGTTTTATACACCTACACACAAAAGGCCCAGCAGCATTTCGAAAAATACTTCTACATATTTAATTCTTACAAGCTGGTGCTTTTCTTTCCCAAAACTCTTCCAGATATTTTCTTATATTTTCAAAATAATTAGATATTTAAATGAGCATGCAATACATAATTAAGTCAGCCTGTCTCATCCACTAAAGCAACCTGCGATATGATAAACATTGCTGATATGTTAAGTGTCTTTATTGGCAAAGTAAAAGGTACTACTTTTGTTGATATTATTAGCTACAGCAATATCAAAAGACGCCTGTTTATAAGTCATTTTAAATGAGTCGCTCGGTTTCAAGAGGGAAAGATCACCACATGCTCCTTTCTTTTCTATAAGAATATATATATATATATTTTTTATATTTTCCACAAAATGGAAAGTGATATGGAAAGAACCCATTTCTAGGATGAGCACGAAATCACGATGATAGCACCCAAAGAGCATCTCTGGGAGAGGGAGAGAGTAGTTCATGAAATGCTTTTAGCCGTGGGAAGAAAAGTGTGGAAATATATCTGAAACTGAAAAATATATTTTTTTTCTTTATCTCTCGGTATATATTCTTGCGAGCTTAATCGCCCTTGTTAGTTCTAGTTCTGTCTTGCATATTTCTGGAAGAATGTTTTTTTTTTTTTTTTTTATATTACTGGCATTTTTCTAGAAAAGTATTAATAGGTCCAGATGGTTATTTTGAACTTAATATTTTTTCTTATATCATCCTATATGATCCCGTGGATTTAATCACCAGAGTTATATCTATGTAGGTTCTCTGTAATTCTCGTAATATGCTTTTATAAGAGTTATTTTCAATTTAGCTTATCGTACTAATAGGATCTCAATGCACGCTTAAAGAGAGGCTTACCTATTGGCCTCTTTCCGCTGGAAAAAGACATTTCTTTGACCCATCCACGAAACTTAGAAATTCAGAGAGTGCAAGTTTCTAACAAGTGTTAGATTTTGATGTTTTCAAAGTTCAGATGATCAATTATCTGAAATCCCCTAATTCAAAGATAGCATATGTTGCAACCCTAGACTCCTTTTTTATTTTTTCCATTTAAATACACATTCACTTATATCAATCCTTTTAGATTTGGCTTAGTACAAAACGAAAGCCATTAACTGCATTTTTTTTATTTGGGTTCGTAAAGCTTTTATCACGATGTATTTAGCTTACGACTTGCATAGTTTTTAAGAGTAATAATAACCAGACTCGAAGTGGTAACAGAGTTACACAAATGTCAAAAGATTAAATAATGCAGATGGCTTACAAGTATATAATGTTATTACATATTTAAAAAGAATATACACTTTTTACAGAAATATCACTTAGTGCAAATAAAGCGGTATCAAGTAGTTTTTACTTTTACATAATCACTTGATTTTACATCTCGATCCACACGGCTTTACTAAATCGGGAGAAATCTCTAAAGTATCATATACATTTGAATAAATACAAAAGACGCCTATATGCTGCTACAGGTTTCGATTAACATAAATACACAACTTAATCTCGTTAAAAGCCTGTTATGTAAACGTTTAGCCTTAATAATTATACCGAGTGACAAAACAGTGATTATACAGTTCTTAACACTTCGTTTCTTTAAAGCAATTCAAACACAAGACTGATACTATAGTCAATTTTTTTAGCGAGGCAGGTTTGCACCGACTCGCAGCTGTGCCCTTTTAGCTCAGAAAAATTTCCTGATCGCTGATTGGTTGGACAAGATAATTCTAACCAATCAGCGATCAGGAAACTGTTCCGAGTTAAAAGGGCACCGCTGCGAGTCCGCGCAAATGCGCCTCATTAAAAGAAATTGACTATAGGCTCAGACACCTATATCAACATGAGTACCATAAACAATTCCAACTCACAAATGGTACTATGATTAGACAGTTACATTAACACTTGTGTAATTCAAGCACAAAGTTTTTCATCATAGAGATGAGAGACTTGCGATACCCTGAGGGAATAGATGTATCAGTTGCCTAAGGTTAAACTTAACCTTTGGACTGTATTCTGAAGGGCAGTGCCAGAGAGGCGTGCCTCTGCGATGCAAAACTTGCATTACATATACCACCAACTAGGTACGTATTATATGGCTGTGTCACGTGATACAAAAACTCTTTCAAAAAATGCTCTCGTTAGGATCTCTTATAATAACAAGAACTTTACGTTCAAATATAATAGGCTGTATCAAAAAAATATTCTTATTCATTAGATAAAAACCCTTTCACAAAGAAATCCCTATTTAATAAAATGTAATGATTTTGGAATCGAGACCCCATGATGAATAACGTCACTTCCTATCTAACCTCCACGTATGCATTATTTTATTCCTGAGATTCCTTGCATCGCAATAAATTTTTCTTTGGAAAACACGGCGTTAGTTTTGTATGCGTCATAGTAGATTTACCAGAAATCACAATCTAATAATGTTATTGATATACAGTAGATATGACTGAGCAATTATATAACAACTTAATGATAATGATAAATATAAATGCTACTATTACTACTTGTATCACTATAATGATTTCAAAATCTCAAGATATACGCAATACTCCCTCTCTCGAGAGATTATTCATAACACCAAATAAATTTGGGATTTGATTATCCTCTGATATGACTTAGTGCCCTATACCTTGTTTGGGTCCTGCCCGATATAAAAACTAATTGTTTTAAGAGGCACTCAGTTTTACAACAAGAGAAAGTAACTGTAATTAATTTGAGATTCTCGGAACGCGTGGGCCTACTCTACATTTAACCGGAAAATCTTTAAAAGGTTAAGGAAGATCTTCCATGTGAACTGCAAGACAGGGCCCGGTAAATTTATGAAAAACAGGCCACCATTTCTAAGAGAAAACAAAACTTTTCCTACTAGAAATAATGTGCTTTCAACGAATCTGACCTTTATTTTCACTGCAAATAAGCCGTTGTACAAACATGGACCCCACCCCCTTTCTCAAGGGACATAGGTTGGAACCTGTGATTTTGAGTGTGCAGAAATAGGAAAAATCATGATTATTTAACACTTTTGAGATTGTAAAAGGGTACAGAACCTAACAAACCCACCTAACCTAGTATTTCCCAGGTCACAGGCCCTAGCCAGGGGGAATCCCCCAGGACCCCCCTTCCCAGGTCACACAAAAATATTAAATCACAATGAATATGAAAAGTAAAGTTAAATAACAATTAATTGCTTACCTTATGATTGAGACGTGGAAGGTTGGGGATCATCGGGATCCTCCGCCACCTGGTGTTGTTGTGGAGGGCAAAGGCGACTGGCAGTGATGAAGAATTGGTGCATTAATGAGGCCTTTGGGTAGTGGGGAGTGTAAAAAACCTGGCAAAATACTGACGGAAATACTCCATTTTATTACCAGGTCTTTCGATCCACTCCTTTACTTCCTTCACAGGCGTTCGATACTCTTGAGATATCAGGATGCCAGAAAACCTCAAATCAATCAATCAATTGATATTCTGAGTATGGGTCCCTGGGTCTGAGGGGGCAACTTAGTGTTCAGAGTGATTAACAGTCCTGTGCTCGTAGCCCAGCTCTCCTGACGACCTATATGCACGCACTTGTTACTTATAATGATGCTAACTACCTTAATATAGTTTTGTATTCAGGGATAAGGGTAACAGCATCCCTTTTCCGAGGTAAAGGCTCAGGTGAGGGAGTAAAAAAAAAAAAACTTCTTGGACATCGTTCGATTTCCCCAACACCCACATCAAACTCAAACACCTGCGAATGTCGTACTTGGCCTTACCGAAGTGAGATTCGTCAATCTCCACTACTAATCCATCACCTCCAATATCCTCTTGGAAAATAAAAATCGCTTACTTCAGAACAAACTCCGCCAGTCAACACTCTTATTAGGCGAAATATGGAGGCATTCGATGACAGTTTCATGGTTCTAATGTTTGTTGAGCCAGTGGTTTACGAAGAGAATGAGTTTCCACGGCTTGACGTGGGCCTTATCAAGGAACGTTCCTTTAAAAGCACTTACACTATACCCACATCTACGTCTCCTCTTTGTGTTTGCAATCTTCACAGAAGCGATGCAGTAAAAATTGTGCTGGTCTTGCCTAAACACCATCACAGAATCATACTTATTGCACTTTATATTTTACAGGATAGCACAATGCCCTATTAAAAATTCAAACACTAGACCACAAACATCACGATTTTTCATTGAAACTTGGCTATAGCCTCAAAATAGTCGAATGAACAGCCATTACACTTTGCTACGTTGGACACCATACCTGACATCTAACACGTGGCACATCTACAAAGGTCTAAACACCGGCTGTTCCTTCATTCTATGAAGTATTCAGTCAAACATGGATACCAGTGCATGTTAAGCGGTAACTGTATTAGTTCGCTGGAATCCTTGTAAATCTTGGTTTTCGACTGAAGTCGTTCGTAATTGGTTATGAAACCATTACCTCATAATGATGTCACAACTCTAAGCCAATAAACTAATTGGAACTGATCGTGCTTGCGTAAGAAATCGAGTTAAAGGGCTCATTAAAAGTAAACATTACCATACAGGAAACGTCTCCCCCGACTTACCATCCTCATTTAATTCCTTCTCGTTCAATCTCATAAAAACTATACTTAACATACCATTTCACATGCTTTTTCAATGTAGGTGATTATATTTTTTTAATATCAAGTGCGTCATGCTTCTGAAGTTTTACCTATACTCATTTTTTTAATGAGGTGCATTTGCACTGACTCACAGCGGTGCCCTTTTAATTCGGAAAAGTTTCCTACTATCAGATTGGTTAGAATGATCTTGTCCAACCAATCAGCGATCAGGACACTTTTCCGAGCTAAAAGGGCACCCCTGCGAGTCGGTGCAAACCTGCCTCACTAAAAAGAATTGACTATAGGATCATCCTATTTTGTGCAAATTTTCGTGGATTTATTATGCGTCCGAGAGAATAATGTGTAGAGAAGAAAAGGTTAAGTTTTACCATTATTTACCGATTCGCCAGTAAATATTCCCCGCCCACAAAAACCCCGGTTCCCACTGGAGGGCCACCATTACCGTAGGATATATTAGGGTATATCTTATTAACTATTTATTCTTATATTAACCAATTTGGGAAATTAGAATTCACGAAAACTTTCGATAAATAATTACATAATTTCATCTACTTTTCCTTTCAATTCATAAAAAGCTCCAGTAAATTTGTATTGTCTCGATTACTAATATTTAAAAAATCAATTTGATCGATAAATACAAATAGTTTTTAGTTCTCAATAGTCTTTACAGGTCGTAGAATTACTTTTGTTTATAGGACATAAGATTATTCGTATTCATAGGACGTTGAAAGTCCCTTATAAACCGAAGTCATTCTAATGAAATGAAAAGTCTTTATCCATAGGAATATGTTCAACCACAAAGTTTTAAGCCACCGAGTATACCAATCCCACAAAACTAAGACTGAAATGAATATTTACTTTTGCTAGTATGATATAATATCCTTATTTCAGAAATATTTGAGGACAGATAAGATTTATAAATATTCTAAGCTAAAGATTGAATGCAGTTCATTGCCCCATAAATGTTGGATTTTCTAAACAAAATAACCAATGTATAAAAAAAAAACACTAAAAAAAAACACTACAAAAAAAGTAAAACTAATCATAGCCCCCCCCCCCCAAAAAAAAAATAACCAACATAAAAAAACTAGGAGAAAAAAAAAAGTAAAACTATTAAGAAAAAAATATAACAAACAAAATAACCAATATAAAAAAGCCTAGAAAAAACAATATAAAAAAGTAAAACTAATCATAAGCAAAAAAAAAAAAAAAAAAAAAAAAAACAATATAAAAAAAGCTAGGAAAAAAAACAAGAAAAAAAAAGTAAAACTAATCATAAGCAAAAAAATATGTAAAAAAACAAAATAACCAATATAAAAAAAAATACGAAAAAATACAAAAAAGTAAAACTAATCATAAGCAAAAAATATAGAAAATGAGAAAAAGGAGAAGGAAGTAAGGTTTCGATCACGTTCCCCTCCCTCCACAATCTACCCATTTCTATAAAGCTCCTGCCATATTTTGCCAGGAATTTCCTCATTATTGAAGAAGAGCCCTTCCATTATTTTTGCAAGACCTCAGTGGCACTGCCTTAGCAACACCCCCGGGGCGACGATGACATGGCTCTGTTTGTCCTCTCCTATCTGTCTCTTTTTTTTTCTCTTCTTCTTTTGCATTTACCTGTCTCCTGTCTTATTCTCTACCAGTTACAAATAACGCATCCGTCTTTGTTTTTTAAATTCCTGGAACTGGTTTTGTTTTCTCCAACAAGACTAGACTGTCTTTGTTTGGTTTTCATCTCTCTCTCTCTCTCTCTCTCTCTCTCTCAAGACTGTCTTTGTTTTGTTTTCTTTTTTCTCTCTCTCTCTCTCTCTCTCTCTCTCAAGACTGTCTTTGTTTTGTTTTCATCTCTCTCTCTCTCTCTCTCTCTCTCTCTCTCTCTCTCTCTAGACTGTCTTTGTTTTGTTTTCATCTCTCTCTCTCTCTCTCTCTCTCTCTAGACTGTCTTTGTTTTCATCTCTCTCTCTCTCTCTCTCTCTCTCTCTCTCTCATAAGCAAAAGATATATAAAAAACAAAATAACCAATAAAAATAAACTAGGAAAAAACAAGACAATAAAAGTAAAACTAATCATAAGCAAAAAATATAGAAAATGAGAAGGAAGAAAGGTTTCGATCACGTTCCCCTCCCTCCACAATCTACCCATTTCTATAAAGCTCCTGCCATATTTTGCCAGGAATTTCCTCATTATTGAAGAAGAGCCCTTCCATTATTTTTGCAAGACCTCAGTGGCACTGCCTTGGCAACACCCCCGGGGCGACGATGACATGTCTCTGTTTGTCCTCTCTTTTCTGTCTCTTTTTTTCTCTTCTTCTTTTGCATTTACCTGTCTCCTGTGTTATTCTCTACCAGTTACAAATAACATGTCCGTCTTTGTTTTTTTTAAATTCCTGGAACTGGTTTTGTTTTCTCCAACAAGACTAGACTGTCTGGTTTGTTTTCATCTCTCTCTCTCTCTCTCTCTCTCTCTCTCTCTCAAGACTGTCTTTGTTTTGTTTTCATCTCTCTCTCTCTCTCTCTCTCTCTCTCTCTCTCTCAAGACTGTCTTTGTTTTGTTTTCATATCTCTCTCTCTCTCTCTCTCTCTCTCTCTCTCTCTCGACTGTTTTGTTTTGTTTTCATCTCTCTCTCTCTCTCTCTCTCTCTCTCAAGACTGTCTTTGCTTTGTTTTCATCTCTCTCTCTCTCTCTCTCTCTCTCTCTCTCTCAAAACTGCCTTTGTTTTGTTTTCATCTCTCTCTCTCTCTCTCTCTCTCTCTCTCTCTCTCAGAACACTTGTGGATAACTGCATTGCCGATAATATCAACAACATAAAAGAAAAGTCTATTTATTAATTTGATTAGCAAATATAGCCAACATTATCATTATCATTATTCATTGCAAAATAAAATGAACAAATACAATGCAACTAAAAGCACCCCGGTTAGCCTCCTCCTACTTAATGCATGGCCACATAATCCAATTACTTCACAGCTCGCGTTAATTAATATGGGAATGCAATTCCTTTCATTTCTTATATCATAAATTTCCTATAATGGTATTATCATTATGTGTACGATCGTGTTTAATTAGAATTTGATCAGAAAAAAAAATGTCAAAGTGATTGATATGTGTAATAGTATTAAGAATACTTGCCCAAATTTGTTTTCACAAATAGATAACTAATGATAACCTAGTGATTATTTTTATTTGTGTATCCTTCACAAATAGATAACTAATGATAACCTAGTGATTATTTTTATTTGTGTATCCTTCACAAATAGATAACTAATGATAACCTAGTGATTATTTTTATTTGTGTATCCTAACTCAAGTATCGCCTATTCTATATCCTATCTTTTTATTCCGTTAATCGTCGATTCAA
Organism: Palaemon carinicauda; assembly: GCF_036898095.1. Taxonomy (NCBI): domain Eukaryota; kingdom Metazoa; phylum Arthropoda; class Malacostraca; order Decapoda; family Palaemonidae; genus Palaemon; species Palaemon carinicauda. Next base: position 70,912,039 of record NC_090750.1, read on the forward strand.
GTATTTCTAAAGCTGTCATTGCCTTAGAACATTATTTTTCGTTTTATTATTTATATAATCTATAATCATGTGTAAGGGCATTAGTACAAGATACCTTGCAATACATATAATTTACCAAACAATTCTTCTTCAAACAAGGGGTTAACTTCTGCACTCTAATTGTTCAGTGGCTACTTTCCTCTTGGTAGGAGTAGAAGAGACTCTTCAGCTATAGTAAGCAGTTCTTCTAGGAGGACACTCCAAAATCAAACCATTGTTCTCTAGTTTTGGGTAGTGCCATAGCCTCAGCACCATGGTTTTCCACTGTCTTGGGTTAAGAGTTCTCTTGCTTGAGGGTACACTCGGGCACCCTATTCTATCATATTTCTCTTCCTCTTGTTTTGTTAAAGTTTTTATAGTTTATATATGAAATGTTTATTTTAATATTACTATTCTTGAAATATTTTATTTTTCCTTATTTCCTTTCTTCACTGGGCTATTTTTCCAGTTGGGACCCCTGGGCTTATAGCATCCTGCTTTTCCAACTAGGGTTGTAGCTTAGCAAGAAGTAATAATAATAACAACTATTTGGTCGGGATCGTCATAAGAGTTAATTGAAGACGTCAAGGGTTCTTAACTGCTTACAATTGTTTAATAATTGAAGACGTCTTAAGGTACTCGAAATGAATATATATATATATATATATATATACATATATATGTACATATATACATATACATACATATGTAAATATATACATATACGTATATATGTACATATATATACATATACATATATATATATATATATATATATGTATATATACATATATATGTATATATACATATATATATATGTATATATACATATATATGTATGTATACATATATATGTGTATGTATTATATATATATATATATATATATATATTTATATATGTATATACAAAGAGAGAGAGAGAGAGAGAGAGAGAGAGAGAGAGAGAGAGAACCAAGGAAAACTGACAAGCGCATACAATATCAATATAGCTGATAAACTCTCGGGAAACATTCGCTGCATCGCGATGTGGAATGTACACATCCCCAAGCAACTTATCCAACTCTCTTTTAGAAAAGTCTTTGCTCGGGAGGTCCAGAAAAGAATACCGCTGTCTTGATAGATGATGGTTTTTTTGCCGTCCCAAAGTGTCTCGGGCCAAAAAGGGGCTCCCCAGAAAGATGGTCGTGATATGCAAGTTTACCGCTTAACTTTAAAAGCAGCGATTAGGGTTATATTTGGCGGGTCGAAACTTTTTCCATTTATTTTCGGGTATGAATGGAGCCCTGAGGGCAGTAGAAATTTTTGGCCTTTGTTGTCGCAAGTGCTTATGCATCTCCCGCTGTTATTTTTCCGTCACATTATTCAGACACGGTTTGTCTCCATACGATCAATGGTAAAGGCAGAAGTCAGACAAGGCCAAGAGGGTAATGCAAAACCGGGGGGAAAGAGACGGGACGAGAGAACTGTAAATGGAAAAGCGAGTAATGGGAGAAGGTTGAGGTCATTTGTTTGTCGGAGGAAAAAAAAAGATTGCACATTCGGAAGCGGGGAAATATAGTGGCAGTGGAGGAGAAAGGCGTCGTTTATATGATAGAAATGAAGGAAGCTGAACCGGGAGAAGGGTCGGAAAATAAGGATATGATATACCAAGAAAAGGAAGAGAGGTGTGAAGGCCAGAGTTGGGTTGAAGGGGTTGAGAAAGTTATGATGACATATGCGAAGGTGAAGGTTCAAAGAGATTGTGTGAATGGCGAGACGAAAAATACAGTATATATGATCATGGAAAGAGAGACACAGGTGAAGGATGAAATGTTTTCCGATGAATGAAGGCCAAAGAAGAATGGAAGAAGAAGTCCTTTGATGGGCTGAAACACAAAGACCTTGATTGGTAGCAAAAAGAAGGAAAAGTTTTCCCCCCTTTTTTCTCTTTTATTCAATTTCGCCTTTTCCTTTCTTTGTCTCATGTGTTCCATTTAGCCTGGCAAGTAAATATTATTCTGAACCATCCAATAAAAAATTAAAAGAGCAACCACATGATTTTCAGAAATATGAAACTTTAACGACCCCCGCCACATCAGCCGACTGGTTTTTTTTTTTTTTTTTTTTTTTTTTTTTTTTTTTTTTTTTTTTAAAGCAGATCAGCTTTTAGGGAAACAAACTATTTCCTATGATTTTATTTCAGCATATCTGATTCATTATAATTTTCCAAAACAACTTCTCTGTATAGTTCTACAGGTCATTGACAACAGAGACATTCCCAATTGAATTAAAGTCTTCTAATTATAAAAATTTCAAAATAATCGAGATGCAAAAACAAACTCTTTGATTGACATACAACCTTATAACTAAACCATCTTTCTTTCTTATATTATTCTTTTAAATTTTTTTTATCCTTCCATCCATTGTATTTGGAAAAACGTCATTCAAAATATATCAGAAACCATTTAGCTTGATCCTAACCATTTATCTTAACTAGAAGTCTAACTCAACTAATGGCTTTTCGATATCAATACACCTTTTTTTTCAAACAGCATATTTCTCTATTCCAAATATTTTCTCGACAATTTTTGCGTTTCAGTAAATTATATTTATCATTCCTATATTACCAGCAGATAAAAAAAAAATATGAAATCCCACTTCTCTTTTGTAATACCAACTCTTTCATGCAATCTCGTTCCTGAGGCTAAGGAAACGACGTTGCTGTATGTAATAAGAAAAGCAAAGTATTATCCTTTTCCCGTAATTGGATACGAGATCTTGACCTTGACCTTTAATATTTGCTCGTGAAAAGAAATCGTCGTTTATTTACCCGCATGTTATTCGGTTTAAGCGAGGGATGTATTCGTCGGCAAACATGAAAGAAATTGAATACACCGAAGTTCCCGCTGCGGAGAAATAGGATTCGGTTTTTATATGATAACAGTCTATTTCGAATGTTGCTCACGAGCTGGAAAAGGCTTGTTTGGTTTCGTAACACTTGTCTGTAACAATTCTTGTCTCCAAGTCTCTCTGCGACTGTAAGATTTTGGAAGTTTGTCAAAAGTTTTTATTCAAGATCGGGATTTTGCTTATGGCAATACTCAGTTTTCTGTTTGGAAAACCATAAATGATGGTTGTTATTCGGAGAGAAATGTAAAATTATACCCAATTATCATATCGTATGACTGCAAAACTTCATGTCTGTTCAGTTCCTTCACTAGGAAACATAAAAATTCTTGGTTATTGTGTTATAATGTCGAATAAACATCACTAGCTACTAAATCGTTCATATACTGACTTTATGAAAATTGGATTGGCCTTATGTTTCTTGTCTTTTAACATGCAAATTTTCCATAGCTTAGGCCTATCTCGTAAAAAAACTCAAATGATAATGGTAAATTATGTTATTTCAGTTTTACTGCAACATATTATTGGCTAAATCCTCTTTTTTCTAAAACCTAACTGCTCTAAAAAATCAGTCCAATATTGATTATATATGGTTGCATTTTTATATGTAACAAAAAATTAATTGAAATCCACGGAAATCTTTTGTTCTTGATTTTTATACGTCGATTGATCATTCACTTTCACAATGAATGATATGGTAAAACAACATAAGGCGTAAAAGGGAAATGATATATCAAGGTATATTTCTTCCTTCTCTATAAACGTCTCATAAAATTTTGATACGTTAGAGAAATCAGTTAATGAAAATTTTTATTATGGAATTTTGATCTATTGTTCTGCAGATGCCAACGCAGTTTAATCCTTAAAGCTTTAAAGTTGCGAAGATTGCTCATGAATGGCATGGGCAAGGGACAGTGACATTGTCCTAATGAGCAGGACAATGCCCTAGAGACTGCTCATATTCATATGATCAGCGCCCAAGACCCTTCTCCACCCAAGCTAGGACCAAGGAGGGCCAGCCAATGGTTGCTGATGACTTAGCAGATAGACCGATAGGATACCCCCAAAACCCTATCCTTAGGTCACTAAGAAGGTTAGGTTGCAGCGACCAGAGGAACTAACGAGTTTGAGTGGGACTCTAACCCAAGTCTGGCGATCACCAGTCAGGTAGATGAATTATGACAAAGATGTGATGCTATGTTTTGAAAGGACAATATATAACGAAATCAGATTTCTAATGAGTTTCTACCGTTATCATACGTTGGTCTCTCACTCTTAATAAATAGTAAATGGACTTATTTTATTCGTATTTAAAGTTAGCAAACAAAACTATTTAACACTGGCTTGTGATATTAACGAAATTAAACCAAAGTATGGTCTTCGAATATTCGATTCTACTAAATCCCTTTTAAAAACAAGAATTCAAAGAAATTAAATAGTGCCTTTTCTAAATATTAAGATTACAAAAGTCATAATATGAATATTTTTGGAAACCAGCGTTCTGCAAATTCTATAGGCTAGGCAATAAATTTACTCACCAGGATTTGGACCGTTTATGTAATCAGGAATTTGTTACGTAAAAGGGGAAAAAACTATTTTTGACAGTACATCAATAAC
>NC_090750.1:70917059-70919559 GCF_036898095.1 Palaemon carinicauda
CTCGAATCACTAAAAGTAAAAACAACAACAACTCTACAAACACACATCAACCCAATAATTACTTAGGGAAAGTATAGCGATTGCTTTGGGACCGCCAACATGATGGCTATTCCCGCTAGGAATTAAAGAACAGTATTCCAGTAATTGCAGCGAGTACAATATTATTTCTTCCAATACGTTATTATTTGAGATCATGATTAGAATATCCATGCCACTAATTTAAAAACACATTTGAATGATCGAGTTTTTTTTTTTTTTTACATAGTTTTTGCCTAATTTCTAACAAATATTCATTATATATGTTTTTCTTTTCGATTTTTTCCTTAATACAGGCATTATTAATTAGTTTATCACAACATCTTACGTATAAAAACTATAACTATCATGAATATTCAGCAATAATCCTTTACCTACAAATACATACTTAACTTGAATTAATAACGAACTTTTCAAGTTTCAGGCAACAAACGTAATCTCGTACGTAAAAATAAAGCAATAAAAAGTGAATTAAGCTTACCTTATTTAGTATTCATAATGGGCTGGATTCCTGGAAATAAAAAAGTATATAAATGTCAACTTGGATTTAAAATTTTCCTTCTCTACTTAATAAAAGAAATAATTGATAAGTTTCTTAGCTGAAAACAGCTTAAATGAAATGACTATGAGAAGGGTACAACTAAATTTTATCAATATCGTTCCAAAATCTCTCTCTCTCTCTCTCTCTCTCTCTCTCTCTCTCTCTCTCTCTCTCATTAATTCTCTTGTAGTTTATCTATTTTCAGGTATTCTTTTCTCACTGGGCTATTTTTCCCTTGGGCTTATAGCATCCTACTTTTCCATCTGGGGTTGTAGCTTAGCTTGTAATAATAATAATAATAATAATAATAATAATAATAATAATAATAATAATAATAATAATAATAATAATAATAATAATAATAATAATAACAAGTTAACAATAATAATAATAATAATGAATAAATAAATAAATAAATAAATAAATAAATAAATAAATAAATATAAATAATAATAATAATAATAATAATAATAATAATAATAATAATAATAATAATAATAATAATAATAATAATAATAATAATAATAATAATAACTGGGATACTGCGAAGTACATATAATAAAAAGAAATTCAACATTATCATCTCCACACTTTAAAGTCGTCTTTAACCGAATCCCTGATTCAAAATCCAGCTCAGCATTCTCTCCGACTCTCAAGTAAAGGTTTTATGGAGCCATCTGTCACTCAACATTCCTAAAGCAGGAATTTTATCATACATCTTATGCAGTTCTATACAAAGCTTATCAGGATTCATCGGATGAATTTGAATTTAACACTAAAAAGAATATATAAAATGTTATAGTTTTAGATTTTGATCTGATATCATGGAGTTCTAATTAAGATACTATATTATAGAGATTAGGGAAATATTGTATCTGTCACTCAACATTCCTAAAGCAGGAATATTATCATACATCTTATGCAGTTCTACACAAAGCTTATCAGGCTTCATCGGATGAATTTGAAATTTAACACTAAAAAGATTATATAAAATGTTCTAGTTTTAGATTTTGATCTGATATCATGGAGTTCTAATTAAGATACTATATTATAAAGATAGGGAAATATTGTACAGTATTTCAGATACACCGGGTGATAACATAGATATACCTTCTATGTTATAAACTTTTGTATCTTATCTGAAAGTGAATATTTCCTTAATATGAAATTAGTCATTAAAGATAAAAGGTTAAATTATATACAAGATTATGAAAAAATTAAATTGTTATTATGCAAGCCTTAACAGCTATGTTTTCAAACATTATTCAATAATTCTGTATTGCAATATAATTAGACATTGCTCTATTATTGGATTTTCCAGTTGGATTTTCGTGGAGTAATCAAGTAATTAAACAACCATTTTATCATGTTTATTTCATGTTATTACCGCTGAATGATTACTACTCGAATAATACGATAAACAATACAATGACGAAAGTTTATACAAACTTCCTAATTTGTTTTCTAATCAAAGAACAAATAGATGTTGCCAGAAAAAAAGTCTGGTAATATAAAGAATGTACATCACATTATGAAGTCGAAATTCACAGTTTCAAAATCGGGATTTGGCTATCTAAACAGAAGAGATAGAGGTAGAGAAATTAATACTCTAAAAAATCTAAATGTCCAGTACAAGATTACATTTTTCATTGAACAATTATTGTGAGAATATGACGTAAATGTAACTATGTTTTCCTAATGTTAAAAGATTTCTCTAGTTAACGGCATTCATATAATTTAGCACAAATTTGGTATTATAATTTCAATAATTCCAATATAATTTTTCGGTCTTATTAAAAGACATATGAAATTATTGATTTATTTTTAATTTGAAAATTATCTTTATACTCCTCCGAGCGATATAGACGGCTAAATCTATCATTTGTGCTAGAATTTAAGTTTTACGAAGTTGGCGTTCCATCA
>NC_090750.1:70924559-70952059 GCF_036898095.1 Palaemon carinicauda
GTTCTCCATACACGAATTTTATTGTGTAAATAAAAACATACCTTTATGTTTGTAAGTTTTTCGCGTCCATACTTTCAAAAGAAATGCAAGAATGTTTGAGCTAATTTATTTTTTTCTTAAAAACATCGCGGGGAAGGGAACACATTCATATTTACTTTTATTTTCGTAAGAATTACTGATGTAAGGTAAGATTGAGTCGTTCTCCATACACGAATTTCAATGTGTAAATAAAACAATTTTTATGTTTTTAAGTTTTTCGTGTACATACCTTCAAAAGAAATGAAAGAATGTTTGAGCTAATTTCTTTTTTTCAAAAACATCGCGGGGAAGGGAACAGATTCATATTTACTTTTATTTTTGTAAGAATTACCGAAATAAGAAAAAATCAATGGTAAATATGTTTATGTACCCAGCCATTCATGGAAGAAGCCCAACTCACTGGCAAAACACAGTGGCCCGAAAGAGCAGGAAGTCTCCAAGCAGCAAAAAGGCTATTATTTTCTAGCATTAATGTGACCTTTATGATTGAAAGCTGAACCATAAAGAACGTTAACATTCTTAGAGCATTAGGGAAAACGCAATATCTCATTGTACCTTCCTCCTGATTTCTGAGACCTTTTGTGACCTCACGTCGTTCACTTCAGGTCATTATCTGATTTCGAATGTCTCTAGCTATCAAGAATTTTTCATTTTGACCTTGTGAAGAAAGAAGGGGAATATCTTTTCGCGTATTGCTCAAATTTCTCCCCAATCTTTTATTACTTGGACTAAAGTATCACCATAACTCATAGTTATAATATTGGGAACAGCCATTTTCACTTATAAAAAAAAGAAAAAAAAAAAGTATTTCGCCATCTACTGTAATTCTCTGCCTCCCTCTCGATCTTGCCCGCTAACAGGCTCCTCCCAAGAACTCTGTGACAGCGCCGAGTAAGGGTGTGAACTCAAAGGCAGATTAGAAACGAATGAGTTCTATTATTGTGGAACACTCTACTTATATACAAAACCTCAAGGCAACAGGACATAACAAGTTCACAAGCCACACAATATTACAGAGGAAAAACCAGACATGAATTTTCATGTTCGTTTTAGTGCGAGGGAAGAGCGAAGATACAAACATAATATATACAAAAGCAATTATGTACAATTGTGTGAAACACGGTTGGTACAACTCTTTACTTGTAGCGGCTTTAGCATGGCATTGTCATATGCGCATTTGCGTTAAACCATTGGTCATCTAGTTCCACAAACACAGATTGAAACTATTAGTTAAAGAAATAAGCCATATAATCTCAGAATCAGTTAAGGGTTTTACTCATTCAATGTCGCTGATCGAGGTTGTTAGATTTCCAAGTAACGTTGTGGTGGCCTATTGGAAATGTCCCTGCCTGGAGATCCCTCTCAAACTAGATAGTTTTTTGTAGTGTCTGCAGCCTCACCATCCTTGTGAGCTAAATATGGGGGAATTGGGGGAGCCTATGAGTCAACCTGCCGAGTCATCAGCAGCCATTGCCTGGCCCTCCCTGATCCAAGCTTGCGTGAAGCGGGGGCTTCGGCGCATGTATATATGGCAAGTCTCTACGGCATTGCCCAACTAGTCAGGGCATTGTCCCTGTCCTTTGCCTCTGCCATTCATGAGCGGCCTTTAATCCTTTAAAACGTCTGCAACAACGAAGAAAGTTGAGGCTGCATTTGGAAGGGCTTCTCTAGCGTGAGAATTAAGTGTTGGGCTGAGTCCTGAAAGTGGTCTAACTATTACTGCATTTCCTTGCAAAGTTTCTTTAATTACTAATCCGAGACACTTAATGGCCGTCCTTACGAGCCTATTTGGAGCGGAGTCTTCCAACACGTTCTTGCAGGGATCACGGACTATTACATTATTAAGTGATCCTGTCTGAATTTCCATTTATGCTTCGCTATTAAAGGAAACCTTGGTCTTATGAAGTCAATTTTGTTTACTTATGTATACTAATAATTACAATTTTTTTTTATTTTAATTTTTTAATTTCATGATACTTAAAAGATACGGATAGGTAATAAAATAGATTTTTATGATATTGTTTTCAAATATGTTAATATTCCAGGAAAAAGGTAAATAAATTTCCTGAAAAATCTACCTTATTTAATAATTCATCCAGACAAATACATAGTTCATTTTCCAACTATGCTCTCCTTACACGTTAGCTCCCTCATTCCCTCTAAGTGTAATAATTCTAATTCAATACCAAGTAAGTATTTAAGGGTTGTGGTGGCCAATGTGGTAACGTCTCTGACTGGTGAACGCCAGACTGGGATTCGAGTCCCGCTCAAACTTTTTAGTTTCTTTGGTCGCTACAACCTCACCATCCTTGTGAGCTAAGGATGGAGAGTCTGGGGGAGCCTATAGGTCCATCTGGTGAGTCATCAGTAGCCATTGCCTGACCATCCTTGGATGGAGAGGGTGGTTTGGCACTGATCATATGATAAGTCTCTAGGATATTGTCCCGCTCGGTAGGGCAATGTCACTGTCCCTTGCCCCTGCCATTCATGAGCGGCCTTAAAACCTTTTAACAGGATCCCATCACTGAATGGATTGCTACTTGCTCTAAGTGTGTTACTCCTGAATTCCCTTTGTTAAAGGAAATGCAAGTTTTACGGATCCTTCTTTGTGCGGACGTTTCTCCAAACTCAACATTCTTTCCTTCCCCTTTGGTCTCCTGACGACCCTGAGTAAGCGATGAGTCTTTTTCCATTTGAAACGACAGATCCCTTGACAGCCTTTCTTGCTGGCGGAATTGGCACGGAATAATACTTCATTCCAAGAGAACCTCTTTGTTTACACTCATTCTGGTCGTTTGGGTGTGTTTATGCAATTAAAAAATTACATTAGGAGTAATTGCGCTGGGCTGTTGGGATAGCCAAGGTCCAGGAATGAATTTATCTTATTGTGTTCTTTGAAAATTAACTATTATTTATTAGAAATTACGATGGTGGATGGGATTTCTTCTGTGAACTAAAATGATAGATTTTTTATATTGTCATGCATATAGTATACACATGCACCCACATAAATTCATTCAATCATGCATATTAGATAGATAGATATACATATACATACATATATATATATATATATATGTATATATATATATATATATATATAGAGTATAAATATGTATATGTATATACATATATATATATATATATATATATACTTCGTTAGACAGATAAATAGATAGACAGATGGATATATATATATATATATATATATGTATATATATATATATATAAATATATATGTATATATAATTAGATAGATAAATAGATATATATAAATATATATGTATATATAACTAGATAGATAGATAGATATACATACATATAGGTTGTATTTGTGTTTATATATATATATATATATATATATAACGGATTTTGAGCGAAGCGAAAAATCTATTTTTGGGTGAGATGGCCATGTCGTCCTGATGGAAGTTCCTATAGGGTAGCTTCCTAGGGTATATTACAACTACGGCGATATTCCCAGAGAATTTACCTTAAGGTACCAGAATTCTAACTCCTGGAGCGAGTATCCCTCGTGAAAGGGATATCGCGACATATCAGAGGACGTATTCTAGACACGTCACATGGCAATCTACATCCTGGACAGAGATTTCGTCTCGTAGGAGGTGATTGGCGAGATACGAATTCGGGAAAGAAAAAGGGGAGCCGCTCCCAAGGCTTCCCTATCCCCCGATTCGTATGCGTGCCTGGCGCCAATCCTGGCGCCATCAGTATTCCTTGTAGCGTACACGAGGTGCTACAGATACTGTATGTAGGGAGGGGTCCTACAGCCCTTTCTTAGAAAGGCAAGGGCGGGTCCATCAGGACGACATGGCCATCTCACCCAAAAATAGATTTTTCGCTTCGCTCAAAATCCGTTTTTTGGGCTCAAGCCATGTCGTCCTGATGGAAGTGTACCAGAGCATTACTGTATCTGTGGATTCTCAGAACGTGCCGTACTCCCCGGAGGTAATTTTTTCCCGGTCGACTAGACCTAGAGACCTAAGATGTTACCGTTATACATCTTTTCAACTAACTATAAACTATGTTAGAGCTTCCTGCCCCCTACAGGGAAGAGTCCTACTAGACTCTGGAAAAGTCTCGAAGAGTACATATATCTATGTATGAATACCAGGCAAGCTAATATAGTGGTCTCTCCCTATATTAAGTAAAGCATAGTTTGTATAGAACCACTGCGTCAATATATATTGACCAGTAATCCGCACAATACTTGTATTGGACAAAGGTTTATATCCGCATAGGAAGAAACTAATAAAACCGCCCTCGTCCCTTTATGGGACGGAGTTCTCCCATTAGGGGACTACATAAACCAATGCAACATAGCTTGCATAACAGAACAATTCTATCAGAATTATCCCAGATAAGATACATAGAATTAAAATGCTCAATTATACCAATAAATTGACACAGGTGAAAGAGACGCAAGGTTCTCAAGAACAAGTTTATTGACAGACAATAAACAGACAGGTTAACAACAAATATATATATATATATATATATATATATATATATATATATATATATATATATAGGAGAGGATAACCCAAAACTTTAAGCATAAGTATGATAGTAAACAGAACTTGTTTATCTCAAAGAAAAACCATTAAACACCACTTTAATAAGATACCGAGGTATCCAGTCATAAAAGTCTGTATTACAAATCAATCACATTAGCGTTTGAAACGCTCGGCACACATGTCTGAACTTATGCTAGGTTCACCTTTGAAAGAAGGAACAATCTATATGGGCACTTGGTGCCCTCATTTAGTTTGTAGTACAGTATGTACCTACACACTCACCCTGGACTTAATCGTCCCAATTAAGACCACTGTTCCTCGCAGAGTTAAACAGTAGGGTTAACTACACGACCCACTGCTACCACAGATCTCTTAAGTTCCTCTACTTGCTTCGCATAGTGGCGAAAGAACACCCTGGAAGACTTCCAGCCCGTGTATGAGCGGAGATGTTCAAAATCCATACAATTAAAGAAATTTAGGGATGAGGCAACTTTCCTCGGATCGTGACCTGCGGGTGTACTGTCAGGATCCGCTCTGCGAATAAAATATGTGATTTTCGCTCTGAGTTGATTCAGAGATAAATTTGAGCCTGATGTTTCTCCCCTGAATAGTTGACCACCCTTGAAGTCTGAAGTTCTACGAAGATAGACCTTTAGGCATTCTACTGGACATAGAGATGCATCTTCTTTCAGAGGGCAGATTCTCCAGGGACCCCACCTGTTGGTGGGTAACTCATTCTTGGCGAGAAACGTAGGATCCGGAAACAGGTTCAAATCCCCCCCATCCAGGAACTGAACACGACCTGCCTCTCTCGAGAGGGCTACGATCTCACTAACCCTGGCCCCGGACGCGAGTGCAAATAGGAAAATAACTTTTTGCGTCAAATCCTTTAACGCACATTCTTCATTGCTCAACAGGGAGGCGAAATGAAGAACTTTGTCTAAAGACCATGAGATGGGCTTTGGAGGTGCTGAAAATGCCTAGCGCAGGCTTTCGGAACTTTATTAAAGATCTCGTTACCTAGCTCGATCTGGAAGGCAAATAAAATGGGTCTCATCAAAGCAGATTTACACACTGAAATCGTGTTAGCTGCCAACCCTTGGCCATGGAGGTGGATGAAGAAAGATAAGCAGAAGTCTGTTGAGATCTCCTGCGGATTCTTTGCCTTTACAAAGGCCACCCATTTTCTCCAAGATGACTCATATTGCCTTCTAGTTGATTTGCACTTATATTCCTTTAGGAAGTCTATGCTGGCTTTCGAAATCCCGAAACGCTTTCTCACCGCAAGGGCGAGAAAATCATGAGCTGCAGGGTCCGGGTTTTCTGTAATGAAGCGCAGACAGTCGACTTCTGGACTCGCTGGGTCAGAACTGGATGTGGTAGCGGCACGAACTTCATCTGTAGTTCCAACGCCAAGGGGAACCACATACTGTTCGGCCACTTGTGGGCCACTATTGCCGCTACCCCCTTGAAGGATCTCAGTTTGTTGAGGACCCTCAACAGAAGGTTGTGAGGAGGGAACAGATAAATCCTGGACCATCTGTTCCAGTCGAGGGACATTGCATCCACTGCTTCCGCTAAGGGGTCCTCGTACGGGGACACGTACAGGGGCAACTTCTTGTTGTCTTTCGTCGCAAAGAGGTCTATCTGCAGTTCTGGGACTTGATTCAGAATGAAGGAGAATGATCCTGCGTCTAAGGACCATTCTGACTCTATCGGTGTGAACCTGGATAGAGCGTCCGCTGTCACATTGCGGACTCCTTGAAGGTGAACTGCCGACAGGTACCACTTCTTCTTTTCCGCCAATCGGAAAATGGCTAACATCACTTGGTTGAGAGGTGGTGACCTCGACCCTTGTCGATTCAAGCATCTCACAACCACCTCGCTGTCCATCACCAATCTTATGTGGATCGAGTGACGCGGGGAGACTTTCTTTAAGGTAAGGAGCACTGCCATAGCTTCTAGAAAGTTTATATGAAAGGTCCTGAATAGCTTGGACCAAGTCCCCTGGACTTTTTTCCGATGAGAGTGACCTCCCCATCCCTCCTTTGAGGCGTCTGAGTGAATCGTCATCGACAGGGGAGGTGGCTGAAGAAGAACCGACTTCTTTAGATGTCTGGCTTGGGACCAAGGTCTGAGAAGAGTACGTAGCCGAGGCGGCACTGGTCTTCTCAGATCTCTTCGCGCGTTTGATGCATACCTTCTCCAAACTCCGGTTGCATCCTTTAGCTGTGCTCTTAGCACTGGGTCTGTCACTGAAGCAAACTGGAGAGAGCCTAGTACCCTCTCCTGTTCGCGTCTTGATATCCTTTCGGAATCTAGAAGTCTCTTGACAGAGCCCGCTATCTCCTTCCTTTTCTTCGTCGGGATGGAGAAACTGTGTGACAAAAGGTCCCAGTGGATTCCCAGCCACTGGAACTTTTGGGATGGAGAAAGTCGAGACTTTTTTTCTGTTGATCTTGAAGCCTAGGTACTCTAGGAACTGGATCACCTGACTGGAAGCTTGCAAGCATTCGGTCTCGGATGCTGCCCACACCAGCCAGTCGTCCAGGTAGGCTACTACCTGAATTCCCTTTAGGCGTAATTGTTTGAGAGCTGCGCTCGCAAGCTTCGTGAAAATCCTTGGGGCTATGTTTAACCCGAATGGCATGGCTCTGAAGGCGTATAGTCTCCGTTGTAGCCTGAACCCTAGGTAGGGGGAGAGTCGACGGCTGATTGGAATGTGCCAATAGGCGTCTGACAAGTCTATAGAGACTGAGTATGCCCTCTTGGGCAGTAAGGTCCTTATGTGTTGCAGTGTTAGCATCTTGAATTTGCAATTCACTATGAACTTGTTGAGTGGCGACAAGTCCAGAATGACTCTGAGCTTTTCCGAGTCTTTCTTGGGAACACAAAACAGCCTCCCTTGGAATTTGATGGACTTCACCTTTCGGATCACCTTTTTCTCCAACAGTTCTTGAACGTACTCCTCCAAAACGGGGGTGGAGTGTTGGAAAAACCGAAGGCACGGGGGTGGAGTGCTGTACCAGCTCCAGCCCAGTCCATTCTTGAGTAGGCTTTGGGCCCAGGGATCGAAGGTCCAGCGATCCCAAAATTTCATCAGTCTCCCTCCTACCGGTATCGTTTCACTTGGACTGCCGTCCTGAGGTCTTGCCTCCCTGACCACGACCACCTCTGAATCCCCTTCCCCTTGAGGGGCGCCTAGACGAGCCTCTGGCTGCTCCTCTAGGTTTTGCACGAAAGGAAGAAGACTGTCCTTCGAACGTTGGGGTGAATGTGGTTGACTGACCTGGCACAGCCTGGGGTACCCACTGAAAAGTAGTCGGGGTTTGTGCCACCATCTGGGGCACTGGAGGCAATGGCAATTGCAGTTGCTGTTGCTGTCTAAAAGGCTTGGCTGGCCGAGACGGTAGCCTAGTCCTCATATTCTTCCTCTTTGGTTGAGGACCCTCATCCGGGGAAGATTTTCTTTTCATAGGCAGGCCCCACTTCTGGAGAAGGTTTCTATTCTCCACGGCGGCCTTATCAACAACCTCTTTGACCACATCGGTAGGGAAAAGGTCTTTTCCCCAAATGTTGGAGGAGATTAACTTCCTTGGCTCGTGTCTCACCGAAGCCCCGGTGAACACGAACTCCCTGCAAGCTCTCCTTGCCTTGACGAAGCCATAAAGGTCCTTCGTCACTGTGGCTAGGTGAGATTTAGCCACTACCATGAACATTTCATGGACCTTGGGGTCACTTGCCATCGTCTCAAGAGTAGTCTGACGAGACATTGAGGCAGCCAGTCTTTCTTTTGTCTCGAACTCTCTTCGTAAAAGAGAGTCGGACAGCTTGGGGAGGTCCTCGCCGAATTGCCGTCCGGCAATATCATCCTCCAACTTTCCCACTGAGAATGTCAGATGGACATCCTTCCAGTCTTTGTGGTCCATAGGCAGGGCCAGCGACAAAGGTTTACACTCCTCCAGGGAGGGGCAAGGCTTGCCGGCCTCGACTGCCTTTAGGACAGCCGCAAACCCTTTCTGTAAAAAGGGGAAGGCTCTATCAGGAGAGGACACAAAAGAAGGGAGCTTCTTGCTCAATGCAGCTACCTTCGAGTTAGAGAAGCCCCTCTCTTTCATCGAGGATGAAAGTAGGGCTTGAGCCTTAGCGTGGTCCATAATAATGACCTCCTTCGGCTCTGTCTCCTCCCTTGAAACTGGTTCTTTTCTCAACCGGACATAGCAGTCCGGATATGATGCCTTGCTGGGCCAGAATTCTACCTCCTCTAGGGGAACTGAACCCAGCTTATCCGAGATGACGATCTTTCCAGTCGTCATCGGCATGTGCTCAGCATACCTCCATGGGTTAGCATCTGAGCATATGGGAAGGTCTTTCACACTGAGCCTTTTCCGGGGCCCATGTGATTCTGCCAGGGACTGCATACGCAGTTCCATTGCAGCCGCCTTCTCCTGATTCTCCTTCTGCATTTGTTGGATCATTCCAACCATCGAAGAGAGGGCCTGTCCCAGTTCTACTGGGAGACCAGCCGATGTTGAGGGAATAGGCTCCGGAATCTGAACCGGAGTAGCCGACACCTCGTCGACCTCATCCTCTACGACATCCGGGGTTTGAACTTCATCCTGACCTTCTGCCAGGAGGTCTTGTTCCAAACGTTCGTCCAGGTCAGACATCCTGTCATCTAACTGGATGTCTTGCATCGCAACTGCGACTTCCACGTCCACCTGGACTTGATCTTGAGGGATCTCCTCTTGAGGCTGGGGAATCACTGCATCAGCTGATGCCTGGGGAAAAAGATACGCCCTCATCTTCTCACTTGGAAGATAAGGGCCAGAGGTGTTCTTCTTGAAGCCCCTTACCCAAATACGAAGCTTTTCCCTTGCTATATCCCTTGATTCCGCCGTTCTAGGGGAATCAAAAGCCTCAGTAATCAGGTTAGTGCATACAGTACATACCTGAGGGTCCCAATACTGGAGATCAACCTTGGAGACAGCGCATGCTGCGTGTCTCCTACAACACTCATGTCCGCAGAGGTTCTTGCTGCGGACATTGCAGAAAACATTTCCGCACTTCGGAGGGTCCTCCTGTAAAGAGAAGAAATTTCCATGAGTGTCAAGTGAACTATGTATCACTGGATATGCATTGTATAGCATAACAATTCATAAAGGAAAGACACACACTTGTGTTTCCCTCACAACCCATTGTTGCAGCCTTCCAGATAATAAAATCAAAATGGTTTATCTCTTCTAGAGTAACCAATGCAAGGTTTCCAGAGGAAACAGGTGGAGCTCACACCTAAGCAATGATTTTAAAATCCTGGATAATAGACAGGGAAGAACTCAGCTTCCTATCTGAGGGCAACATCAAAGGGATGTGCAAGAAAACACAATAGTGTTAGAAGATACAGTGCTGTACCAAAACCCTTACTATAGTTTTCTTCTTACTGTATATGCTATACAGAAGAATACTAGTACAGTATAGGGGGATGTGTGCCGGCCTGCCTTTGCCGGCTGGCACACACCACAACTAGCTTTAAAGTATACTACTTAACAGCTATAGGGCGGCAGCACTCTGGTTCAAATGCCTGTGCCGGTCGGCAGCAACTGCCGGCCGGTAACAGCCAGTGTTGGCCGGCAATGGCTGCCGGCCAGCAACTACACAAGGTAGTACCCAGCTGCCGGCCACACTCTTGGTGACCGGCAGACAAGGACTGACATAAGCCGGCCGGCAAAGGTACAAGACCGATGGCAGCCGGCCGGCAAAGGTACAAGACCGATGCCAGCCGGCAGCAAAAGAACCAGAGGACTACACCTGCCCGGCTGCCGGCCTCATAGGCCGGCAGCCGGGACAGGTACAGCACTAGAAGAAAAATAGAATGGATGCCGGGATAAGAGTGTACACAACCTCCAAGCCCAGCAACCGAAAGAGTGCATATAAGGAAGGGGAGAAACTAATTCAGGCTTCCTTGACCAATGCCGTCCGGCTCTGCCGGCAGGCATGGATGAGGGACCAAGAGAGGTCCGGGCAGCACTCGAAAACATAAGACCCTTGCCGGCCAGCAGCTCTGCCGGCCGGCAAGGGGCTGAGTTAATTCCACATCCCAACCTATACTAGGTCTAGATGTAGAACGACGTACAGTACAGTAATGGCTAGGCCATTACGGAGATAGAGGGGGAAGGCACAAGAGGGTCCTGCCAACCTTGCTTTAGTGACAGATCACCCGCAGCCAAGAAACTTATCTTAGCCTAAGGGAGATCTAAGGGGAAAGGCCAGCAATACTTGCCAGCTTCCAGAGCACCAAAGCAAGGAAGGCGTTGCTACTCCCAAGGGAAGAACTTATCCTCCCCCGAGAACAGCAACAGGACTAGTCTGGTAGATCACAAAAGAAGGAATCATAACTACAGAAACCTTCGGTAGTGACCTAAGGGAGCTAAGCTCCCTTTGTATGTGTTAGGTCAGCGAGGGGGACTCAGCCCCAAGCCAGACAACACAGACTCAGACTAAAAACTCTGTTGTTCTGTCCCTCTTGAACCATAACTACAGGAACAGGAAGGTACAGTAACACCCTAGTATAGTTTTATCGAAAATAAATTCGAAAAAAACCACTTAGGGATAAGTCCAAGGCTTAAACAGGGGGAAAGGGATTGCATACCTTCTCCGAAGAAAAGAAAGCAACCGGGGAGTATGATAAAGTATACTAAGGCTCCATAAGCAACTAGCCTAGGCACCAAGAGAATCGATTACCTAATTCACCGAAACTCACACGTATACAATCTTGGAAATATTCCACACAGTCTAAAATGTATAAAATATAGCCTAAAGCTTCAATAAAATTTTAATTACACTCGGAAAAACCAAAATCATGCATGAAGTACTAGGACCAAACGACTAGGCTACATGGCCTAGCGTAGGCCAGAATGGCGAATACTTCGCCAAATAATACTAAGCACGAAAGGAAATCCTATGTAATGCTAAATAGCTAAAATTTATTAAAGCAAAACAAACAGGAATGTCGCTCTGACTAACTAATTTATACCTAGCGAGCGACAGTGTCCAGGACACCTCTGGTAGGCTACGGCTCTTGTATCAAAGATTAATCCTATTAATCACTCAAAATTTAACCTACATTTATACATAACAGACACTATACTCAACTTATCAGAGGCCAATGAAGACGGAGAAGCCATGAAAAGCCGAATAAATCCAAGATTTGCGAGAAAAACAGGAAAAAACACCGAGTTGTTAAGCTACGCAAAAAGGAATACAGATGGCGCCAGGATTGGCGCCAGGCACGCATACGAATCGGGGGATAGGGAAGCCTTGGGAGCGGCTCCCCTTTTTCTTTCCCGAATTCGTATCTCGCCAATCACCTCCTACGAGACGAAATCTCTGTCCAGGATGTAGATTGCCATGTGACGTGTCTAGAATACGTCCTCTGATATGTCGCGATATCCCTTTCACGAGGGATACTCGCTCCAGGAGTTAGAATTCTGGTACCTTAAGGTAAATTCTCTGGGAATATCGCCGTAGTTGTAATATACCCTAGGAAGCTACCCTATAGGAACTTCCATCAGGACGACATGGCTTGAGCCCAAAAATATATATATATATATATTATATATATTTATATTAAATATATATATATATATATATATATATCATATATATATTTATCTTATATATATATATATATATATATATATATATATATATATATATATATATATATATATATACAAACATATATATATTTATATTATAAATATATATAAGTAAATATATATAGATATCAATCATCAAATTTCTTAATGATCAAAAACTACAAAATGCATATTTTTTCTATATAATTATTTGAATTTTGGACAGATACGTTTGTCATATTTGGTCGAACTTGATGCTACTCGTATGAGAGAGAGAGATAGTGCAAATTTGTGGCTGGTCGAATCCCAACCTTGATCCCTGAGCTTGCGTAAAACTAATATATCTTGGAAGAATTTCCAATATTTTGACATTAAAGTTACCAAGCTGAAGTTTTTAATTGATTGATGGCTCATTATAGATACCAATAATGGCACTTAAGACTGCCAGCTGTGCTGGAGGATTCCAGCTATTCGAGAGGCAAAGGAGCAGTATCTCGAGGATTTAATGTTTTTTTATGGCCAGTGTATATATATATATATATATATATATATATATATATACATATATATAACATTTATTTTCATCCCTTTCTGAGTGAGGATACCTTAATATGGTGTGTGTGTATATATATATATATATATATATATATATATATACGTATATATATACAGATATACATATAAATATACACACACACACACACACACACATATATATATATATATATATACATATATATACATATACATATATATATATACATATATATACACACACACATATATATATATATATATATATCCAGAAAAGATTTATTCATAATATTTCTTATCTATGTCAACCAAACTCGGTTTTAGCAACTTTCCATATGTATACTGAATTCAGAGAGATAAATGTTTTGATATATCCAATTTTTCAAATACATTTTTTCAGTTTTTAGTCTCTCTCTCTCTCTCTCTCTCTCTCTCTCTCTCTCTCTCTCTCTCTCTCTCTCTCTCTCTCTCTGGACATTTTATATGGCAAGTGAAACGCCTGTCAATCTTCGTTTCTTTTGGAAAATGGCACACTCACATTTTCCCCTCGATCTCGCAGAATCTCATTCTTTTCGAGATTGCTAAAAATTTTCTTCGTGGAGTACTTTTAGCAATTCTCAGTTCCATGTCATACGCTGAGTGATAGCTAACAAAAGCTGAGAGAGAGAGAGAGAGAGAGAGAGAGAGAGAGAGAGAGAGAGAGAGAGAGAGAGAGATTAACTGCTTGGCATTGTGAATAAATCAAGAACATTTGTAATAAAATTGAATTTGCCCTTAATATAACTCTCCCCCAAGACACCAAATCCTAATTGACGAGAAGTGAAGATAGCTAACAAAGGCAAAGAGAGAGAGAGAGAGAGAGAGAGAGAGAGAGAGAGAGAGAGAGAGAGAGAAATTAACTGCTTGGTATTATAAATAAACAAAGAAAGTTTGTAATAAAATTAAATTTGCTCTTAATATAACTCTCCCTCAAAACACCAAATCCTATTTAATTTTATAACGAGAAGTGAAGATAAATTCTAATTCTATGAGAAATCCGGAAAATTCTATGATTCAATATCTCAAGGCAGCATTAAATTCTGAAGTAGGCCTATTCTCTTGTGTGAGATTTCCCACATATATTTTAATTTGATGGATAAATTGCTATCAATTCCATGCGAGGCTTAACCGCAAAGTGGAATTAAGAAGACCCAGGCAATCATCAATTTCATCAGACTGAAAGAAAAGGATAAAAAAAAACGAGTCTAAATATTGTGCGAGAATTTCAGGTAAAGTTAATTAAACTAACGCAATTTTATAGCTTCTCTGATTATGCTGCGGAATAAAAAAATACATATCAAAATCAGTTATTTCTGGGATGCAATTAAACGTCAAAAAAAAAAAGAAAAAAAAATACTAAGTTAAATTATGAAGAAAGTTTTCATGTTTTTTATAATGAAGCATCAAGATATGTCATCAAAGAAGTATGAGTTATAGATTTGTTAAAAGAAGGCTGGAAGGCCGTTAATTAATTTTTTAATTACCGATATGTTTTTAGAACCGAAGTATCAAAGGAAAAACAAACTTATATTTAAGCAATTCTTCAAAATAATAGTGTGCTCAAGGTACTTACTAATACAAAGTTGTTTTTCTTCATTATATTATCGACACATTTCTTGATCGAAACATTTTAGAAAAAAAAATTACTTTTTAAAATATAATTTACCGTTGTTGAGTAATCTCAGTTTAAGAAATTATGTTTACTGAACTGACTACATCCATAGAGGATTCATTGGCTAAATTCGTCAAAGGATAGTTCACTGAACTTTCAACTGGGCTTCGCAGGGCACAAGAAGAGTTGGAAGACCCATGCCTACATGGATGAGGATTATGAAGCGTGAAGTAGGAGAGGATGAATGGAGAAGGATTGATTTATAAGCTCAAGATAAGAGACGACTGGCGAAATCTAACCGAATCCCTTTGCGTCAATAGGCGTAGGAGAAGATGATGATGATGATGATGATGATGATGTATAATGAACAGATTCAAGTACGGAGAAGTATAAGCTCCAAAACTGGAGCAATATTAGACAAACAGATCAACTTCAAAACACTATATGCAACCAGATCTTCGCTGGAAGTTTGAGTGAGCCATAAATTGAAAAGAAAATTGTAGTGTATAGAGTAATAGAAAAGGCGATAAGAGCATTTTACAAAGTATTGTGAAGAAAATAGGAAAAGTAATTTTTCTTGGAATATATCTGTAAAGGAAAGGCAGCAATGCTAGGTTATATGAAAACATCAGGAAATAAATCACATAAAGAACCTTTTAGAGGAACAGAAAATTATCTTTTGAAGGGAAAAGACTGAGAATACAAAAGGTAAATGCTATATTGGAGAAAAACAATTAGGGATAGAAAACATGAAAAATATTAATTTTAGGAAAAGACTAGGAAGAAAATGCGAAAAAGCTATTTAACAGGCTAATGGAATTGAGTACAGACTATTGGAAAAAAATTAAAAATAGTGTTCTATATAAAACATCTTTCTAAAAATACAAAACTGGTCTTTGTATGTGAAAACTGCAGGCAAAATACGAAAAGGTTAAACAAGAAAAGAGTAAGCAAGAAAAGAGTAAGCAAGAAACAATATTGAAGGGAGTATGAATGCCAGAAATAAGATAGGCTGTATTTTATATCTTGAAAATTTTCTTCAAAAATAATATGCTAGGAAACAAATTGGCGCTAGAATCTCGAGATAGCTGCTTGGATAGATTACCCGAAGTAAATTTCATAATCTTTACATTTGAGAACAAAGCCCTTGGAAGGATACTGGGAGTTAAATGGCAGGACAGGATTAGAAATGAAACTATAAGAGAGATCACTCGCGGGCCATATGTGGATGAGATCATAGAGAAGGATAGATGGAAATGTTTTGGGCATGCTCTTTGCACCAAACATTCAACTGGGCTCCACAAGGCACTAGAAGAGTTGGAAGACCCAAGCCTACATAGCTGAGGACTATGAAGCGTAAAGTAGGAGAGAATGAATTGAGAATTATTGATTTAAAAGCTCAAGATAAAGACAACTGGCGAAATCTAACATTGGCCCTTCGCGTCAATAGGCGCAGAAGGAGATGATGATGATTATACATGGTCTGAAATTTATCGAAACCTGTGCTCCTTAAAGTACAGTATATGGTTGCTGTGGCCTGATTGGTAACGTCTCTGCCTGGTGTTGGCCAGTCAGGGGTTAGAGTCCCGCTCAGACTCGTTAGTGCCATTAGTGTCTGCAACATTACCATCCTTGTGAGCTAAGGTTGAGGGGGTTTGGGGGAGCCTATAGGTCTATCTGCTGAGTCATCAGCAGCCACTGCCTGGCCCTCCCAGGTCCTAGCTTGGGTGGAGAGGAGGCTTGGGCGCTGATCATATAATATATGGTCAGTCTCTAGGGCATTGTCCTGATTGCTAGGGCAATGTCACTGTCCCTTGCCTCTGCCATTCATGAGCGACCTTTAAACCTTTAAACCTTTAAATATGAGGTTCGTGTTTAAACATATTTATCTCTATGGATAGCAAACTCGATCTTTTCTTCTAGTGGAACGAGTATAAAGATCACTTGATTCAAAGATTAGTATTTGGTGCATTGTGTATGAAGAAGAGAGTAAATAGCTTAGACAGAAGTGTTGTAACTGACTAAATTGCTAATGAGGAATTTATTCAGATGGGGAAATAATGGAGCATCTTTTCAGAATAATTATAATAACCGCGTCTCTTAACGTTGCATATATATTGATTCAACGTAAACAGAAATTAATTCGTAATGGTTAAACAGCATATTGAAATCCTATTTGAAAAAAAAATAAAGAAAATATTAGGATCCTTTTCTTTTTGAAAGTACCGCCTTGCGTAGCAAAATTCCGACTCGTGAGTTCATAGCTTTGTGATACTTCCTTTAATTAAAATAGATAATATTAGTATCCACTAATAGTTTATCGTAATTGAGTATTATTCACAGTTTACTTAGCATTTGGATTATGCCTATACTTGCTCTTCCTTGATTCAAATGTATTATCTTTCTAACTATTAAAGAACGTGTACGGCTTATCTCTAAAATTTCTAAAACAAATAAACTCTTATCACAATTTACATCCAGAAATAACTATCTTTTCAATCTTAAATCTGTTTTTTCCCATCTGAAAACAATTATACAGAGTTCCCTTTCCGAGTGGAGGATACCTTAACGTGGTGAAAGGGTTTGTGTTTCGCCATTTTCAAGCAACGTTGTAGCAGCCAAGGCCCATACTCGGCTGGTTTGCTGTAAGCGATCAGACGAAAATCTCCTACCATTAACAACCCGCAGTAGCCAACGTGGTGGTGAAAACTGGCCAAACCCAGGCATGGAATGTCAGGCTT
Source organism: Palaemon carinicauda (assembly GCF_036898095.1). Lineage (NCBI taxonomy): Eukaryota > Metazoa > Arthropoda > Malacostraca > Decapoda > Palaemonidae > Palaemon > Palaemon carinicauda. The sequence goes on from NC_090750.1 coordinate 70,941,697, forward strand.
TGGCCTGCAGTGGACTAGAAACTGCAGTATTTGTTATTGTTGTTGTATATAAGGCTATCTTCAGTGTTTCACCATTCTTCAATCTATAAACAATTATAAAAAATCCTATATCTTTCACTAGTTCTTCTATATCTTCACAATTTTGCCATTCTTTAATCTATACACATTTACAAAAGTCCTATACCATCTTTTACCAGTTCATCTATATCTTCGGTGTTTCACTATTCTTCAATCTACAAACAATTTCACAAATCCTATACCATCTTATACTAGTCCTTCAGTGTTTCACCATTCTTCAATCTATAAACAATTACAAAACTCCTATACCATCTTTTACTAGTTTTTCTTTCTTCGTCCACATTCGAAATACTCGCTCTGCTTCCTTGAAAAAGGCTTGGCACAACATTCCATTTATATCGTCCATCTTTTATTCCCATTTGGCCCTCTTCTTCTCGTCATAACTCCTGCAAAACTTCTCACTGAGTTTTCGGGCTAAAATACTCAATGACGAAACTCCGGCTTCCTTCCACCACTATCCGAATACATGAGAGCAAACCACTTGTAGTTTCACTTTATATATGATATCATATTGCTTCTCTTGTCATCTCAGAATGTCTTGTATTCTTAACTTTTAACACCTTTTGAAAATATTTCTAGCTTAAACACACGTGCATATACACACAATATATATATCATATATACATATATATGTATATACTTATATTATACATATATTGAGAGAGAGAGAGAGAGAGAGAGAGAGAGAGAGAGAGAGAGAGAGAGAGAGAGAGAGAGAGAGAGAGTGTGTGTGTATTACGATGCTATATTGTCTATATATCACTATAGCATCGTAAAAAAATCTGTTAAGTTCCCTCTGAACTGAAGAAATGTAAGAGGAATTTTTTTCTTTTATAATATTATATATATATATATATATATATATATATATATATATATATATATATATATATATACACACACACATATATATATATATATATATATATATATATATATATATATATATATATATATATATATACACACATATATATATATATATATATATATATATATATATACACACACACATATATATATATATATATATATATATATATATATATATATATACATATATATATACATATATATATATGCACATATATATATATATACATATATATATATATATATATATATATATATATATACATATATATATATATATATATATATATATATATATATATATATATATATATATATATATATTATATATATATCATATGGCATACTGGTGGAAAGTTATTATTTCATCTTCTATACAGGACGTTTGAAAAGTATCAATATCAACCTTGAATAAGCTTAAAATACCAAAATATTAGCACCTAACGCATGCTTTATGAAATTAATCAGAAATATATTTATTCATTTCATCCTCAACTTTCTTTACAGCTACTGGGTGTGACTATTATGATTCCATCCCGAACGGGGAGGCGGTTTACTTATACAACGATGCTCTGGTCCAGTTTATTTGTAATCCTGGGTACACTCTTGAAGGGGCGTCAGCGTTGACTTGCAACGGATTTGGATGGAATGACACAATACCCGAATGCAAAGGTAAGGAGTATGAAAATAACAATACCCGAATGCAAAGGTAAGGAGTATGAAGATAATGGTCATAGTGTAACATATCGTTCGGCATTTAAACAAAAGGTTTTGCTTGTCTACATAAAATTATTTACCCAAAGAAAATTCCCCTCCAATGACACTCGAATAACAAATTTAAATTGGAAGTTTACTTCTCTGATGTTATTTTCACTGTTTACATATATGTGCGTATATATACATACATACATACATGCATACATATATATATATATATATATATATATATATATATATAGTATATATATATATATATATATATATATATATATATATATATATATATATATATATATACACACACACACGAAACCTTTATAATTAGGATAAATTTTTCATTATTAAAAGTGAAATAAATCATATATATGAGTATGTGCTGCAAAGTAAAAGGTTGGTGGCGTGGTTTTTGTTCAGTTGGCCTTGAGCCAACACGGGACTTTAACCAAACATGGCTTATAATAGAGGTTATGAATTATAAGACTTAACACCACTAGCGAAGACCTTTGAAATCAGTCTAATCAATTAAAACGAAAAGTTTCAGAATTACAAACGAAAAGAAGTGAATGAGAATTAGGACAATATAACTTTTTCCAAAATAAAGAATGTAAGATTTATTTGTATATCCGACTGATTCAAATATATTCACATCAAATAGAGAAGTGAAGGATAAACTAAAAGATTGTAATGAAGGTTGTTGGAATGTATCAATGCGAATTAAGAACAATAACATTCGTTGATTTTTTTTTTTACTATAATACTTTAAACAGTTGTAAATTTTCATTGACCTTTAATAGAAATTAATTGTATCCTCATTTGAATGTAAGGAGTTATGACTTCATAAAAATATTAAGTCATGGTCTTTAAAATTCTATCTTATATCTACAAATTCTTTAAAAAGGATAGTTTATATAAAATTTCTAAATAGTGTAGCTCCATTTAACTGGATACTAGGATAAAAGCATTATTAGAACCAATAAGAAATGTAGTTTCCTTTGCCTTTTAACTCAAGCTACTTACAGCCACGGACTACTTTCTATGAAATCATATTAATACGTTTCTATTTCTTTTATAGCTCCAGCTAAAGTGGAGTATTCTAGCGATTTTGAGAGCGACTCTATATGCGGATGGTCTAACGGGGAACATGACGAATTCGACTGGACAAGGAACCGAGGACCCACTGGCAGTTTTGGAGCCGGCACAGGACCTCGGGCTGATCATACTCTAGGCACTATTTTAGGTGAGTTGGGAGCCTTTATAGTTCGCAAGGACAGAGCGGTGTAAAATTTTAATTGTTTTATTTACCTATTAACTTAGATATATATTTATTCCTATACAGCCTACCCTTTGTATTTATCCACTAACCTATAGCCCTATTTATCTGTGTATAAAGCTTCGGAGGGAAAGGAAGTTATGATTGAAAAACCACATTCTAAAAGGGAAAAACACAAGACCACCACCTTACCTAAGATATCCTCACCTAACTTAACATAGGAGGCGTATCCTTGCCTTCTTACCTACCAAGAGGCTACGGCCCCTGCGACCCCTTGGACTGCTGTATTCTTACCAATGTTTGTTTCCCTATCAGCTTCACTCCTGGCAAGGTAACACTAAATCATGATATTGCGTAAATCGTAAAACTAGTTTCATATTGTTTTTTCAGGCAAAGATAAACAAATTTTTTTCCTATAAATAAAATCGATTTGATAAATAATTTGAAAGTTTACGCCTGTACCAACTAACTACATTCACCCCGGCGAGTTGTTATTCTAACAAAGATCGCTAAAACATAGGTATTCAATGTATAAAAAACTACTTTTTTGCATAACACTTTCGAATTATTTCTTTAGTTCATCTTGCTACTTCGATAACAGCAGTAACAGTAATAAACTCAGTTGAACTGTTAGGCAATTCCTGTTAAGTGATTCTTAAAATAATTTCATGATAAGGTACATGTGCTAGTACACATAGTAATGTTAAAGTATAGCTAATGAGTTAATTAAAAGTATTATTGCTGCCGCTCGCTTTGACAGCTTTATTCCTATTAATTTTCATGTGAAATATGAAATATAAATATCTACCTATCTATCTATCTATCTATCTATCTATATATATATATATATATATATATATATATATATATATATATATATATATATATATATATATATATATATATATATATATATATATATATATATATAATATATAATTATACATATATGATAATATATATATATATATATATATATATATATATATATATATATATATATATATATATATATATATATATGTATATATATATAGACTGTATATATGACAATAAAGTGCTTTTAAATAAAAATTATATTCTTCTAATACACATTCTAAATATTGAGTCGAGGACAAACCCTAAGATGAAACCTCCCACAATATTACGTTTTATACATCTACACACACAAAAGGCCCAGCAGCAGCATTATGACAAATACTTCTACACATTTAATTTTTACAAGCTGGTGCTTTTCTTTTCCCAAATTCTATTACAGGCCTTTTTTCAAATTTTCAAAATAATTAGATATTTAAATGAGCATACAATATATAAATAAGTCAGCCTGTCTCATCCACTAAAGCAACCTGCGATAAGATAAAAAACATTGCTAATGTGTTAAGTGTCTTTATTGGCAAAGTAAAAGGTACTACACTATGTGTTGATATTGTTAGCAATATCAAAAGGCGTCTGTTTATTCGTCATTTTAAATAAGTCGGTCGGTTTCAAGAGAGGGAAAGATCACCACATGCTCCTTTCTTTTCTTTAATAATTTTTTTTTTCTATTTTCCACAAAATGGAAAGTGATATGGAAGGAACCCATTTCTAGGATGAGCCCGAAATCACGATGATAGCACCCAAAGAGCATCTCCGGGAGAGGGAGAGAGTAGGCCATGAAATGCTTTTAGCCGTGGGAAGAAAAGTGTGGAAATATATTTGAAACTGAAAAATATTTTTTTTTTTTTTAATCTCCCGCTATATATTCTTACGAGGTTAATCGCCCTCGTTAGTTCTAGTTCTGTCTTGCATATTTCTGGAAGAATGGTTTTTTTTTTTATATATTACTGTCATTTTCTCTAGAAAAGTATTAATAGGTCCAGATTGTTATTTTGAACTTGATAAATATTTTTCTTATATCATCCTATATGATCCTGTGGATTTAATCACCAGAGTTATATCTATGTAGGCTCTCCTCTAATTCTCGTAGTATGCTTTTATATAAGTTATTTTCAATTTAGCTTATCGTACTAATAGGAGCTCAATGCACGTTAAAAGTAAGGCTTACCTATTGGCCTCTTCCCGCTGGAAAAAGAAATTTCTTTGACCCATCCACGAAACTTTGAAATTCGGTGTGCAAGTTTCTAAAAAGTCGTAGATTTTGTGTTTTAAAAGTTCAAATAATCAATTACCTGAAATGCTCTAACTTAAAGAGTTCTCATAATTTTACGACTTACATCGGTTTTAAGAGTAATGATAAACAGACTTGAAGTAATAACAGAGTTATAAAAATAAAAAAAATAAAAAAAAATAAATGATGAAGATGGCTTACGAATATATAAAGCTTTTACATATTTAAAGCGAATATACACATATTGCAAAATACCCCTTAGTTCAAATAAAGCAGTATCAAGCAGGTTTTACTTCACATATCACATAATCACTTAATTTTACATCTCGATCCACACTCGTCTTTGCTAAATCGCGAGAAATCTCAAAGGACAGGCAAAGGACAGGTCTACATTATACAAATGGTTCCGATCAACATGAAAATACACAACTTGATTTCGTTGAAAGGATGTAATGCAAACGTATAAGCTTAGTAATTACACTGAGTGACAAAACTGTGATTATACAGTTATTAACACTTCGTTTATTTAAAGCAATTTAAACTTGTGCTCAGACAGCTATATCAACACTTATATACCATGAGCAATTCTAACAAAATGATAGTAGGCTTAGACAGTTATATTAACACTTGAGTAATTTAAACAAGAAGTTACTATTATAGAGATCAGACATGCGATGCCCTGAGGGAATAGAGGTATCAGTTGCCTAAGGTTAAATTTAACTTAGGATCTGTATTCTGAAGGACACTGATTGCCTGAGAGGTGTGCCTCTGCTATGCAAAACTTGCATTACATGTACCACCAACTGGGTACGTATTATATGGCTGTGCTCTCGTAAGGATCTCTTATAATAACAAGAACTTTACGTATACATATCATAGGATGTAACTAAAATTATTCCTATTCACTTGAAAAACAAAAAAACTTTTACAAAAAAAAAAAAATCCCTATCTACTAAGACGTATTATGATTTTGGAATCGAGACCCATGTTGAATGACGTCACTACGTATCTAAGCTCCACGTATGCATCATTTTATTTCTTAGATTCCCTACATCGCAATTGATTTTTCTTGGGCAAACACCGCATTAGTTTTGTATGCGTCATTGTAGATTCACCAGAATTCACAATTTATTAACGTTATTGATATATAGTAGATATGACCGAGTAATATAACAATAAATGATAATAATGATAAATATAAAGGCTACTATTACTACTTGTATCACAGTAATGATTTTAAAATCTTAAGATATACGCAATACTCCTTCCCTTGAGAGATTATTCATAACAACAAATAAATTTGGGATTTTATTATCCTCTGATAGGACATAGTGCCCTATACCTTGTATGGGCCCTGCTGATATAAAAACTAACCGTTTTAAGAGGAGAAAGTAACAGTGTAATTAGAATCTGAGATTCTCCGAACGCGTGGGCCTACTCTAAATTTAACCGGAAAATCTTTAAAAGGTTAAGGAGATCTTCCATGCGAACTGCAAGACAGGGCCCGATAAATTTATAGTAAAACACAGGCCACCATTTCTAAGAGAAAACAAAACTTTTCCTACAGGAAATACTGTGCTTTCAACGAATCTGACCTTTATTTTCACTGCAAATAAGCCGTTGTACAAACATGGAACCACCCCCCCCCCCTCTTCCCAAGGGACATAGGTGGGAACCTGTGATTTTGAGTGTGCAAAAATAGGAAAAAACAAGATTATTTAACACTTTTGAGATTGTAAAAGGGTACAGAACCTAACAAACCCACCTAACCTAGTATTTCCCAGGTCACAGGCCGTAGCCAGGGGGAGTCTCCCAGGACTCCCCTTCCCAGGTCACAGCTACTAGGTCACAAACCTTCCCAGGTCACACAAAAATATGAAATCACAATGAATATGAAAAATAAAGGTAAATAACAATTAATTGCTTACCTTATGTTGTTATGGAGGGTAGAGACGACTGGCAGTGATGAAGAATTGGTGCATTAATGAGGCCTTTGGGTATCGAGTGTAAAAAACCTGGCAAAATACTGACGGAAACACTCCATTTTATTACCAGGTCTTTCGATCCACTCCTTCACTTCCTTCACGGGCGTTCGATATTCTGAGACATCAGGATGCCAGAAAACCTCAAATCAATCAATCGATATTCTGTAGGTAGGAGTGCCTGGGTCTGAGGTGTCAACGAAGTGTTCAGAGTGATTAATAGTCTTGTGATCGTAGCCCAGCTCTCCTGATGACCTATATGCACCCAACTTGTTACTTATAATGATGCTACCTACCTTATTTTTGTATTAAGGGAATAAGGGTAGAAGCATCACTTTTCCGAGGTAAATGCTCGAGAAAGGGAATAAAAAAATAAAAATCTTGGACACCCTTTCGATTTCCCCATACACCCATATCAAACTCAAACGCCTGCCACGGTCGTACTTGGCCTTACCGAAGTGAGATTCGTCAATCTCCACTACCAATCCATCACCGCCAATATCCTCTTGGGAAAAAAAATCGGTTATTTCAGAACAAACTCCCCCAGTCAACACTCGTATTAGGCGAAATATGGAGGCATTCGATGACAGTTTCATGGTTCTAATGTTTGCTGAGCCAGTGGTTTACGAAGAGAATGAGTTTCCACGGCTTGACTTGGGCCTTATCAAGGAACGTTCCTTTAAAAGCACTTACACTATACCCACACCTACGTCTCCTTTTTGTCTTTGCAATCTTCACAGAAGCGTTGCAGTAAAAATTGTGCTGGTCTAGCTTAAACGCCACCTGAGAATCATACTTAATGCACTTTAAATTTTGCGGGGTAACACAATGCGCTATTAAAAATTCACACACTACATCAGAAACATCACGATATTGTCTATGAGACTTGGCTATAGCCTCAAAATGATCGAAAGAACAGACATTACACTTTAGTACGTTGGAAACCATACCCTACATCCAACACAACTACAAAGGTCTAAACACCGGCTTTTCCTTCATTCTTTGAAGTATTCAGTCAAACATGGATACCAGTGCACGTTAAGCGGTAACTGTATTAGTTCGCTGGAATCCTTGTAAATCTTGGTTTTCGACTGAAGTCGTTCGTAATTGGTTATGAAACCATTACGTCATAATGATGTCACAATTCTAAGCCAATAAACTAATTGGAACTGATAGTGCTTGCGTAAGAAAGCGAGTTAAAGGGCTCATTAAAAGTAAACATTACCGTAGAGGAAACGTCTTTCGCGACTTACCATCCTCGTTTAATTCCTCCTCGTTCAATGTCTCATAAAAACTATATTTAACATAGCTTTTCACATGCATTTTCAATGTAGGTGATTATATTTTTAATATCAAGTGCGTCATGCTTCTGAAGTTTTACCTATACTCATTTTTTTAATGAGGTTCATTTGCACTGACTCGCAGCAGTGCCCTTCTAGTTCGGAAAAGTTTCCTGCTATCTGATTGGTTAGAATTATCTTGTCTAACCAATCAGCGATCAGGAAACTTTTCCGAGCTAAAAGGGCATCCCTTCGAGTCGGTACAAACCTGCCTCACTAAAAAGAATTGACTATAGGATCATTCCATTTTGTGCACATTTTCGTGGATTTATTATGCGTCCGAAAGAATAATGTGTAGAGAAGAAAAGGTTAAGTTTTACCATTATTTACCGATTCGCCAGTAAATATTCCCCACCCAAAAAAAAACCCGGTTCCCACTGGAGGCCCCCATTACCGTAGGATATATTAGGGTATATCTTATCAACTATTCATGCTCACACTAATCAATTTGGGAAATTAGAATTCACGAAAACTTTCGATAAATAATTACATAATTTCATCTACTTTTCCTTTCAATTCATAAAAAGCTTCAGTAAATTTGCATTGTCTCGATTACTAATATTTATAAAATCAATTTGATCGATAAATACAAATAGTTTTTAGTTTTTAATAGTGTTTACAGGTCGTAGAATTACTTTTGTTTATAGGAAATAAGATTATTCGTATTCATAGGACGTAGGAAGTCCCTTATAAACCGAAGTCATTCTAATGAAATGAAAAGTCTTTCTCCATAGGAATATGTTCAACCCACAAATTTAATGCTACCGAGTATACCAATCACACAAAAATAAGACTAATTAATATTTACTTTTGCTAGTATGATATATCATTATTTCAGAAATATTTGCCGACAGATAAGATTTATATATATTCTAAGCTAAAGATTGAATGCAGTTCATTGCCGCATAAATGTTGGATTTTCTAAACAAAATAACCAATATATATATATAAAAAAAAACACTACAAAAAGTAAAACTAACCATAAGCCCCCCCCCCAAAAAAAAAAAAAAAAAACATAAAAAACTAGGAAAAAAACAATACAAAAAAAAGTAAAACTATTAAGAAAAAAATATAAAAAAACAAAATATCCAATATAAAAAAGCCTAAAAAAAACAAGATAAAAAAGTAAAACTAATCATAAGCAAAAAATATATAAAAAAAAAATAACCAATATAAAAAAAGCTAGGAAAAAAAAACAAGAAAAAAAGTAAAACTAATCATAAGCAAAAAATATGTAAAAAACAAAATAACCAATAATAAAAAAATACGGAAAAATACAAAAAAAGTAAAACTAATCATAAGCAAAAAAATATAAAAAATTTGAAAAAGAAGGAAGTAAGGTTTTGATCACGTTCCCCTCCCTCCACAATCTACCCATTTCTATAAAGCTCCTGACATATTTTGCCAGGAATTTCCTCATTATTGAAGAAGAGCCCTTCCATTATTTTTGCAAGACCTCAGTGGCACTGCCTTGGCAACACCCCGGGGCGACTATGACATGGCTCTGTTTGTCCTCTCTTTTCTGTCGCTTTTTTTCTCTTCTTTTGCATTTACCTGTCTCCTGTGTTATTCTCTACCAGTTACAAATAACGCATCCGTCTTTGTTTTTTTTTAAATTCCTGGAACTAGTTTTGTTTTCTCCAACAAGACTAGACTGTCTTTGTTTGGTTTTCATCTCTCTCTCTCTCTCTCTCTCTCTCTCTCTCGTTCTCTCTCTCTCTCTCTCTCTCTCTCTCTCAAGATTGATTGATTGATTTAAAGTTTTCAGGCATCCTGACATTTCTCTCTCAAGACTGTCTGGTTTGTTTTCATCTCTCTATCTCAAGACTGTCTGCTTGGTTTTCATCTCTCTCTCTCCTCTCTCGCTCTCTCCTCTCTCTCTCTCTCTCTCTCTCTCTCTCTCTCTCTCTCTCTCTCTCAAGACTGTCTTTGTTTTCTTTTCATCTCTCTCTCTCTCTCTCTCTCTCTCATCTCTCTCTCTCTCTCTCTCTCT
>NC_090750.1:70957059-70964559 GCF_036898095.1 Palaemon carinicauda
AAACCCCATCCTTAGGTCACTAAGAAGGTTAGGTTGCAGCGACGAGAGGAACTAACGAGTTTGACCGGGACTCTAACCCAAGTCTGGCGATCACCAGTCAGGTAGATGAATTATGACAAAGATGTGATGCTATGTTTTGAAAGGACAATATATACCGAAATCAGATTTCTAATGAGCTTCTACCGTTATTATACGTTGGTCTCTCACTCTTACTAAATAGTAAATGGACTAAGTTTTTATTCGTATTTTTATTGTTTATATATGACATATCTGTTTTTGACGTTGTTAATAGTTTATATAGGGCATATCTGTTTTGACGCTGTTACTGTTACTGTTTTTAGAATGATATATTGTTAATTTATTCTCATCATTTATTTCCTTTCCTCACTGGACTATTTTTCCCTGTTGGAGCCCTTGGGCTTATAGCATCTTGCTTTTCCAACTAGGGTTGTAGCTTGGCTAGTAATAATAATAATAATAATAATAATAATAATAATAATAATAATAATACAGTTTGCAAACAGGAACTATTTGATACTGTCTTGTGATATTAACGAAGTTAAACCAAAGTATGGTCTTCGAATATTCGATTCTACTAAACCCCTTATAAAAACAAGAATTCAAAGAAATTAAATAGTGCTTTTTCTAAATATTAAGATTACAAAAGTCACAAAATGATTTTTTTTAGAAACTAGCGCACTGCAAATTTTTATAGGCTGGGCAATAAATTTACTCGCCAGGATTTGGACCGTTTATTTACATGGCAAGGAATTTGTTACGTAAAAAAAGGGGAAAAAACTATTTTTGACAGTACATCAATAATAACACAATATATGTATAGATATACTGTATATATATATATATATATATATATATATATATATATATATATATATATATATACATATATATATGTGTATATATATATATATATATATATATATTATATATATATATTTATATTATATATATATATATATATATATATATATATATATATATATATACATATATATACATACTTATACTGTATATATATATATTATATATATATATATATATATAGAGAGAGGAGAGAGAGAGAGAGAGAGAGAGGAGAGAGAGAGAGAGGAGAGAGAGAGAGAGAGAGAGAGAGAGAGAGAGAGAGAGAGATGGTGCAGGAATCAACCGTTTATAATACTTTTTTTGTAAACTCAAGTACAATGAATATCAAGAAGATTCATTTAAATGCACCCTTTGTAGAAGAAGGTTTGTCATTGGTCACTCTCTTACTCATCTCACGAATGGGGCTCCATCTGTATAATGATTTGAAATCTGAAGACATTTACTATATAAACAACAAAAAATTTAAAGTTAAAGTTGTAATATGTTTGTAACAAAGGTTATTCCTAATTTTCTTTGTTTAACAGCTAAGATTATTTCACTTATCCTCATCATCCTCTTCATTTCCTCCTACGCCTATCGACACAAAGGGCCTCGATTAGATTACACCAGTCATCTCTGTCTTGAGCTTTTAATTTAATACTTCTCCATTCATCATCTCCTACTTCGCGCTACATAGTCCTCAGCCATGTAGGTCTGGGTCTTCCAACGTTTCTAGTGCCTTGTGAAGCCCGGCTGAACGTTTGGTAAACTAATCTCTCTTGGTGAGTGCGAAATTTTGAGGGCATAAAAGGACTCAGTCTTCCATGTTACCTAACATATAGTGGTATGTAAAATATTTTAAAAAGTGAAGAGCCAGTGACTGTCAATACTGAAGGTGATTAAAGTTAATTATGAGTAATAAATAACGGTCTGAAACAAATTATGAACACTATTATCATTATTATTATTATTATTACTAGCCAAGCTACAACCCTAGTTGGAAAAGCAAGATGCTATAAGCCCAAGGGCTCCAATAGGGAAAAATAGCCCAGTGAGGAAAGGAAATAAGGAAATAAATAAATGATGAAAATAAATTAACAATAAATCATTCTAAAAACACTAACAACGTCAAAACAGATATGTCATATATAAACTATAAAAAGACTCATGTCAGCATGGTCGACATAAAAACATTTGCCCCAACTTTGAACTTTTGAAGTTCTACTGATTCAACTACCCGATTAGGAAGATCATTCCACAACTTGGTAACAGCTGGAATAAAACTTCTAGAATACTGTGTAGTGTTGAGCCTCATGATGGAGAAGGCCTGGCTATTAGAATGAACTGCCTGCCTAGTATTACGAACAGGATAGAATTGTCCAGGGAGATCTGAATGTAAAGGATAACAGTAATGCATAGATAAAAACTAGGTTTAATCTAAGTTCAAGCTCTTGATTCGTCGGCTAACATGACGTCCATTTCATAGACCTCCCGGATACTGTTAGGAGTTAAAAGTACCGGAGATACTCCAAAAGATTTTAACGACCAACGCTTAACAGGAAAGTAGCTTTTAGTTGGAATGTCAGCGCATTAGTATTAGGGGATTTTTGAGAGAGAGAGAGAGAGAGAGAGAGAGAGAGAGAGAGAGAGAGAGAGAGAGAGAGTGAGAAGAGAGAGAGAGAGAGAGAGAGAGAGAGAGAGGGCGGTGATATTCAAGTTGATGTATCTAGATGTATTCCAGTGATATACAGTACTGTAGATAAAACAGATCGAAGGAAGAATGAGTCGTTAATATTGTACAATTAAATGTTTATAGTTGATTTGAATTACTCATCCTAAGTTAAAATAACAAAAATAAGAGACAAGATGCAATATAGTCATCTTTTAAAGCTAGTGAAAACTGGTTATCAAATCTACATAGATAACAAAAACATCATGAATGCAGGTGAAGATATTTATTTATTTTGGGGTCATAAAAAATTGGGTAAAGAGATTCTCGGTAATATAATTAGTTAATGACTAATCAATTCGACCAGAATAAACGTGATTATGAAAATTAAATTATCAGTTCTTCGAAAATGGAAATAGGTTTTCCAAAAAATATCACAATTCCGGTGTCGTTTTGAAAATCCGTAAATATTTTTTAGAAGGATCACGAATTTAAGTGTGGAGATTATCTTTGAACTAATGAAAAATTAATTTTTATCAGAATGAAAAGAATCTGGAGAAGAAACTTAGCCCCATTGGTCTTCTTCAAATGACCCCTTAGTGACGTTTCCATGAGCAAAGGAAATAACTGAAAATCAGCAATCATCAAATTGCATGATCTGATTTTTTTTTTTTCATTTCATGCGAATATTTGGATCTTTCTTCCTGCCATCTTTTGTTAAGTTTATATACCCTCCAAACCTACAAAGAGCAGGTCTATTTCATTCATTAGGGTTAAACTCTAATATGTTTCTATCCTAATACTTGTTATAATCGGACTTGTGTTGGATAAGGGTGGTGATAAATTGCAGGAACCTGAATCATTAATAAGAAAATTTATTTTTCAGCAGAAAAAAACATTAAGGCTGCTGCTATAGAATCAAGATACTAATATCATTTGAACGTTTAAAGGTCGCTCATGAATGGCAAAAACATGGGACAGTGACAGTGTTCTAACTAGCAGGACAATACACTAGAGACTGACTATATATATATATATATATATATATATATATATATATATATATATATATATATATATAAATATATATATCTATACCCATATACATATACATATACACACACACATATATCTATATATATATATATTATATATATATATATATATATATATATATATATATATATATATATATATATATATATATATATATATACATATATATACATTATATATTTATATATATATATATATATATATATATATTATATATATATATATATATATATATATATACATGATCAGCGCCCAAGCACCCTTTCCACCCAAGCTAGGACCAGGCAGGGCCAGGCATGGTTGCAGGCAAGAGCTATAGGGCCCACCAGACATCGTTAAAACATCCTCTGGTATTTGATTCTGGCCTTCTCCTCCTTTGTACTCTTAACTAGTTTCATCATAGGAAAGCTAATGGAACGTAAAACAAACCTCTCACAGGAATGGATTATCAGTATTCTCGAAATACCACTAAGCTAAAGATTCACTATTGTATCTTAATCCAATATTCTCGAAATACCTCTAAGCTAAAGGTTAATTTTCGTATCTTAATCCAGTATTCTCGAAATGTCTCTAAGCTAAAGATTCATTTTCGTATCTTAATCCAGTATTCTCGAAATGTCTCTAAGCTAAAGATTCATTTTCGTATCTTAATCCAGTATTCTCGAAATGTCTCTAAGCTAAAGATTCATTTTCGTATCTTAATCCAGTATTCTCGAAATGTCTCTAAGCTAAAGGTTAATTTTCGTGTCTTAATCCAGTATTCTCGAAATGTCTCTAAGCTAAAGATTCATTTTCGTATCTTAATCCAGTATTCTCGAAATGTCTCTAAGCTAAAGATTCATTTTCGTATCTTAATCCAGTATTCTCGAAATGTCTCTAAGCTAAAGGTTAATTTTCGTGTCTTAATCCAGTATTCTCGAAATGTCTCTAAGCTAAAGATTCATTTTCGTATCTTAATCCAGTATTCTCGAAATGTCTCTAAGCTAAAGATTCATTTTCGTATCTTAATCCAGTATTCTCGAAATGTCTCTAAGCTAAAGATTCATTTTCGTATCTTAATCCAGTATTCTCGAAATGTCTCTAAGCTAAAGGTTAATTTTCGTGTCTTAATCCAGTATTCTCGAAATGTCTCTAAGCTAAAGATTCATTTTCGTATCTTAATCCAGTATTCTCGAAATGTCTCTAAGCTAAAGATTCATTTTCGTATCTTAATCCAGTATTCTCGAAATGTCTCTAAGCTAAAGATTCATTTTCGTATCTTAATCCAATATTCTCGAAATACCTCTAAGCTAAAGGTTAATTTTCGTATCTTAATCCAGTATTCTCGAAATGTCTCTAAGCTAAAGATTCATTTTCGTATCTTAATCCAGTATTCTCGAAATGTCTCTAAGCTAAAGATTCATTTTCGTATCTTAATCCAGTATTCTCGAAATGTCTCTAAGCTAAAGATTCATTTTCGTATCTTAATCCAATATTCTCGAAATACCTCTAAGCTAAAGGTTAATTTTCGTATCTTAATCCAGTATTCTCGAAATGTCTCTAAGCTAAAGATTCATTTTCGTATCTTAATCCAGTATTCTCGAAATGTCTCTAAGCTAAAGATTCATTTTCGTATCTTAATCCAGTATTCTCGAAATGTCTCTAAGCTAAAGATTCATTTTCGTATCTTAATCCAGTATTCTCGAAATGTCTCTAAGCTAAAGGTTAATTTTCGTGTCTTAATCCAGTATTCTCGAAATGTCTCTAAGCTAAAGATTCATTTTCGTATCTTAATCCAGTATTCTCGAAATGTCTCTAAGCTAAAGATTCATTTTCGTATCTTAATCCAGTATTCTCGAAATGTCTCTAAGCTAAAGGTTAATTTTCGTGTCTTAATCCAGTATTCTCGAAATGTCTCTAAGCTAAAGATTCATTTTCGTATCTTAATCCAGTATTCTCGAAATGTCTCTAAGCTAAAGATTCATTTTCGTATCTTAATCCAGTATTCTCGAAATGTCTCTAAGCTAAAGATTCATTTTCGTATCTTAATCCAGTATTCTCGAAATGTCTCTAAGCTAAAGGTTAATTTTCGTGTCTTAATCCAGTATTCTCGAAATGTCTCTAAGCTAAAGATTCATTTTCGTATCTTAATCCAGTATTCTCGAAATGTCTCTAAGCTAAAGATTCATTTTCGTATCTTAATCCAGTATTCTCGAAATGTCTCTAAGCTAAAGGTTAATTTTCGTGTCTTAATCCAGTATTCTCGAAATGTCTCTAAGCTAAAGATTCATTTTCGTA
Source organism: Palaemon carinicauda (assembly GCF_036898095.1). Taxonomy (NCBI): domain Eukaryota; kingdom Metazoa; phylum Arthropoda; class Malacostraca; order Decapoda; family Palaemonidae; genus Palaemon; species Palaemon carinicauda. The sequence goes on from NC_090750.1 coordinate 70,962,926, forward strand.
TCTTAATCCAGTATTCTCGAAATGTCTCTAAGCTAAAGATTCATTTTCGTATCTTAATCCAGTATTCTCGAAATGTCTCTAAGCTAAAGGTTAATTTTCGTGTCTTAATCCAGTATTCTCGAAATGTCTCTAAGCTAAAGATTCATTTTCGTATCTTAATCCAGTATTCTCGAAATGTCTCTAAGCTAAAGATTCATTTTCGTATCTTAATCCAGTATTCTCGAAATGTCTCTAAGCTAAAGATTCATTTTCGTATCTTAATCCAGTATTCTCGAAATGTCTCTAAGCTAAAGGTTCATTTTCGTATCTTAATCCAGTATTCTCGAAATGTCTCTAAGCTAAAGGTTCATTTTCGTATCTTAATCCAGTATTCTCGAAATATCTCTAAGCTAAAGGTTCATTTTCGTATCCTAATCCAGTATTCTCGAAATACCTCTAAGCTAAAGGTTCATTTTCGTATCTTAATCCAGTATTCTCGAAATACCTCTAAGCTAAAGGTTCATTTTCGTATCTTAATCCAGTATTCTCGAAATACCAATAAGCTAAAGATTCACTTTTGTATCTTAATCCAGTATTCTCAAAATACCTCCAAGCTAAAGGTTCACTTTTTTATCTTAATCCAGTATTCTCGAAATACCTGTAATCTTCTTCTTCTTCTTCTTCCCAGCTTGTTCCCATTTTTATATGGGGTCGCCGTTGCGGATGAGCCGTTTCCATCTTTTTCTATTCTGCGCTTCTGCCTCATCAATCCCCTTCTCCTGTAAATCTCCTCTCACACAGTCCCTCCATCTCTTTCTTGGTCTCCCTCTTCTTCTTCTTCCTTGAACCTCCATCTCCATAGTATGTCTCCCAACGTGGTCCTCATCTCTCCTCATCAAGTGTCCATACCATCTCAGCCTCCTTCCTGCACTTTCTTTGATATTTCCACCACCTTTGTCGACCCCCTTATGTAGTCATTTCTTATCCGGTCCTCTCTTGTCACCCCAGACATCCACCTAAGCATTCTCATTTCTGCCACATCCATCTTCTTCTCCTCTGTCTTCCTCATGCTTGCTGTTTCTGTTCCATACAGCATTGCTGTTCTTACCACTGTCTTATGAAATTTTCCTTTCAATCTCAGTGGTATTCTTTTGTCGCAAAGAACTCCTGAGGCTGCTCTCCAGTTGTTCCAGCCTGCCTGTACCCGATGTTTAACTTCATCTTCCATACCTCCTCCAACATTAACAAATGATCCCAAATACTTAAACTTATCAACTCTCTTTATCTGTTCTCCCCTAAGCTGAATACTTTCTCTATCATCCCCCTCACTGGTGGTACACATATATTCTGTCTTAGATCTACTTATTCTCATTCCTCTGTCCTCCAGTACTTGCCTCCATCTTTCCAATTTCATTTCCAGATCTTCCCTGCTCTCTGCGCACAGAACAATATCATCTGCATACAATATGTTCCATGGTACTGCCTCCCTTACCTCTTCTATTAAAACGTCCATCACTATGTTAAAGATAAATGGGCTCAGAGCTGACCCTTGGTGTAATCCTACTCTCACCTCAAAGCCCTCTGTCTCCCCAGTACTGCTCCTCACTCTAGTAAATACATTACGGTACATCTCTTGTATCAGTCGAACGTACTTC
>NC_090750.1:70979559-70994559 GCF_036898095.1 Palaemon carinicauda
GCCCTACGACTGGGTAACTAAACTTTAGACGGAAATGTGGCCTAGACTAGGTCAGAGAAGTGTAATCAAAGACATATTTGCAGACGAAGGAAATAAAGGAAAAAAAAAAGCAAGTTCAATTAAAAGTTGTATCGTTATCCCCAAAACGGCCAATATACCGACATTATGTTACAAAATAATTTATCGAGATTATGTTACAAAATAATTTATCGAGATTGTTACAAAATAATTTATTTAAAGTGACAAAAACCTCCATTAAGTAACTTTTCCAGTTAGTTTTTATCTCTTTATATCATGACGCATATTATGAATTTTGTTATTTGACAAGCTATGATAATAGCTAGGATGAAACGGGGAATTAGAAATTAGATAAGACCGTAAAATGTTTTATTTATTATTCATCATTTAACTCTCGCATAATATACTAAAGGAGATTATCTCTTTCTTTAAGCTGTGACTTAATAAATGAATGGCTTTCTCGAACAATACTGTTTGGAAAGACATTAATTCTAATAGTCGGGCCTTCTCCATCATGAAGCTCAATACTACACAGTATTCTAGAAATTTTATTCCAGCTGTGACCAAGTTGTGGAATCATCTTCCTAATCGGGTAGTTGAATCAGAAGAACTTCGAAAGTTCAAAGTTGCAAAAAATGTATTTATGTTGAACAGGCTAACATAAGTCTTTTTATAGTTTATATATGACATATCTGTTTTGACACTTATTGTTTTTAGAATGATTTATTGTTAACCTTTTCTCATCATTTATTTATTTCCTTATCTCCTTTCCTCACTGGGCTATTTTTCCCTGTTGGAGCCCTTGGGCTTATGGCATCTTGCTTTTCCAACTAGGGTGTTAGCTTGGCTATTAATAATAATAGTAATAATAATAATAATAATAATAATAATAATAATAATAATAATAATAATAATAATTTCATAATTTTCTCGCCTCAGTAGAAACAAATGATCGACATAGTTTGTTTCGCTAAACAAGTATATATCCAACCAAAGTAATGTTCATGGATAGTTAGTTGTCAGCATATATAAAATGGATATTACTAAGCTACAATCCTAGTTGGAAAAGCAAGATGCTATAAGCCCAAGGACTCAAATAAGGAGAAATAGCCCACTGAGGAAAGGAAATAAGGAAATAAGTAAACGATCGGTGTTTACGAGCAGCTATGAAGCTTGTATGCAGCTACCAGCGCCAATACAGTCGGCTGGTAGTTACAACTATTATACAGTTGACAGGTAATCACCAGAGGTTATGTAGTCGAATGGTAGTTGCCAGCGACTATAAAGTCGAATGGTAGTTGCCAGCGACTATAAAGTCGAATGGTAGTTGCCAGCGACTATAAAGTCGAATGGTAGTTGCCAGCGACTATAAAGTCGAATGGTAGTTGCCAGCGACTATAAAGTCGAATGGTAGTAGCCAGCGACTATAAAGTCGAATGGTATTAGCCAGCGACTATAAAGTCGAATGGTATTAGCCAGCGACTATAAAGTCGAATTGTATTAGCCAGCGACTATAAAGTCGAATGGTATTAGCCAGCGACTATAAAGTCGAATGGTATTAGCCAGCGACTATAAAGTCGACTGGTGGTTCCCAGCGACTATAAAGTCGACTGGTGGTTCCCAGCGACTATAAAGTCGACTGGTGGTTCCCAGCGACTATAAAGTCGACTGGTGGTTCCCAGCGACTATAAAGTCGAATGGTATTAGCCAGCGACTATAAAGTCGACTGGTGGTTCCCAGCGACTATAAAGTCGATTGGTGGTTCCCAGCGACTATAAAGTCGACTGGTGGTTCCCAGCGACTATAAAGTCGACTGATAGTTCCCAGCGACTATAAAGTCGACTGATAGTTCCCAGCGACTATAAAGTCGACTGGTAGTTCACAGCAGCTACAAAGCCGAAAAGTAGCTACCAGCAGCCATAAAGCCGACAAGCAGTTACCAGCGGCTATACAATTGACAATCGACCAGTTATTACTAGCAGCTATATCTTTAGTCGCCTGGTAACTACCGAGAGTTATAAATTTGACTAGTATTTAATAATGACTTTACAGTTGACTGGAAGTTACCAGTAGCTATACACCTCTTTAAATTAAATAGTCTCTCAAAAAGGTCATAATCCAGATACAGTATGACCTGATGTATACAAGGCCATTTCATTCTTTTCTTCGACTAATATTTTGCAATGGTTACACTATATTCTCATGCGATGGTGTTGGAAATGAATGTTAAAAATGTGGTTAAAAACTGGAGTCGGATCAAACAATACATCCCACTTTAAGAAATCATCAGTAAGACGCATAAGAAATCTACGGTAACTAAAATCCACATCTGACGTGTCTACCTTAATAGTGTGGGGAAGTCCAAGATTGGCCAAATGAGATAAAACAATGCAGTAACACCGCGTCTAAGAACTCATAATGCTGCATTTACTGAAGAAAATTTACTGAAGAACATTGAATGGTCTGCTTGAGTTATACGCGCCGATGGACTGACAGTAAAATTATAGATTCCGAATTCCATGTAAACATTACAGGATTCATAAAGGCCGACTTTTATAATATCACGTCATATAATTATGTTTCTTATCGAATCTTCGTTTCATATTATTAGACACAAGTGGCTAGATAAACCACCTGTTTGGAAAGACATTTTTCCTTCTTGTTTGCCTTTTTTACTTGAAGAACAATTTACTGTAATGAACTATTGTGAAAATAATTTCCACCCTTCTCCAAGAATTTGTGATTTACGAACAATGTATCCGAAGGTGTTTAAGATTAGTTATCATTTTCCTTAACATAAGCAAGAAAAAATGTTCATGGTATGTGTGGGGATAACAAGGGAAGACCAAACAGGAAACGATCCAATATTCCCAACTTCTAAACAAAGACATTTTCTTTCCTGGTTTTTTTTTTTTTTTTTTTTTTTTTTTTTTTTTTTTTTTTTTACGTGAAGAACAATTTACTAAAATGAACTAATGTGAAAATAATTTCCGCCCTCCAATAAGTCGTGATTTACGAACAATGTATCCGAAGGTGTTAAAGATTAGTTATTTAACATACGTAAGAAAAAATGTGCATGGTATGTGTGGGGATAACAAGGGAAGACTTATGACATATTTGTTTTTGATGTTGTTAATAGTTTATATATGACATGTCTGTTTTGACGTTGTTACTTATTTTAGAATGATTTATTGTTAATTTGTTCTCTTCATTTATTTATATCCTTGTCTCTTTTCCTCACTGGGCTATTTTTCCCTGTTGAAGCCCCTGGGCTTATAGCATTTTGCTTTTCCAACTAGGGTTGTAGCTTGGATAGTAATAATAATAATAATAATAATAATAATAAACGGAAAACGATCCAATATTCCCAACTTCTAAACAGCATTCAATGTTGCTTGGTCGAGCGCACAGCCTTGAATTGTTTTGAGGTAAACTTTAATAAACGTTATGGGCTTTTAATAACCAACTTTCTGCATTTCCATTGTATTATGATTTAAACTGGAATCTTTCCCCCAACCGACCGAAATGTTATTAAATGAAACCGAAGTTTCCCTCCGCAAAACTCTCTAATTAAGGACACCACCACAACTCAAAATAGAATTTGCAAAATATTGCTCTCCCTTCTGAAACAAAGAGAAATGAATCACAGACGACGAAATTCGCGGATACAATGTAAGGATCGCCATCTTTTTTTTTTTTTCTCCCTCTCGTTTTCCCGCTGAAATTGTGGAAATGCATAGTTTTTTACCTGAAGGTAATTCAGAATGTGGCCGTTGTAAAAGGCTAAAAACTTTACAAATCTAGCAAATACTACCCAATTTAAATAATACAATTTCGTTCATTCCATTTCCAGTCGCAATCGTTCTTTAATAAAAAAAAAAAAGTCCAGGCCCATTGTAAAAGATTAAACATTTTAGAGATAAAACAGATTCTACGCTTTATAGCAGGAAAGGATTTACTTTTATTTAATCACGGGGCATGGCTTTTTTTGCTCGGTCTAAAATAAAAATAAATAAATGTTCACGACATTGTCTTATGCGAAAGAATAGATAAGAAAGATAATTACGGGGCATGGCTTTTTTTGCTCGGTCTAAAATAAAAATAAATAAATGTTCACGACATTGTCTTATGAGAAAGGATAAGAAAGATTAGATATTGGAAAACATAAGATAAACATGTGTTCTTGAATATACAGTAATTCACACAATTAGGGAATCGAGTGCTTATTAGTTAACTAATTAAGCGGCATATTGAATAACGTAATGGGATAACATTATGGATAATTACCCATTAGAGAGAAGTTAGGGTCACGTGCGCTCAGAGGTAAATGGACTATTTGCTATCTTCTATAACCAGAATAGACCGAATTTGAAATGAATTGTTCGACTGTTGGGTTCCATCTATTGTCTCGTATGAATGTATGATAAATATGGCGTGAAGGATGAAATTAAATTTGCAGTTATTATAGTATTGCTGAATAAGCCATTTTTGGGAGGGAATAAATTAATTGCCATCATTTCATTATTTTAAGGTAGGTTTTGTCTCGATTACACCTAAACTTCTCATTTTTTACTCCAAGTTTTATCTTTAAAATTTGTTACCAGGCATAATTGTTTATTACCCATATAATTCACCCTTACTCTCATAATTACTCATAAATCCACAGACGCTAGTCAAAGCATGGCTGTCTCTTCACGTTAACTTTGTAAACAGATAAATAACTATACATATTTAGAAATAAACTTTTATTTTCATAGAATTGGACATATGTTGGTAATAACGATAAGTTTGCAAACATTGAACTAGCATTCTTGAACTGACCTCAACATGGATCGAATTCTAATAATTTAACACAAGACCAAAAAGGATATCTTTAATAAATAAGTATAAATCTAGGTATAGTATGCAAATGTTCCAGGAATGGTTTGCTCTAAAAGAAAGGCTTAACGAAGGAGGTGTTATGTTTCCTTAGGTGCTTACTATTTTCAGGTTAAATTGATGAAAGCTTTCATAACGGGGCTGAAGTTTTACTTTCAAATATGTGGAAAAAAGTTTTTAAAGGGTTTGCTATTTTGAATATCGAAATGCTATTTAGTCGCACAAAAAACTGTAAACTCGATAGTTGCTTATAGTGTCTGGAATCCTACAATCCTTCTGTGCTATGGAGGGGGGGGGGGGAGCAACCTATAGGTCTACCTGCTGAGTCATCAGCAGCCATTGTTTGTCCTACTTGGTCCTAGCTTGGGTGGAGACGGGGCTTGAGCTTGATCATATGTATATATGGTCAGTCTACAGGGCAATGTCCTGCTAGAGAACAATGTCTTTTTCACTTCGCTCTGCCATTCATGAGTGGACTTTAAACCTTTTAAAAAGGATTGAAGAGTTTGCATTGGAATCCTGTTATCCCAAGTAAAGTTATGGAGTAAATGGAAGCCAGAGAGCTAGGGGAGTTAATGTTAACAATATTCAAAGTGTGGCAGTGATTGGCATACACCTGTTGGCCTGAAATGCAAGATGCTGATGAGGGGAGAGATGTGAATCAGTGAAGCAAAGACAATGTAGAAATTTCCTGCAGAAACTTTGAAAAGAGGAATAAAGTCATAGCATATACTAGTTACGAGAGAGTATGGAAAAATTAGGGAATTATTTTTTTTTCTCGAGAAAGTGATGTTTTGCTGCTGAAAGCATGATGGGAAACAAGAGAGAACTAATGAGAAGAGGGTTGTACTGTACTTAAACACTTGTTTTTAGAGCTGTGTATAATAGAAAAGCTTAATGGTTTAGCGAAGACAGGGTAAATTTCAGCAAACTTAGAAAGATGGATTATAATCATTACAGGCGTTTTGGTCTCTTAAGAGGAGACTTCTTGAGATGTGAAAAACATTATAATATTAAAACCATCGGGTGTAAGAGATACTGAAATAGAAATGGCCTGCTATCTCAGGAGCACGAGTAGAGATATATTATCATTTTTATGACTTGTTAAGCTACAACCTTAGTTCGAAAAAACAGGGTGCTATAAGCCCAAGGGCTCCAACAAGGAAAATAGCCCAGTTAGGAAAGGAAATAAGGAAATAAACTATATAGGCTATAAGAAATAATGAATAACAATATAGAATATCTTGAGGCCAATAATATATATATATATATATATATATATATATATATATATATATATATATATATATATATATATACATATATATATATATATATATATATATATATATATATATATATATATATATATATATATATATATATATATATATATTTGTATGTATGTATGTATATGTGTGTATCTGTGTGCGCGTGTGTGTGTAGAAGTTACGAAAGTGAGGCTACTTACGGTATACAAGAAAAGGTGAGACTGGCAAGTAACTGCGAGTTTATTAAATCTCTTAACACATGACCTACTAGAATACACCCAGGTAACGTATTTCTTGGAGGGACGTGTACTACATTTCCTGTATATATTTATGGATTCCTTTGAATATACACAGAAATATACAGACGTGAGTAAAGAAAGCAGGTGTAGCATTCAAGCGTATAGTCAAACTTCAGCTGGTAAAACATTCAGAAATTGAAGTCTTTTTGTAACATTTCGGAAACAAGCCAGGAAATTAATACAACAAAACAAAGCGCAAAAAGCTTCGCTCTTTTTCCAGTTTGCTTTTCCATGTATAACCTTTTATCGGTCTTTGAGCTGGAAATGCTTTCTCTCGTTTTTTTTTTTTTTTTTTTTTTTTTTTTGTCATACACTGAAACTTTATCGAAGGGTTTATTGAAAATGGTGGACTGTTGACAAGAAGAATTTTTCATTTGTAAAATTTTTTGAATATTAAAGATTTTCGTTTGATATTTTTAAAAACAGAAAAGCGAACTGTAGAGGGATTAATCAAATTCCTGATATCATGGAATGATTTTACGTTCGATCAGAGAGAACGACCTCAATTTGTTTCATCATAGTAACGCAATTATTATTATTATTATTATTATTATTATTATTATTATTATTATTATTATTATTATTATTATTATTATTATTATTATTATTATTATTACTTGCTAAGCTACAACCCTAGTTGGAAAAGCAGGATGCTATAAGCCCAGAGGCTCCTACATGGAAAATAGCCCAGTGAGGAAAGAAAACAACGAAAAGTAATATATTTTAAGAACAATAACATTTAAATAAATATTTCCTTGGTTGCTCACGCTTCATGGATATGGATTTCATTTTACTATTACTATTACTATTAGCTAAGTTACAACCCTAGTTGGAAAAGCAAGATACTATAAACCTAGGTGCTCCAACCTGGAAAATAGCCCCGTGAGGGAAGGAAACAAGGATAAATGAAATTTTTAAAAGCAACAACATTAAAATAAATATCTCCTATATAAACTATTTCGATTTAATTCTTTGTCACGATTACATGTTACGTAATTGCTCTAAGGTAACGTTTATGTTTAATAAATGTTTACTTAAAATAATCTTCTTTGCGGTATACACTTCCACCTTTCATCTCTATGTTAGATTAACTGAAATATAAAATGGGCATTAGTATGATTATTTTTGAAATTATAATGCATATGCAAGTAAAAAAAAAAAAAATTACCTTTTTTAAATGTGATATTTGGAAAAATGAATGATTCGAAATAAATGAATGAGTGTATAATAGAAAACCTTAATGGTTTAGCAAAGACAAGGTAAATGTCAGCAAAGTTGGGAAGATGGATTAAAATCATTAAAGGAGTTTTGGTCTCATAAAAGGGGACTAGAATTCAGAGATGCGAAAACTGATATTAAAACCACGGGGTGTAAGAGATACTGAAATAGAAATGCCCAGATATGTCAGGAGCACGAGTAGAGATATATTATTTTTATTACTTGCTAAGCTACAACCCTAGTTAGAAAAAGAGGATGCTATAAGCCCAAGGCCTCCAACAGGGAAAACAACCCAATGAAGAAAGGAAATAAACTATATAGGCTATAAGAAGTAATGAATAACAATATAGAATACCTTAAAATCTATAATATATATATATATATATATATATATATATATATATATATATATATATGTGTGTGTGTGTGTGTATATATATATGTATATATATATATATATATATATATATATATATATATATATATATATATATATATATATATATATATATTATATATATATATATATATATATATTTATATATATATGTATATATATATATATATATATATATATATATATATATATATATATATATATTATATATATATATATATATATATATATATACATATATATATATTTATATATATATACATACTTGTATGTATGTATGTATATGTGTGTGTATCTGTGTGCGCGCGTGTGTGTAGAAATCACGAAAGTGAGGCTACTTACGGTATAAAACAAGAAATGTGAGGCTGGCAAGTAACCGTGATTTGATTAAATCTCTTAACACATGATCCATTAGATGCAAACAAGTAACGTACTTCTTGGAGGAAGGTATACTACATTTCCTGTATGTGTATATATATATACACACACATATATATATATATATATATATATATATATATATATATATATATATATATATATATATATATATATATATATATATATACGGATTCTTTTGAATATACACAGAAATATACAGACGTAAGTAAAAGAAAGCAGGTGTAGCATTCAAGCGTATAGTCAAACTTCAGCTGGTAAAACATTCAGAAATTGAAGTCTTTTTGTAACATTTCGGAAACAAGCCAGGAAATAAATACAACAAAACAAAGCGTAAAAAGCTTCGCTTTTTTTCCAGTTTGCTTTTCCATGTATAACCTTTTATCGGTCTTTGAGCTGGAAATGCTTTCGCTCTTGGTTTTTTTGTCATACACTGAAACTTTATCGTAGGGTTTATTGAAAATGATGGACTGTTGACAAGAAGACTTTTTCATTTGTAAATTTTTTGAATATTAAAGATTTTCGTTTGATATTTTTAAAACAGAAAAGCGAACTGTAGAGGGATTAATCAAATTCCTGATATCCTGGAATGATTTTACGTTCGATCAGAGAAAACGAGGTTCTATTTTTTTCCATCATACTAACGCAAAAACGCTTCATGGATTTCATTTTACTATTACTATTAATATTAGCTAAGCTACAACCCTAGTTGGAAAAGCAAGATGCTACAAGCCCAGGGCCCCAACAGGGAAAATAGCCCAGTGAGGAAAGGAAATAAGAAAAAATATATTTTAAGAACAATGACATTTAAATGAATATTTCCTTGGTTGCTCACGCTTCATGGATATGGATTTCCTTTTACTATTACTATTACTATCAGCTACGCTACAACCCTAGTTGGAAAAGCAGGATGCTATAAGCCCAGAGGCTCCAACCTGGAAAATAGCCCCGTGAGGAAAGGAAACAAGGAAAAATACAATTTTCAAGAAGAGTAACAACATTAAAATGAATATCTCTTATATAAACTATTTCGATTTAATTCTTTGTCCTGATTATTATTTACGTGTTTATGTTGAATGAATGTTTACTAGAAATAGTCTTCTTGGCGGTGTACACTTCCGCCTTTCATCCCTCATGTTAGATTAACTGAAATATACAATGGGCATTAATATGATTATTTTTGAAATTATAATGCATATAAAGGTAGAAAAAAAAATAAATTTTTTAAATGTGATATTTGGAAGAATGAATAATTCGAAATAAATGAATGAATGTATAATAGAAAACCTTAATAGTTTAGCGAAGACAATGTAAATGTCAGCAAAGTTGGGAAGATGGATTAAAATCATTAAAGGAGTTTTGGTCTCATAAAAGGGGACTAGAATTCAGAGATGCGAAAACTGATATTAAAACCACGGGGTGTAAGAGATACTGATATAGAAATGCCCAGATATATCAGGAGCACGAGTAGAGATATATTATTTTTATTACTTGCTAAGCTACAACCCTAGTTGGAAAAAGAGGATGCTATAAGCCCAAGGCCTCCAACAGGGAAAACAACCCAATGAGGAAAGGAAATAAACTATATAGGCTATAAGAAGTAATGAATAACAATATAAAATATCTTAAAATCTATAACATATATATATATATATATATATATATATATATATATATATATATATATATATATTACTTGTATGTATGTATGTATTTGTGTGTGTATCTGTGTGCGCGTGTGTGTAGTAATCACGAAAGTGAGGCTACTTACGGTATACAACAAGAAAGGTGAGGTTGGCAATTAACCGTTAGTTGATTAAATCTCTTAACACATGACCTACTAGATACAGCCAGGTAACGTAGTTCTTGGAGGAAGGTATACTACATTTCCTGTGTATATATATATATATATATATATACATATATATACGGATTCTTTTGAATATACACAGAAATATACAGACGTAAGTAAAAGAAAGCAGGTGTAGCATTCAAGCGTATAGTCAAACTTCAGCTGGTAAAACATTCAGAAATTGAAGTCTTTTTGTAACATTTCGGAAACAAGCCAGGAAATAAATACAACAAAACAAAGCGCAAAAAGCTTCGCTCTTTTTCCAGTTTGCTTTTCCATGTATAACCTTTTATCGGTCTTTGAGCTGGAAATGCTTTCGCTCTTGGTTTTTTTTTTTTTTTTTTCTTTTTTTTTTTTTTTTTTTTTTTTTTTTTGTCATACACTGAAACTTTATCGAAGGGTTTATTGAAAATGGTGGACTGTTGACAAGAAGACTTTTTCATTTGTAAATTTTTTTGAATATTAAAGATTTTCGTTAGATATTTTTAAAACAGAAAAGCGAACTGTAGAGGGATTAATCAAATTCCTGATATCATGGAATGATTTTACGTTCGATCAGAGAAAACGAGGTTTAATTTGTTTCCATCATACTGACGCAAAACGCTTCATGGATTTCATTTTTTTATTACTCTTAGCTAAGCTACAATCCTAGTTGGAAAAGCAGGATGCTATAAGCCCAGGGGCTCCACCAGGGAAAATAGCCCCATGAGAAAAGGAAACAAGCAAAAATAATATATTTTAAGAACAATGCCATTTAAACAAATATTTCCTTGGTTGCTCACGCTTCATGGATATGGATTTCCTTTTACTATTACTATTACTATTACTATTAGCTACGCTACAACCCTAGTTGGAAAAGCAAGATGCTATAAGCCCAGGAGCTCCTACAGGGAAAATAGCCCAGTGAGGAAAGGAAAGAAGAAAAAATAAAATTTTTAAGAGTAACAATATTAAAATAAATATCTCTTATATAAACTATTTCGATTTAATTCTTTGTCCTGATTATAAGTTACGTAATCTTTGTAAGGTAAAGTTTATGTTGAATGAATGTTCACTTGAATTAATCCTCTTTGCAGGATACACTTCCACCTTTCATCCTTATGTTAGATTAATTGTGAAATATACAATAAGCATTCATGTTATTATATTTCATATTATGCATATAGAAGCAAAAAACATATTGCCCTTTTAAATGTGATATTCGGAAAAATGAATAATTCGAAAAAGATGAATGAGTTACCCGTACAGATCCGATGATAGTTTTTATTTTTATTTTACTTATCCTTCCATCAAAAAACAGATAAGAACGGAGTATTCTGAATTAAGTCTCGGTCTTAGTTAGTAAAGCGAGTCCTGATTGTGTTAGATATTATCTCAAAACCCTCCTCACCATTAACCCCTTAAAAATAATTATTCCTAAGTCTAAGTGTTTTGTATTTCCTGTACGCGTGTTTGTATGAGGGGAAAAGTTGAGTTCACCTTTATGCCTTGAGCTGGATAAAAGAGAGGGATTTGGCATTGGTCCAGTGCCCGTCTTGTTGCCATCGCCAAAATCTTCTATTCACCCCTGTCGTCGTTTATTTATTTGTTTGTGATCAAATTTACACAAAAACTACTATGCCGAATTTGGCCAAACTTGGTAGTCATGTTGGGTATGATCCAAGGATAAATCTGTAACAATTTGGATAAAGTACATCAAAGTACAACTACGTAACTATACGTTGAAAATAATTACAATGTTTAGTAAATGTCAAATATTCTATTAGTTCATATTTGTTTTTGAACATTACGCAAAAACTACTGAACTATCTTCACGAAACTTGGTGAACATGTGGGATATGACCTATGGATAAATCCATTGGATTATAAAAAAGAAATAGATGGAAGTAGAAGTACGCAGTGAGCAAAATAAGAGGAAGGACATGCTGTTTACCGAGTATCCCTTTAGTTTAAAGGCTGGCATTACTGATACTGGAATCAAGCGTTTGAGATTAAGTGTAGCCCATGCGATGGGGATTCAAAATGACCTGAAATTGATTTCTTCATATTAAGAGTTCAGGATTCACTAACAATGGCGTTTTACAGCTAAGAATGAATCAGAATCCTCACGTCAAGCTTACTTCAGTTACATGAACAAACGATACCTGAAGTAAGCGAAAAGCTTCTCGTCTTTTATAATTTTTTTTTCTACTTAAAATGTCACAATTAAATAAGAACATATAAACATCAAAACTGGCACAAAAAAATACAAGTTGATCTTTACTCTCTATATCTTAGGGACGGTAACTTTCTTCTTTGCTTTTATGGTTAATTGAATATTATTTATTTTTCTTTTATTTACAATAAACGATATCCGCGTCAATGACCTTAGATGTCCGGAAGCCAGAAAACCTCACATCAATCAAATCAATCAATCATTGCGTCAAGTCAAACAAAGACATTCCTGCAGTTATTAAACAACTCAATGAGAATCTACTGCTTTTGCTGTTAGTCCAATGTATTTCTTTTGTCGTAATCTTCGATTTATAAGATTCCATAAAAAAAATTTATAGCAATTTTGACAATTCTCTAATGTTTCTGAAGCCTTTTCTCGGGATTCAATCTCAACACTCATTAGTCGATGATATTTTTTCTAAATAAGAAAATTATGTTCAATTGGCTGATGAAAAAGAAGTGGTTTTTATTTCAAATAGTTTGTATATTGGCTTTATATTTGAAAAAGGTATCACGATAGAAAATAAAGGAAAATTCCACATAATAGAATACAGCATGTCGAACGTGATTTAGTAATTAAAAAAAAAAAAAAAAAAAAAAAAAAAAAAAAAAACTTTTACCTGTTGCAAAAGCAATGTATGTCTCAGGTTAACCCGATTATTCAGTATAAAGTTTACAGAGAATATCTTTTCCTGAGATTTTTCTTTTTTTTTTTGTTTTTTTTTTTAATATCAGACTTTATACCATTGAAATGAGTTCTCAGCGCTGCCACGAGTGTATTTATGATATATTTACCTTACAATTTTTCATTACTTTTTTAGTTCAAAAGTTCAAACTCGCAGCAATTGTTTTTTTTGTGTTGAACAGACTTACATAAGTCCTTTTATAGTTTATACATCAAATATGTGTTTTGATGTTAATGTTTTTAAAATATTTTATTTTAATTTTTCATTACTTCTCATATCATTTATTTATTTCCTTATTTCCTTTCGTCACTGAGCTATTTTTCCCTGTTGGAGCCCTTGGGCTTACAGCATCATGCTTTTCTAACAAGGATTGTAGCTTCGCTAGTAATAATAATAATGAATAATAAATAATATTAAATAATGAATAATGAATAATAAATAATAAATAATAATAATAAATAATAATAATAAATAATAATAATAAATAACAATAATAACAAATAATAATAACAAATAAAAATAATGATAAAAATAATAATAATAATAATAATAATAATAATAATAATAGTAATAATAATAATAATAATAATAATAATATTCTGTTGGGACACTTCCCTATTCGACGCGCGAACACGAAAGAAGAGATAAATATGAAATATAAGAAGCAATCCAAACATTTAACATACATAACAGTATCAATTTCATTGGTTGAATTTATGTAGGAATTGAAATATAATTTTGTATGCCCCTTTTTAATTCTTTATATGATAAAGTTTCACGGATTTGTCATAAATTTCAAATCTAAAATCTGTACTCTTTATCAAGAACTCGTGAAACAAGGATTGCTGGAAAAAAATAAGTTGTTCTTACGCCTCTAGATTACTTTTGTGTTTACGATTTAAATGTTTTTATTCCCGTTAATCCTTCATCACGAAAGAATGAAACATTTTATTTTGATAAGAGGAAAATAAGAATTTTGCTCTTTATTAGTGATTTTACTAATTTTTGAAAATATTTTTGGCATACGCGAGAGAATTTTTAGTTTTTTAAATCTTCTGTTTTTAAACCAGATATATTCCTTTCCCACGTAATCACTCTGTTGATGTTAAAATTTATTTGATTATTTCACGTAAATTTTACTTATTTTTAAAAATATTCTTAGCATACGCGTGAGAATTTTTAATTTTTAAATCTGTTTTTAAACCAGATATATTCCTTTCCCACGTAATCACTCGGTTGATGTTAAAACATTTGATAATTTTACTAAAATCCCTTATATTTTCGGGTAGTTTTATCCATTAGTTCCACTCTCCTTCTTAAATTACTTCTTATAAAATGCCTTTCAATCTAAACCAACCTCATCTGACCTTTCGGCGTCTTCCATATCCCCGTAAGAGTCCCGTTTTTCCCCACCCTAATCCCCACTATCTCTTCCACTCTCTGAATCGCAGAGACCTCCTACTCATGTATCATTAGTACATGGGATTAGAAATGACGTCAAATATCAAGAAGATGGAGTCCTATAGCTCCTACTTACCCCTCCCGGCTCCTCGCTGATGCTGCTGCTAAAGTTCAAAAGTCAGATTGATCAGAAGTTCAAAGTTCATTACTAGTTCAGGTTGAACAAAGGCAATGGATGAGTGCATTCATTGTTAAGTCTTCCATCTTGGGTGAAGCAATTGTATTCTTGTGGTATGAGAGAGAGAGAGAGAGAGAGAGAGAGAGAGAGAGAGAGAGAGAGAGAGAGAGAGAAAACGAATAAATGTGT
>NC_090750.1:71007059-71009559 GCF_036898095.1 Palaemon carinicauda
ATTATATATACACACATATACACACACACATATATATATATATATATATATATAAATAAATATATATTATATATATACACACATTATATATATATATATATATATATACATAAATACCGTTACAGTATACGAGCGTGTGATACGCTTGCGGTACGATAACATTCAATATAAATTATTTAAATAAGATAATTATGTGGAAGGTATATAAAATTATTTTCAGATAACTCATAACGACATGAGATTTGAGGTAAAAAGAGTACAAAAAATACCATGAATATGTTCAGAAATCACTTAAGAAGATATGAATTTCCTTAGTATTTTTTATGTTGCACAAAAAAAAAAAAATTAATCATACCTCATTAACTAAAAAGGAACAACAGAATTGGAAATCGATTCCATATATTTGTCGGAAAATAGAAAAATAAATTTTTTTTCATGTTTTTCAAAATCATAAATTTGCAGTGCCTCCAATATAAGATCACTTATTGATTTCATTGGTTATAAAGAGCCGTTAAAGTTGACCACTGCAACACAGCAGCATCAGAAATGATTAGGTTAGAGCATCATGATCTAACTACGGTTATGTTATTCATTCTTATTTAGTTGATAAAGTCGCCCCCCCCCCTCCCCACTTATGCGTTTATATCACTTCACTTCACTTCACTTCCACTCCCAGGTAGGCTTTCAGCCTGGCAGTGGAATCAGTTGTCTTCTCCACTCAAGTCTGTTTTCAAAAATTCCCTCTCTTTTCAGGTGTTCAATTGTTGGCATGTTGTTCTTTGTCAAAATCTCTTCAATTCCATCGCTCCAGCGTTTACGTGGTCTACCTCTTGATCTCCTCCCACCAGGCGTCCAGTCCCATCTCTTCCTTGAAATTCTATGCGTTTATATATTTTTCTTTAATTAATAAATGCAATTGATAAATGCAATTTGAATGTTCTTGCTGCTCCTCCTCATATGAACAAGAACATCCAAATTGCAATTTCTGAACATTCTATACCACCACATTACCCACTCATTTGAAAATGTAACTTTCTCCCAGTCACAACTGCAAAGAACAAACATGCGCTAATTGAAATCCTCCACTCGGAAAAGTTCATTAAGGATTAATAAAAAAAAGTAATCACTGTTCCAGGGATAAGTTTCCTACTAATTAGAGGGATATATGTTCTCTCTCACAAGTTTGTAACAAATGACTTGTCAACTCCGGGAACGTCCTCATTCTTATGACCCAGAATTACCGTTTTAGAGATTCTGTTTATTAACCTATTTTCACCAATGTCTGGTATTTAGGAACTCCTGAAGTCCTTGTATTTTTTCATAAACCGTTGAACTTTGATACAGATAAGGCTAATAACATAATGCGATTATAATCACCTCCATTCTCAGAAATCTTTTTTTTTTTTTTAATGTAACGAAGTCATAACTTAATTGTATTTGTTCTTCAAAAAGCTTCAGTAAAGAATCTTTTTTTTTTTTTGGAATAATTAGTTTTCATTTTACTTTTAAAATTTTAATATCTAAAAAAAAAATTACAATATATTAATTCCTACATCCTAACAGAGTAGGATAGTGTTCCTAAAATGTCAAACATTCAAACGGAACTATTATGCAAAAAAAAAAAAAAAAAAAAAAAAAAATAATAATAATAATAATGATAATAATACTGTTAACGCTGCTTGAAATGTCATCATTATCATGTGGACATAAGAAACAGAGATAGAACTCTCCCCTTAAACATATCTACAAGTAGAAGTAGTCCGACAGCTTCCTTTTCCAGTGTCTATTTCCGAGCCAGGCAGCGGACTACAAAATACCTATGATGGTGATTTGATGTGTATTTCTGGATTCCATTACGACCGCCATAAAATGTTATTGCTCTTGCATGGAACGTGATGTCTGCGATATTTTCACTCTTGTTCAACTCATGTATAATGCGTATGCTGGTAGTTAGAGGTCCATGTTTTTTATTCTATATTCGAATGCAAGCCAACTCTGTTAAATTATATAACTTCTCTACTGTTTCTATTTTTAGTGACTGGAAAGAAATAATATATATATATATATATATGTGTGTGTGTATGTATATATATATGTATATATATATTTATATATTTATATATATATATATATATATATACATATATATATATATATATATATATGTATATATATATATATATATATATGTATATATATATATATATATATATGTATATATATATATGTATATATATATATATATATATATCTTCATCATCATCATAATCATCTCCTCCAGCATCTATTGACGCAAAGGGCCTCAGTTAGATTTTGCCAGTCGTCTCTATCTTGAGCTTTTAAATCAATACTTCGCTATTCAACATCTCCTACTTCACGCTTCATAGTCCTCAGCCATGTAGGACTAATCTCTCATGGGGAGTGCGAAGAGCATGTTCAAACCTTCTCCATCTACCCCTCACCATGATGTCATCCACATATTGCACTCGAGTAATCTCTC
>NC_090750.1:71014559-71027059 GCF_036898095.1 Palaemon carinicauda
GGAAAAACCCCTTGTATTATAACGAATTCAATTTACTAGAGACAGAAGGATTGCATTTCAGTCTTTCTTTGTAATGGGATATGTTCCCATCCTTCATTTTATCAAAGGGTTGTTACCTTAACGACATTCACAATTAGAAATCTTAGATAACGAGAGAGAGAGAGAGAGAGAGAGAGAGAGAGAGAGAGAGAGAATATGCCAGTCTTCTAAGGTATTTTTGAATTTTGGTTGAAAATGAACATAACTGGAGCTCTTAGTTTTAGTTTCCATCCTTTTTCATTTATCAGTCCTGCCTTGAAAGCTCATAGTAATATCTCGGACATGTTTATATTTTTGGTACACATGCATGTGATCAAACACACACACACACACACACATATATATATATATATATATGTGTGTATATATATACACGCATATATATATATATATACACGCGCACACACACACACACACACACATATATATATATATATATATGGTGTGTGTGTGTGTGTGTGTGTGCGCGCGCATTTGTGTGTAAATATAACAATGTCTATGCTAACATAAACATCGATGATTCAGTAAACAAAATAATGAACATCACGATACCTTTATTTGCCTTATAAAATACCAATTTCACAATCATTCCAATAAACATCACACCACAATTTCCCCGTAAAAAACCGCCCTAATTTCCTTGTAATTGTGTCTTGAGAATTCTTTTGGCGTAGAGTATCATTAATTTTCGTCCACGACCATTTTGTTCCCCATTTGCCCCAGGATAAGTCTCCCTTAGTCGGTTCTTTCATCTTACTTACCACTTTATTGAACACACCACTCCCGCCAACCCCCCCCCCCCCTACCTCTGTTTCCGGAACATTTCTACTCTACTTCCGGTAGGAAGTTCACTTTCCCTTTAATTTACGGAATGTTGGTGTTGACGCCTCCGGTGGTTGAGTGCGTAACCGCGTCTAGCTATTTTCGGTTATGGCCTTTTGGCGTATATAAAGTATGCTCTCTATTCTAGTATTTAGTAGTTGAAGTAATCAAAATATATTTATCTATAACAAGTACTTCATAGTATCCGAAATAATGTTCATAGTTTATACAAAATAGGCTTAGCTTTATGATAAGGAATAAAAATACACAGACACCGAGGATCTACTCAGAATGTAGGTAGAAAAAAAAATAATGAAAAACTATGAATGAATATATTAGCTGTATATTTTCCATCTGGAAGGCTTTTATGGTAAGAGCCTTTTTTATATATAGTGAGGCAATATATTCATATGAGTAATTTTGTAGACAGATAATATTTGTTATAACAAATGTCCAATTCTTTAATTGAAAGTTCCAAGTTCAATATCTACATTGTTAGAAAAACCGTAATTTTAATCGGAAATTTTCCGTAAAAATATACTTTCCTCAGCCGTATTTCTGTAAAAATTTGACCTTAGTTTGTTATTATCTTTTACGGGTTGGTAACCGTAATATCACTCCTTTACTTAAATATATCCGTTTTTAAAACGGTAAAAATCCTGGAATAAATGTTGCCAAATATTTATCGCTTCTTAATGAAAATTTTTAAAAGTATCTTACTATAAACAGAGTTTTCCCGTTTAAAGAGACTATGGAAGGATTCAGCCTTAAGAACATATATGGGCAATGTACCTAACTAAATTTAAAGTTTGAAGCACTTCACTTTTCTTTTCATGTGAGCACTTTCTATAATAACAAATATATATAAAAAGAGAGGAAATAAAAATATAAATGTTTTTTTTTTTCAAAACTTTTTATATGCAAATCTTAAACAGGCTACATGTGTGAACTATATTTTGTGAAATGATGAGGACTAAAAAAATTAAACAATAAAAGGAAGAAATGTTCTCTTCTCGACATTAACTTTTGGAATAACCAAGCCTAGAGTGCTCTTGAGATCAATAGACATACATCTTATGAACTTTTCGTGTAAGTAGGAAAGGGAGATAACATAAATCTTGCTTTACTTATTCTCTTAAAGGCCGCTCAAAAATGGCAGAAGTATGGGACAGTGACAATGCCTGAGAGAGATTATATCTAAGTATCTCTCTCTCTCTCTCTCTCTCTCTCTCTCTCTCTCTATATATATATATATATATATATGTGTGTATACATATATATATCCATACATATATACATATATATGCATATACCTATATAAATATATATATATATATATATATATATGTATATATACATATATATGTATATATATATATACATATATATGTGTATATATATACATATATATGTGTATATATATATATATATATATACATGTATATGTATATGTATATGTATATATATATATATATATATAACTACATACATATATACATATACACACACATATATATATCGATACATTTACACTTATATACATATATACATATACACACATTAGATATATACATACATATATATATTATATATATATACATATATACTCACACATATACTGTATATATACATACATATACATATATATACATATATACGTACATATATATACACACATATATATATATATATATATATATATACATGTATATACACATATACATCCATCCATCCATATACCAAGGCACTTCCCCCAATTTTGGGGGGTAGCCGACACCAACAATGAAACAAAACAAAAAGGGGACCTCTACTCTCTATGTTCCTTCAGCCTAATCAGGGACTCAACCGAGTTCAGCTGGTACTGCTAGGGTGCCACAGCCCAACCTCCCACATTTCCACCACAGATGAAGCTTCATAATGCTGACTCCCCTACTGCTGCTACCTCCGCGGTCATCTAAGGCACCAGAGGAAGCAGCAGGGCCTACTGGAACTGCGTCACAATCGCTCGCCATTCATTCCTATTTCTAGCACGCTCTCTTGCCTCTCTCACATCTATCCTCCTATCACCCAGAGCTTTCTTCACACCATCCATCCACCCAAACCTTGGCCTTTCTCTTGTACTTCTCCCATCAACTCTTGCATTCATCCCCTTCTTTAGCAGACAACCATTTTCCATTCTCTCAACATGGCCAAACCACCTCAACACATTCATATCCACTCTAGCCGCTAACTCATTTCTTACACCCGTTCTCCCCCTCACCACTTCGTTCCTAACCCTATCTACTCGAGATACACCAGCCATACTCCTTAGACACTTCATCTCAAACACATTCAATTTCTGTCTCTCCGTCACTTTCATTCCCCACAGCTCCGATCCATACATTACAGTTAGTACAATCACTTTCTCATATAGAGACCCTCTATTTTTTACTACTCCCTTAACTGCCCCCAACACTTTGCAACCTTCATTCACTCTCTGACGTACATCTGCTTCCACTCCACCATTTGCTGCAACAACAGACCCCAAGTACTTAAACTGATCCACCTCCTCAAGTAACTCTCCATTCAACATGACATTCAACCTTGCACCACCTTCCCTTCTCGTACATCTCATAACCTTACTCTTACCCACATTAACTCTCAACTTCCTTCTCTCACACACCTTTCCAAATTCTGTCACTAGTCGGTCAAGCTTCTCTTCTGTGTCTGCTACCAGTACAGTATCATCCGCAAACAACAACTGATTTACCTCCCATTCATGGTCATTCTCGCCTACCAGTTTTAATCCTCGTCCAAGCACTCGAGCATTAACCTCTCTCACCACTCCATCAACATACAAGTTAAACAACCCCGGCGACATCACACATCCCTGTCTCAGCCCCACTCTCACCGGAAACCAATCACTCACTTCATTTCCTATTCTAACACATGCTTTACTACCTTTGTAGAAACTTTTCACTGCTTGCAACAGCCTTCCACCAACTCCAAATAACCTCATCACATTCCACATTGCTTCCCTATCAACTCTATCATATGCTTTCTCCAGATCCAATAATGCAACATACACCACCTTACCTTTTGCTAAATATTTCTCGCATATCTGCCTAACTGTAAAAATCTGATTCATACAACCCCTACCTCTTCTAAAACCCCCTGTACTTCCAAGATTGCATTCTCTGTTTTATCCTTAATTCTATTAATCAATACTCTACCATACACTTTTCCAACTACACTCAACAAACTAATACCTCTTGAATTACAACACTCATGCACATCTCCCTTACCCTTATATAGTGGTACAATACATGCACAAACCCAATCTACTGGTACCATTGACAACACAAAACACATATTAAACAATCTCACCAACCATTCAAGTACAGTCACACCCCCTTCCTTCAACATCTCAGCTTTCACACCATCCATACCAGATGCTTTTCCTACTCTCGTTTCATCTAGTGCTCTCCTCACTTCATCTATTGTAATCTCTCTCTCATTCTCATCTCCCATCACTGGCACCTCAACACCTGGAACAGCAATTATATCTCCCTCCCTATTATCCTCAGCATTCAGCAAACTTTCAAAATATTCTGCCCACCTTTTCCTTGCCTCCTCTCCTTTTAGCAACCTTCCATTTCCACCTTTCACTGTCTCTTCAATTCTTGCGCCAGCCTTCCTTACTCTCTTCACTTCTTTCCAAAACTTCTTCTTATTCTCTTCATATGACTGACCCAATCCCTGACCCCACCTCAGGTCAGCTGCCCTCTTTGCCTCACGTACCTTGCGCTTTACTTCCACATTTTTCTCTCTGTATTTTTCATACTTCTCTATACTATTACTCTGCAGCCATTCTTCAAAAGCCCTCTTTTTCTCTTCCACTTTTACCTTTACTCCTTCATTCCACCATTCACTGCCCTTCCTCATGCTGCCTCCAACAACCTTCTTGCCACATATATCTCTTGCAATCCCAACAAAATTTTCTTTTACTAACTTCCACTCCTCCTCTAAATTACCAGTTTCTCTTACTCTCACCTCGTCATATGCCATTTTCAACCTTTCCTGATATTTACTTTTTACCCCCGGTTTTATTAGCTCTTCAATCCTCACTACTTCCCTTTTACATCCACCTACTCTATTCCCCCACTCTTTTGCTACAACTAATTTTCCTTCCACCAAAAAATGATCAGACATACCGTTAGCCATACCCCTAAACATGTGCACGTCTTTCAATCTTCCGAACATTCTTTTAGTTATCAACACATAATCCATTAATGCCCTTTCTACTACTCTTCCATTTGCCACTCTTACCCATGTATACTTATTTTTATCTTTCTTTTTAAAGAAGCTAGCACTTATTACCATCTCTTGTTCAACACACATGTTTACCAGTCTCTCACCACTCTCATTTTCACCTTCTACCTCTCCAGCGCCCACTCTAGCATTTAAGTCACCCATAACAACTACATAATTCCTTCTACCCAGTCCTTCTACACACCTAGTTAATTCATTCCAGAACTCATTCCGCTCTTCTTCACTCTTCTCATTACCTGGCCCATACGCACTGACAAACGCCCAACATTCCCTACCCAACCTAACCCTTACCCACATTAACCTAGATGATATCTCCTTCCATTCCACTACTTTACCTATCATTCATTCACTCAGCAATAACGCCACACCCTCTCTCGCTCTTCCCCTTTCAATCCCAGACACTCTACCAGACATTTCACCAAACATCACTTCACCTTTTCCTTTCATCTTTGTCTCACACAAGGCCAATACATCCATCCTTCTACTTCTAAACATACTTCCAATCTCACATCTTTTACTCTCTATCGTACTACATCCACGCACATTCAAACACCCAAAACTAGAGTGCAGGGAGCAGTCACTCTCCCCCCAGCTCCATCTCCTTGTCGATATCTCGCAGGAATTTTATACAGGAGAGGGGGTTCCCAGCCCCCTCGTCCCGTCCCTTTTAGTCGCCTCTTACGACACGCAGGGATAACGTTGGCGCTATTCTAATTTTTATATGCCCCCGCGGCATATATACTTATACACACATATATAAACATATATATACACATACATATATATAGACATATACATATATATATATACATATACATATATATACATATACATATATATGCATATACATATACAGTATACACATATATATATACATATACATATATATATACATATACATATATATACATATACATATATATACACATATACATATATATTCATATACAAATATACATAAACATATATATTCATATACATATATACATTTCCATATATATATATATATATATATATACATATATATATATATATATACATATATATATACAGTACATACATATACATAATATATATATATATATATATATTATATATATATTATATATATATATATACAGCTCCCACCAAAGCTAGGACCAGGGAGGGCAAGGCAATGGCTGCTGATAAATCAACAGGTACACCTATAGGCTTCTCTAAACCCCCAATCTTAGCTCAAAAGAATGGTGAGGCTACATACACTACAAGAAATTATCGAGCTTAAGCGGGAGTCAAACCCCAGTCCGGCAATATCACATGGCAGGGGCGTTACCAATAGGCCACCACATTATTTTTCTTACAAGATTTAATTAGATAAGATGTAATTTTAATAAATACGAACTGAAGAAATGAAGAAAACGATCTCCCAAGCTCACATAAAACAGAGAGAATTCAGTCTCTCCATATCTGCTTTGACGCGTTGCTGTGATTACAGAACGCCTAACTCCATCTAGTGGGACAGAATGAATACCAAGAGGATTAACAGGAGCATGAGACGGCTTTACATCTCGGCCGGTTTTAGCTTTCTGTTAAGTAAAGAAGAACAGATTACGTTACTGGTGACAGATGGCTCTGCGTCTCTCGGTACTTATCTTTTTTTCCTTTATAGATTGCTGTTCCCTAAAGCGTGCCTGGCACATTTAATATACATGTATTTAATTTAGACGTGCATTTATGTTTATTCAAATGTATAATACTGTATGTCATAAAAATATCTAAATAAATTTTTGTACGTGAGCAAGACATACAGTACACACAAATATATATGCACACATATATATAATGTATGTATGTATATATATACATACAGACATATATATATATATATATATATATATATATATATATATATATATATATATATATATATATATACATATATATATATACTTATATATTCATATATATATATATATATATATATATATATATATATATATATATATATGTATATGTATATATGCACAAAGAAGATATAGCAACGGACGGATGAAATATGAAGTGATAAATACAGAAATATGGGGTTATGAAGATTTCAGGATTCTAGCGTGAGACCTAAGTGCTCACACGTAATGTTAGCTAGTATGTAGCCGTAAGATGAACGAATAGAAACTCTTCGTAGAATTAGATAAATAATTTAAGATATTCGTTGTAGCCGGAGGAAAAAGTAGTTATTCCTCTACGGAAAAAGATGAAAAAAAAAAAAGATGATGTTCAAATCTAAAAATGTTAGGGATAAATCTAAATTTGCATTTTTAATAGAAAACATATTTAATGGAGTTAAATTTACTTTCCTTGTGATACTTATCCTGATAAGCTTTTGAACTACTGTAGTCCATAGTTTTAGAATTGAATTAATACAAAAGGGCTACTGAACAAAGCGATATTAGAATTGGATATGCAAACAGATATGTACCAAATTCAGCCGTGTTAAAAGAAGGAGTAACAGATAGGTACCAAATTCAGCCGTGTTAAAAGAAGGAGTAACAGATAGGTACCAAATTAAGCCGTGTTAAAGGAAGGATTAACAGGTAGGTACCAAATTAAGCCGTGTTAAAGGAAGGAGTGACAAATAGGTACCAAATTAAGCCGTGTTAAAGGGAGGAGTAACAGATAGGTACCAAATTAAGCCGTGTTAAAGGAAGGAGTAACAGATAGGTATCAAATTAGGCCGTGTTAAAAGAAGGAGTAACAGATAGGTACAAAATTAAGCCGTGTTAAAGGAAGAAGTAACAGATAGGCACCAAATTAACCCGTGTTAAAGGAAGGAATAACAGATAGGTACCAAATTAGGCCGTGTTAAATAAAGGAGTAACAGACAGGTACGAAATTAAGCCGTGTTAAAGGAAGGAGTAACAGATAGGTACGAAATTAAGCCGTGTTTAAGGAAGGAGTAACAGATAGGCACCAAATTAAGCCGTGTAAAGGAAGGAATAACAGATAGGTACTAAATTAGGCAGTGTTAAAGGAAGGAGTAACAGATAGATACGAAATTAAGCCGTGTTAAAGGAAGGAGTAACAGATAGGTACCAAATTAAGCCGTGTTAAAGGAAGGAATAACAGATAGGTACGAAATTAAGCCGTGTTAAAGGAAGGAGTGACAGATAGGTACAAAATTAAGCCGTGTTAAAGGAAGGAATAACAGATAGGTACCAAATTAAGCCGTGTTAAAGGAAGGAGTAACAGGTAGGTACCAAATTAGGCAGTGTTAAAGGAGGGAGTAACAGATAGGTACGAAATTAAGCCGTGTTAAAGGAAGGAGTAACAGACAGGTACGAAATTAAGCCGTGTTAAAGGAAGGAGTAACAGATAGGTACGAAATTAAGCCGTGTTTAAGGAAGGAGTAACAGATAGGCACCAAATTAAGCCGTGTAAAGGAAGGAATAACAGATAGGTACTAAATTAGGCAGTGTTAAAGGAAGGAGTAACAGATAGATACGAAATTAAGCCGTGTTAAAGGAAGGAGTAACAGATAGGTACCAAATTAAGCCGTGTTAAAGGAAGGAATAACAGATAGGTACGAAATTAAGCCGTGTTAAAGGAAGGAGTGACAGATAGGTACAAAATTAAGCCGTGTTAAAGGAAGGAATAACAGATAGGTACCAAATTAAGCCGTGTTAAAGGAAGGAGTAACAGGTAGGTACCAAATTAGGCAGTGTTAAAGGAGGGAGTAACAGATAGGTACGAAATTAAGCCGTGTTAAAGGAAGGAGTAACAGATAGGTACGAAATTAAGCCGTGTTAAAGGAAGGAATAACAGATAGGTACCAAATTAGGCCGTGTTAAATAAAGGAGTAACAGATAGGTACGAAATTAAGCCGTGTTAAAGGAAGGAGTAACAGATAGGTACGGAATTAAGCCGTGTTAACCCTGGATAGGTACGCTCCTCGGACACCCCCCGAACGACCCATCGTACCTATCCAGGGTTAAAAGAAGGAGTATTTTGAAGAATGGCTGAACGCAAAGGATGATAGAGCCAGTTTTGTTTGATGGAAGATTGTGAGCGGCTAAGAGATATCAGAATGCTTCCGGTAGTGGCTGTTGAAGATGGTTGATGGGGAACTGGAAGATGGATGAATGGTTTCTGGAGCAGATAGGAGGCAAAGGTTTAAAGGTTTAAAGTCCGCCTTTAAAGATTTAAAAGACGCTCAAGAATAGCAGAGGCAAGGAACAATGAAATTGCCCTAGCAAGCAGGACAATGTCCTAAAAAACTGACCATATATACATATGATCAGCCCCAAAGCCCCCTCTTCACCTAAGCTCGGACCAGGGAGGGCCAGGCAATGGCTGCTGATGACTCAGCAGATAGATCTATAGGCTCCCCTAAACCCCCCATCCTTAGCTCACAAGGATGGTAAGGTTGCAGACACTAAAGGCACTAACGAGTCTGAGCGGGATTCGAACCCCCGTCTAGCAAACACCAGGCAGAGACATTACCAATCAGGTCACAACAACCTTTGTAAGGAATATTACAAGGGATATGCAGTAGTAAGATGATGATATTATTATTGAGTAACTATCCAATGTACGAAGTTTATATGAATGAGGTAAAAGTTGTAGACAAATAATAGACATTAATGTGAGTTTTGCTCCTTTTTAATGTTCGAAACCGCATAAAACATGATTTTTAGATTTCTTGGACAATGAGATTATGATATATAAAAGGGAAGATAAAAGATAGGATTTTAACTGGAAATTTAAAACTGATATTAAAACAGTTGGTGATGGACGAGCAGAAAAATTATGGACACACAAGATGATGTGCTAAACAAACTTTATCTGAGAAACAGAATCATTAACCGGAAATACGTTGATAATATGCACTTGTTTTTATTTACTACTTTCCATACCTTTTATATAGTTCCTTTTTTCCTTTCCTTGCATGAGCTATTTTTCCTTGTTGGAGCCCTTGGGCTTATGGCATCCTGCTTTTCCAACTAGGGGTGTATCTTAGCTAATAATAATAATAATAATAATAATAATAATAATAATAATAATAATAATAATAATAATAATAATAATAATAACAACAACAACAACAACAACAATAATAATAATAATAATAATAATAATAAATAGTATCGTATAGTATAATACGGATGCAAAAATATTAAAACAATCGGTAAATAACATCCTTTAAGGAGGATTCCTCTTTTCAGGTGATTTGAATAAAGGCAAGAAATTAATTGAATCTTGGATTCTTAAATCTAATAATCAATGAAGGATATTATTTATTACATTTCTAGTTCTGTAAACATTTCTAATTTCTTTTTATCTTTATATACAAAAGTTTTTTTTTTTTTTTTACAAAAATAAACTGCCTTTATCTCGCAAACTTCTGATACGGGAAAGAGAAAGTTTAATTTTAATGAAAATTACTGCCCTGGAAGCGTTCTCCTCCTTTGTAGGTAATTGAAAATTGATAGGTCAAATTATTCAACCTTGTCTCTAATCTTTGCCTATCAATAGATCCTTCATCTCAGGTGACGAAAATCTAAGACGAGGTGGTTTTAAAATTGAAAATCTTAATTGTTTAACTTCCTTTCCACGAATTACCAGGAGAAAAAGAAATAAAAGGAAACTAGATATGAATGTAAATATAAAAGAAAAATAGGACCTGTGAATCCACAGAATTTTATATATATATATATATATATATATATATATATATATATATATATATATATATATATATATATATATATATATAAAACAAGATTGATAAGTCGAGATGAAGAGTTTATAATTCCAATGAAAAGGACGAAAATAAATCGATAATTTCTTCTAATATTCCGTTTTTCATCACCTTATTTTCAGGTCACATCTATGGTTAGCTGAAAGAAGAAAATGTCAAAAAAGAAAGCCAACAATGCTAATAATTCACCATAGAATTTAATGGCAAATTTACTCATAAAAAAAATATGGATTTATGTCCTGAAATAAAATTCTGGTTTCCTCACTATTCAAAATTAGGCATATTTTACAGGATAAAAAAAGATAATTGCTTTAAAATTGGCGAGATAAAACCATTAGCTGACGAACCTAAAATGCTCAACTCGGAGAAATGAATTTTAGACGATTATCGGTCATTATTTCTGGTAATTGTAAGTAGGATCAATAATTAAAAGATTGCAAAAGGATACAAAAATTTCAACTGGTTTTGCAATAGAATTGCAATCAACGTCGTAGTTTAACAGTAAGTCGCATATGGCAGTAGAAGTGAATGAAAAGCTCATATACAAATACCAATTTCATGTTTTCATTTGTTTCTTTATGTTTTACGTAAAATGAGATAAATGAAGCACTTATCTTTTATTTGATTTCTGCAAACAGGCAGATTAAAAGAAGAGTTTTTAGTTATTTTCCTTCATCATACTTGAATTTTCCGTGAATTTACCCCGCCCCCCCCAAAAAAAAAAAAAATATTCCATTATATATTGAATTATTTTATTTCCCGTGAATTGAAAAAAAAAATCCGTTGTATATCGACTTGATTATTTTATTTTTCGTGAATTAAAAAAAAAAAATCCATTGCATATCGAATGAATTATCTTATTTCTCGTGAATCTCCCCCCCCCCCTCACCCAAGGAAAATATTTTTTCATTGCATATAGAATGAATTATTTTATTTCTCGTGAATTCACAAAAAATATTTTCCATTATATATCAAATTAATTATTTTATTTCTTTTGAATTAACAGAAAATAGCTTTACTATTATATATCGAAGTAAATATTTTATTTCTCGTGAATAAAAAAAAACCATATTCCATTGTATAAAGATTGAATAATTTTATTTCTCATGAATAAAAAAAAACTAGATCTCATTTTATATTAAATTAATTATTCAATTTATCGTGAACAGATAGGAAAGGATTTTGATAAAAAAAAGATATTCCATTGTATATCGAATGAATTACTTTATTTCTCATGAATTAGAAATAAATTTTCATTGTGTATATAATGAATTATTTTATTTCTCGTGAATTGAAAATGAATTTCCATTGTATATCGAATCAATTACTTTATTTCTCGTGAATCAAAAATAAATTTCCATTGTATATCGAATTAATTACTTAATTTCTCGTGAATTAAAAATAAATTTCCAATGTACATTGAATTAATTACTTTATTTCTCGGGAATAAAAAAAAAATCCATTGTATTTCGAATGAATTACTTTATTTCTCGGGAATTAAAAAGAGATTTTTGTATTTACAATGAATTACTTTGTTTCTCGTGAATCAAAAAGAAATTTCCATAGTATATCGAATGAATTACTTTATTTCTCG
>NC_090750.1:71037059-71047059 GCF_036898095.1 Palaemon carinicauda
ATCCCTGTCGTTTCCGGTCCCGGAATTCCATGAAGGAAATGGAGCCCTGGACGATATAAAGAGCGCAAGAACACCTCCTACTCCAACGTCCTGTCGATAAGTCAGGTATGTTTGATGTGCGAAGTGATTAAGGAGAGACCCGATCTCCATCCAGCGGGTGACGGGCACAGTTGGCGGAATAGGGTCGTTCTTTTAGCATATTTTGGTTTTAAGGATCGCTCTTTTAGCATATTTTGGTTTTATTTAAAGCGGTTGGGATATCTTTTTTTCCTTCGAGGTATTACGGGAAGAACAATTATACCAGTGTTTAAAGTTCTCTCCATATGCATGGGTACTTAAATGAGTTTTTGAATGCATATATTAGATTTATACTTTAGTAGGAGTAAAGAGTTTATAATTACACACAAACATATACAGACACGAACATTCACACACATGTATGTATATATATATATATATATATATGTATGTATGTATGTGTTTACAATATATATATATATATATATATATGAATATATACATATATTTATATATATATATATATATATATATCAAACTATCACTCGTGACTTTCTCTTTTCAAATATTCCACGAATACACTTAATGTTGCATTCATTCTGATTCTACCACGCGATCTCAGATCCATAGGGAAATTTCTTTAATGATAAATATTTCCGCCCGGCGAAGGATTCGAACCGTAGCACAGAAATATTTTTCATTAAAGGAATTTCCCTATGGATCTGAGACCCTGTGGCAGCGCGAATTCGATATCAAAGTGTCTTACAAACTTTTTATGTGTGTATATATATATATATATATATATATATTTTATATATATACACATGTAAACATACATATATATATATATATATATATATGTATATATATGTATGTATATATGTATATATATGTATGTGTATATATATACACATATATATATATATATATATATGTGTGTGTATATATATACACATACATATATATACATATATACATACATATATATACATATATATATATATATATATAATATGTGTATATATATATATATATATAGATATATATATATATATATATTTATATATATATATATATATATGTATGTATGTATACATGTGTATATATATATATATATATATACACACATATTATATATATATACACACACATATATATATATATATATATATTTATGTATGTATGTATATATGTATATATATGTATGTATATATGTATATATATGTATGTGTATATATATATATATATATATACACACACTAGAATAATTCACGTAAGCCTCATATGTATATGAACTAGTAAGGGTCTTGGGCACAAATTTTGCTTATTCAATAAAAAAAAAAGCCTATTACAAAATAATTTTTTCAATAATCTTATTAAAGCGAAAATTTTAGGCCTGGTCAAACTAGAGTTCTTGAAGCTTAAAACTGACAAAGTAAAAATGCAATTTCTAAGGATGGTATTTTTGACTTATCTACGCATAGCACAGACTCATCCTTATAATTTTTTTCCTTAAAACAAAATAGAAGTTTTCCTACAGTATTAAATATTTGCCGTCAAAAATGGTAAAAATTCAGGCATAAATATTGCCATTCATTTACCGTTTTAGAAACGGATATATTGACGTAACAGAGTGGTATGATATTACGGTCACCAATCCGTAAAAATAATAATAAATTAGGGTAAAATTACGGTCGCATGTATTTTACTTAAATACGGCTGAGAACAGTATATTTTTACGGAGAATTTTCGATTAAAATTACGTTTTTTTCAACAGTGTATGAAACTAAAACGACTTCAAAACGATTTGTCCCTTCACTAAGAGAACAATTTTCCGGTCTTATACATGTTACAATTCCTGGTAAAATTTTGGTGGTCCTCTAAATCAGATATTGTAGAGTGAGGTCCTCTCCTCAGCGTCACCCCGTCTTCATTAGAAGGGACAGTTCCTCTTTAGTGGAATGTTAGGGGCATGATGGGAACATGACGTAAAACTGAGACGGATAGAATTCAATATGTTTTTTTTTTTTTTTTTTTTTTTTTTTTTGAAGTTGGTACACTTAACAACTACAAAGGTTTTAAGCAGTTAAATCTTTTGAATTATATATGGATATATCTGTTCAAGGGATTCGAGGAAAATGTTATGAATAGGAATGGAAAAATTCGAGGAAATATTATGAATAGGTATGAAAAATTTGAGCAAATATAATGGATAAGAATAAATATATTCTAAGAAATATTATTAATAGGAATTGAAAAATTCGAGGAAATATTACAAATATTACCTTATCAATGAGCCTGTACTCATTGCAAAATCAAATTATTCCCAATATTATTTTAAATGGATTTGTAATTGATCTCGTATATGTGTAAGAGATTAAGTAAATTATAAGAAATTTGTTATGCAATGTAAAATACATAATGTATCCTGTCCTTTACTCGTTATGGTTTTTAGTAAGAATTTCGGCGTGATAAAAAAAGATTAATGAACCATTATTGTTAAAGGTTAAGGTTAAAGGCGTCTGGTTTCAGTTTCATCAGAATAGATACTCGCCAAAACATCAGCAGGGCAAGCCCAATCCCACACTGTGGTGCCCAACCACATCAGTGACCTCCCTAGGAAACGGCTTAAGCTCACGGTCCCGTGCTGGGATAGATCTGTTGCCATGCGAATGCATGCTAGGCAAACACGTTACCACTGTACTAGCCAGAAGTCTAGTATAATAATTATTAACAACAATAACCTTAAAATAAACGGCATAAACTGAAAAATAGGAAGCAAGAATAGACCGAAAACACCAATTAAGATATCATAAAAATCACTGCAAAATTTAGTAAAGTATAAACAACATCAATTAGAAACATTGACGATACGTGATGGAGCAATGACTGTCTACTCACCCCACCAAAACTTGATCTTTTGCATTTAAGCATTTATATATATATATATATATATATATATATATATTCCTTCTTTAATCTTTCCTGAACGTTTAATGAAGAAAGGAAATGAAAGTGGAAGAAGAAAAGGCAATGGATGATTCTCTCTCTCTCTCTTTCTCTCTCTCTCTCTCTCTCTCTCTCTCTCTCTCTCTCTCTCTCTCTCTCTCTCCTGATCTTGATTATTCTTGACAACTTTATTTGTATCAAAATCATCAAAATCCCTTTATAAAATATAAAATATAGTAAAATATAAACAACATCAAATCATTGACGATACTTGATTGAGCAAAGACTGACTGCTCACCCACCAAAACTTGATCTTTTGTATTCAAGCATTTACATAGATGTATATTCCTTCTTAAATAATTCCTGCACGTTTAATACAGAAAGGAAATATAAGAGGAAAGAAAAGACAACGGATGCTTCACCCCCCCCCTCTCTCTCTCTCACTCTCTCTCTCTCTCTCTCTCTCTCTCTCTCTCTCTCTCTCTCTCTCTCTCTCATCTTGAATATTCTTGGCAACTTTATATGCAAAAAAAAGAAAAAATCCTTAGGCTTTATGTGTGCAATGACTCGCACAATACAAGAGAATTTATACCTCTTATATATGACTTGGATCGAAAAAAAAAGAAGGTATAAAAAAGGTTATGATATCTTCCAAAAGAAAGCATTTAAATTTTCAATGATTTGCCCTAAGTCATTATGTGAGATTCTATTATATTTCTTTCATATTTTTGTAGTAATGAAATGATAATAAAGAATTTATATCTACATTTCAGGACAAGATTAAATGATTTTTTTTTTTAAACCTATAGCTATAGCAAAATAAAGTAATCCCCCATTTTTCACAGCGAGTTATTTGGTTTCGGATATTTGAAGCTTGGGAATGAAATGCTTGATATGCCTTTTAAAAATTGTGTCAGTAAAAGAAAAAAATCTGTCGTTATTCACTGTATTTTGTAGAGATATAGTTTTCAATAGGAGTTTTATCTTTAATTCTTCCGGAGCCAAAGCTATAAAAGGCACTGCTCAAGTATTTAGGTTCGTGTTACATATTCCTATATGTAGAAACTTACACAAAATATTAATTTTATTCTCGCTGAAAAAGTACTATCGTCACTTTTGTACTCTATTTTTGTTAAATAATAGTAAAACTTATGTGATAAATATATTATAAAAACATCGCAGAATTTGAAGACATAAAATTCAAGTGACGAATATAATATGTTCGAAATAATAGTTATTTTCAAGAATATATAGTAAAATACCCTTTTAAAGGTAACACTGGATTTATACATCCAGTATCATATGGAGAGAAAAAAAAAAAAGTTAAAATTCCATGTAGGAGAAGGGGTTCTGAATACATCCAGAGAGAGGAAGATCTCGTGAGGATGATCATAACGATATCCTGAATACGAATTGGCATAATACGAAAAAGGGAAGAAAGAATGAGTCTAATCATGGTGGTAGATAGAGGATTGTTGAAGGAGTGTGTTGTTGTTGTTGTTATTATTATTACTTGCCAAGCTACAACCCTACTTGGAAAAGCACGACGCTATACGCCCAACGGATCCAACAGGGAAAATAGCCCAGTGAAGAAGAAAATAAGGAAATATACTACAAGAGAAGTTTAAAAATAATAACATTAAAATAAATCTATTATATACAGTATAAACTATAAAAAGCATCCAGAGAGGAAGATCTCGTGAGGATGATCATAACGATATCCTGAACACGAATTGGTACAATACGAAAAAGGGAAGAAAGAAAGAATGAATCTAATCATGGTGGTAGATAGAGGATTGTTGAAGGAGTGTGTTATTGTTGTTGTTGTTATCATTATTACTTGCCAAGCTACAACCCTACTTGGAAAAGCAGGACGCTATACGCCCAACGAATCAAGGAAATATACTACAAGAGAAGTTTGAAAATAATAACATTAAAATAAATCTATTATATATAAACTATAAAAACCTCAAAATAACAAGAGGAATAAAAATAAGATAGAACAGTGTGCTCGAGTGTACCGTCAAGCAAGAGAACTCTACCCCAAGACAGGGGAAGACCATGGTACAAAGGCTATGGCATTACCCAAGACTAGAAAACAATGGTCTGATTTTGGATTGTCCCTCTCTTAGAAGAGCCGGTTGCCACAGCTAGAGAGTCTCTTCTACCCTTACCAAGAGGAAAGTAGAATGATCAGAATGCTAGTGGACTAAAACTTGAAGGATTTAAAGTAATTGACTAATGTGTGGTGTTTAAATCGCCCTCTCCTTTTCTCATGCTTTAATAGATTACTTTTTAAAGTATGCTGGTTTAGACCTATTCTTATGATTATTTTTGAAAATATTTATTATGAAAGAAATAATGTTTCTTGAATAAGAAATCTAGTCGTAGGGATTATAAATTTTAATTTTAGTCTTTAACGAAAAAAAAAAAATTACAAATTAGAAGTAAAACGCTTTTTCAACGACATTCTGCCAAAGAATATCCTACGAATCCAGAAAAAATGATAACCGCTCAGAAACTTGGTTGATTACTTTCTATTATTATGTAGAGAAGCCGATTGTCAGCTCATTGGAAAAGATTGAACGTTTCAAGGCTTTGTCGTTTTCCAATTCCAATTGCCTTGAATTCCCAATGTCACCATCGCCTTTTTTGTTTATCAACATAACTAGCTTTCATCTTTCTTCAACAGCTTTTCTAGCTTTTGATTTCTCTCTGTTTTTTTATCATTATTATTATTATTTTTTTTTTTTTGGAGGGCCTGCTTTTCATTGTTGTAACTTTTCTCACTGTTCGTTTTCTCTCGTAATAACGCCCTGTAGTTTAAGGTCTAATGATTCGGGATTCTCTGCTTTTCTCAAATTTCAGTTAAACTGCTCTGAATGACAAGGCCCCTTCTTTGCTTAATTTTCTGACTAAAATGAAAAACAAAAATATCCATTTTTTTATCTCCCCCTTTACCTTCTTGTGAGATAGATCTACAGAAACTTTAGTAGCAAGAATAGGCAAGTAATTCTTTGTAGCTTCTTTGAGGGATAACACGTTACCCTTTTAGTGCTTAGACAGTTAAAAAAATTCAATATGGTATAGATAAAACAAGCTTTTGAATCAGTATAAAAGTATGTGTGATTAACTTAGAATTTCAGCTTGGATTTTTGTAATGATCAATATTCTAAGTATAAAATATAAGTACAAAAATCTTCGATTTAAAAAAAAAAATCCTTTGAAGAATTCAAACCGATGCGTTTGAACCAAACAGTCACCTAGAAGCGATCGTTTGGAAAATCATCTGGGACAGTAATAAAAAACAGCTCAAATGACTCAACGAGCTATAATACAACAAAATGTTCATGTAACCTTTAGTGTTTGTGAAGGAATGGGGGAGGGGGTTAATAATGCTCTAGAATGGAAAACATAAGAGGGTTTGGGAGGTCGCTTGGCTACTCTAAAGCCATTATATTTTAAAGGTAAGAAAGACACTAGGTCAATTCTCCGTCCGAAAGGTATCCAAAAATGGCAAAGTACATGTTAAAGTTATACATTAACACAGCATCATGCAATATCCATGAGTCGAGTATTATTATTATTATTATTATTATTATTATTATTATTATTATTATTATTATTATTAATCACTAATCTACAATCCTAGTTGGAAAAGCAGAATGCTATAAGCCCAAAGGCTCCAACAGGGAAAATAGCCCAGTGAGGAAAGGAAACAAGGAAAAATAAAATATTTTAAGAACAGCAACATTAAAATAAATATCTCCAATATAACTACAAAAACTTTGACAAAACAAGAGGAAGAGAAATAAGATAGAACCGAGTGCCCGAGTGTACCCACAAGCAAGAGAACTTACTTGAAATTCATTAATACGATGAGTATACATATTAAGGTGGTATATGTATCCCAAGTTGTTACTAAGATAATTTCACCAAACTATAGTCAAGCTACAAGGAGTTAAGACTTGCTTGTTGTTAACAGGGTTGTACCATTTTCCATGGTTATAGGCAGTCTTTATGGCAACGCCACTCAAAACAATTCATATGAAAAAATTATAACCCTTTCCAAAGGTAGCAATGAATGGGCAGAACAGAGAAATTATATCAACATATTTATCCTTCAAGTCTATGGCTTTTTGTAACTGCACTACAGAAAATACTAAAGGTTGTGGTGGCCGGATGGTAGCGTCCTTGCCTGGTGACTGTCAGACTGGGGTTCGAGTTCCGCTCAAACTCATTAGTTCCTTTGGTCGCTGCAACCTCACCATCCTTGTAAGCTAGGGATTGGGGGTTTGGGGGAGCCTATAGGTCTATCTGCTGAGTCATCGGCAGCCATTACCAGGCCCTCCTTGGTCCTAGCTTGGGTGGGGAGGGGGGCTTGGGCACTGATCATATGTATATATGGTCAGTCTCTAGGGTATTGTCCTGCTCGATAGGGCAGTGTCACTGTCCCTCGCCTCTGCCATTCATGAGCGACCTTTAAACTTTAAAACCATGCACTGGAATGAGAAGAATCAAAATTTTCTCCATCGTATTTTGTCGTGAAAGGTACCTGAAATATAGTATTATAAAAGTCACCATATTTTTACGTACACGGGATAGCATATCAAGACCGTACACTAGCAAACTTATAGCCATGATTTACGCTCACCTTTAGAGCAAACGATGTCTCGATAAGATGACGGGGAAATGGAAATGTAAAAAAGCAAGACTTTGCTAGAGTCTTAAAGTTCGTGTGTGATACTGGTGAGCTTCAATATATATTTTAAAATTTTTAATAAATTGTTTATTAAAGGAGAGGGGAAGGAAGGGGCAGGCATGCATACATACATACAGTATACAAACACACAAACACACATATATACTGTATATATATGTATATATATGTATATATATATGTATATATATATGTATATATATATATATATATATATATATATATATGCATATACATATATGAATATATTAATGGAAAGAGGAAGAGAGGGTAAGGCATGTGCGCACACACACAATATTATATTATATATAATTTATGTATATACATATATATATGTATATATATATATATATATATATATATATATATATATATATATATATATATATATACATAATGTATATATATATATATATATATATATATACATTATACATAATATAATACTGTGTGCGTGCGTATATGCCTTACCCTCTCTTCCTCTTTCCATTAATATATTCACACACATATATATATATATATATATATATATGGTTGTATTTAATTTCAAAAAGGAAAGTAATCTAAGCCAGCGTACTATGATGGTCATTATCTCCTAATTTCCTACGACCTTGTGTGACCTATTCCAATCAAAGGGAAGCCAGAGTTACGGGCAATAAAACACCACAGAGCAAGCCTATATTGCCTAGGTCCTATCAATGGTTTT
The DNA here is from genome assembly GCF_036898095.1 of Palaemon carinicauda. Taxonomy (NCBI): domain Eukaryota; kingdom Metazoa; phylum Arthropoda; class Malacostraca; order Decapoda; family Palaemonidae; genus Palaemon; species Palaemon carinicauda. The sequence goes on from NC_090750.1 coordinate 71,045,453, forward strand.
AACTGACCTTGTATCTTGATGTCGGTTTTATGAAAGCTAAAATAGTAATGTACTTTGCATGTATTACTACATTGTAACATTTCAAGAAACACAAGACTAAATTCTAAAGGAAGCTGGAGAAATCCATGTGAAAGGTATTGTATTACTTGTAAAAGAAAAAAATATCAATTTTAAATATTTTATGTAACATAAAGGATGTTGATATGCTAAATACAAATATGTGTTTATTCGTGCAAATCTAATAAATTCTATATATTAACTTGAAATTTTCTCCATTAATGTATATGATTATCAAATAGCACCATTAAAATGAAGAGAGGTTTTGAGAGAAAATAGCATTTCGTAAAAATAATTGAACAGAGGTTCTGGAAACCCAACCGTTTTTTCGCTTGGTAATAAATTCTTAAAAAACAGATTAATGGTGACTGTTCTGTTATAAAATGCAGTTTATCTTGAACTATGAAATATGATAGTTCATTGAGATGATGAACTGGGGCATTATTCTCGAACAGCAACGAATCACCGGGATTTATCTTAAATCAGAGATCAATATATTCTCGTTCTGACAATGCCGTGAAGATTTGAATGATGGAGCATTGCTTAGGATAAGTAATATATTGAGTGGAGTGATTTGTTTATCATAGCTACAAAGAGACTAGTATAAAATACAGCAGGATTTATAGTTTACAATCAATCTTGGGATTTTCTCCCCCATCGAGCTATCCTTTATGCTATTGTCTTGGCTTCATTTTTCACTTTTAATTTTTTGAAAATTAGGACTGCAATATTTTTCCCACTTTTAATTTTTTGAATATTAGGACTGCAATATTTTTTTCACTTTTAATTTTTTGAAAATTAGGACCAATATTTTTTTCAATTTTAAATTTTTGAAAATTAGGACCAATATTTTTTTCACTTTTAATTTTTTGAAAATTAGGACTGCAATATTTTTTCACTTAATTTTTTGAAAATTAGGACTGCAATATTTTTTTCACTTTTAATTTTTTTTAAATTAGGACTGCAATATTTTTTCACTTTTAATTTTTTGAAAAATAGGATCAATATTTTTTTTCACTTTCATTTTTTTGAAAATTTGGACAGCAATATTTTTTTCACTTCTAATTTTTTGAAAATTGGGACAGCAATATTTTTTTCACTTTTAATTTTTTTGAAAATTGGGACAGCAATATTATTTTCACTTTTAATTTTTTGAAAATTGGGACAAGCAATATTTTTTTCATTTGTAATTTTTTGAAAATTAGAACAGCAGTATTTTCACGATCCTAAATGTTATATCTGGCAGATATTTGAAGAAAATGACCAAAATGAAACCAAAATAAATTTGTTGGCGTAAAAGAGAACATTGGCGTTTAAAAAGAAACTTTAAAACAAATTCTAACAGCTAAGGAACCGAGGTTCTTATCTGGATCCATCTCTGAGATCTGATCGCAGATTGATTCAACCCGAGAGCGTTTCTATCCTCCTGCCAGATATTTGCGCCGATTGGGGATATCGGTCTGCTCTTAAAGAGCGAGCAGAAAGAAACGGATGCTAGGTTTAGTGGCTGAATGAAGGAAAATACAAGTGGATGATGGCAAAATTCGTTA
>NC_090750.1:71062059-71069559 GCF_036898095.1 Palaemon carinicauda
ATGAAAAGAGTAAATGAGTTTACAGTAATCTGTACCATGTTTGCTAATAACAGCTCTCACATCAATTATTCTTCTCTTGTTTGAAACGCCAGTATCAAATAACACAGACGGGTCAATATCTTGATAAAACTTCAACAGCAATAGGAAGACATCAGTATCTGGTGAACGGACTACAATCACCTTTTCTGCACTAAATGATTTGGCAGTATGGATGCAATGCAGAATGATCCGAGTATCTGCTTCCTCCTGTGAAGAAAATAGGTCCTTCGCCTGCGTGGTCTGAACAGTCAATCCATCCTTACTTGTAAGGAGAGTGCATTCGTCCTTATACACAAAATATACATCAATTTGTAAACTCTTATTGCACGGTTGTAATGTTTGCCCCTCAACATTTGATCAAGCCTGTGGCAGACATCATCTTCCCGATGACTCCAAGGTATGAGCAGATTGTATGAAATGCCCCAATCCTTACAAGAACACCACTGTATTCTCGTGAGTTTTGCCACATGATAAAGTAAGCTTTCATTACTACACCTAGATCAAAAGTTACGATAGTGACCTCCTGCTGCACATCCTTTGTGGTCTGCTGACATAGTCGGAGTATGTGCTGAACTGTGGCATTATCAGTAATTGCCCTATGTACTGGCACCATGTAATCAACTGTAGACTGAGCACAGGCTTCAACATAATCACCTTTTCCAGTCAGTGACAACCATCCAGCCCAACCAGGAACACTTTGTTCATTAGATTTGTACAATCTTGCAATAGTCCAAGCAAAGTCTGATTCCTTGGATTCATGAAATGAAACTGGTATTGTCACAGATACATGTTCCACTCTCAAATTAGGCTCAGTCCTACTCATAAAACAAGGTGGCAGTTCTTTATCCTCATAGCGAATTGACCTGTCTTTATTACTCTTCCCTGACTGCTGAGGTGGCTGCTCCCTGTTTATGTCAGAACTTGCACTACTAGATGTCTCCTGAATGACAATACCATGTGCTACATGTGTTGTTCCAGCCCCTGATGGTGTTTCTTCAGACAGGTCGAAGTTGTCCCAGCTGAAGTGGAGAACTACATTATTCATACAGGATGATATGGCTGCGGGAAGTAAGGATTCCTGTGTGTTGATTTGGTTACATATGGCAGTTTCTAGCTCCATCACTTGGGAATATGACCAACAGTGACCGAAATGATTCAGCAGTGTAATGAGCTCAGTACTTCCTGTCATATGTCTCAAACTTATTCCAAGAAGAACATGTTTAGGCATTTGCCATTCTCCTCGGCTCATAGCATAACATACATCTTGAGCACATGAATCAACCATCCTCTCCAACTTTGACGAAATATCTTTAAATGGTTTCCCACATAGAAACTGCGACAAAAGGTTAATCAGGATTAGTGGTGGTTTGTTCTCTATGGACATCAACTGCGCTGCTGTAGGTGGCCATGGCAGTACGTCTGCTTTCCTTTTGGCATCCATCAGTTGTCGCCTGAGCATCATAGCTGCTTCCTGGAGAAACCTTTCCTCAGAGGCGGCCATCTCAAATACTGCCTCTACTGCTTGTCCAAATGGTAAGAGATCAGAATATATAAGTTCACTTCAGTATTTGGGTGCCCAGAATTTAACCCTGTGACTGAAATGTTTCTCCAACTTATCCTTGAGTTTATAGATTTTGTAGTTTGGATTGTAAGTTGATGGATGATGTTCTTGTAAATATAGCAAATATTTCTCTTTCAACATTGTCACACGTTCTACGTTGCACCCCTTGATTATATGTTCTTCAACATAATCACAGATGTAGGAGAATGCTTCGCTATGGGCAGCTGAAATGTTCAACAGCACTCTGATCCGGCTCTTTATTAACATTTCACTCCTGCTTACGAGTGTAATCTCTGCGACAAGAATTATGATAATGTGCCTCTCGTGCTTGCAAGTCACAGCCTTCAATCTTTCCAAGTAATGTGTAGTCATTTTTATGCTTTGCAGCCTGTAGTATTGACTCAGCTGCAGTTTCTGTAACACACTTTGTTGGAAACTCTCTGACACCTCTCTGAAGGAAATAAAATTGATGAAGATGATACTTGCTTTCGATTTGAAGTTGAAGGCCCTTCGTCATCTTCAATTGGATGTTGTCGTTTCTTACTTTTGATATGACCAACATTTATAAACTTTTGATAACACTTCCTGTATATTCCATGGGTATTTGCATTCAGCGTCTCGAACTTCTTCATAGATTTCATGCATCCTCTCATTAGCATCAGCACTAGCTTTGCGGAGCTGCACTGATTCCTTGATCTTTTCAAAGCTCACATCAGTCAGTTTTCGAACAATTTTGTCAGTTTTCTGTTCAGAAAAATCTATAATGTAAGTCCTGTTGGCACACTCTGCAGAGATTTCCTCTGACTTTTCTTTTTCAGTAAACTAACTGGGCGTTCTGCCATGCTGACTAATTATCACCAGTTAATATTGGATCCTTTGCCTGAAATGCAAATGCATCATAATTTATGTACAGAACCAATTTCCGAAAGCTGGACAATATATTGTTATCTATTGACACCAAAATGGTGCAGTTATGTAACAATTTACAGAAGTTACGGAAAAAAGTGGGTATTGCTGGTAATATGTGGCCATTATACAATCAATTGATTATTGTCACTTAATTCACATATTTTGGGAAATTAGTGAATGAAACTGATATGCAATATTCTAAATAAGATTATGTACAAAATCAAATACAGAAATGTAACCAAATGCCTCAACAATTTCATCAGTATCAGTAGCAAATAGTTACATGTGCCCATTTTTTAACAAGAACTAAGGGTAAGGGATACAATAATGGCCCTGGAATACGTATTAATCATTAATTATGGACTTAATTATATACCATTGTGTAGCTCTTGATCTTAGCATTATGTTGGTACCAAAAATGTTCACTTAGTTTGGATATTAAGGAAGTTAGAGCCAATAAAGCGACACAAAGTCAGTGCGGCTGAAAATGTGAAAATTTGGCGTGCGGTTTGTACAAAAAGTGACAATTTTGCCTTTTTGCCACATTTATGTGTTTGGAAACACCCGGATATGCATAAAGGACACCCTAAGGAAGAAAACTAGGGGGGTCGTGAAAATTCCCTAGGGGGGGGGGGGGGGGTTCACTTTCTGGCCCATGGACTAATAGGTATACCTGCTGGGTCATAAGCAGCCATTGCCTGACCATCCCTGGTCCTAGCTTGTGTGGAGAGGGGCTTGGGCGCTGATCATATGTATATATGGTCAGTCTCTAGGGCACTGTCCTGCAAGCTAGGGCTTTGTCACTGTGCCTTTCCTCTGCCATTCATGAGTGGCCTTTAAACCTTTAAGTTTGATATCATCAGGATTTTTATAGAGTGTAAACGAAGATTGAAATCATCAACATAAACACCCAGAATGTAAGGAACTATGAATAATTCTAAAGCTCAGTATCATGGAAAGTTTCATCTTACAAGGAAACTCACTCAAAGGTCCCAAAGAATAAAATAGGAATTACGGTACTTTATAATGAAAATAGAAAATGAAAATAAAATAAATTAGTACGATGGCAGAAAAAAATTATCTCTGTATAATGGCTGAGAGATTAAGATTATATTCGTTAGGCTACCGGGAGAATCTTACAAAATTCCTTTTAAAGAATAACTTTAAGGTTTTTTGTTTTTGTTAATATCCGTCAGAGATGATAATAGTCTGATTCTATAAAAGTAGTTAGTCATTAAAATGGTGCCAAGACGAAAAATGGTAAAGCATTTAAATGCTGCTTATTCTTTCAAAGCAACAGGGCGAACGACTTATAAATAAAAAAAATATAAATTATTGTTTTTACTAGACAAGGATTATTGTTTATATCCTCTTATAGAAGAATATTTATTCAGATTCGTCTCCAACCATTCAACCTATAGTAACCACTAAAGACCTGTGTATTATTATTATTATTATTGTTATTGTTATTATTATTACTTGCTAAGCTACAAACCTAGTCGGAAAAGCAGGATGCTATAAGCCCTAGGGCTCCAACAGGGAAAATAGCCCAGTGAGGAAAAGAAATAAGGAAATAAATGAACTACAAGAGAAGTAATTAATAATTAAATAAAACAGTAATAAAAGAAATTCCTGTATAAACCATAAAAACTTGAAAAAAGCAAGAGGAAAGAAATAAGATAGAATAGTGTGCCCGAGTGTACCCTCAAAGCAAGAATAATACATTTAATAGTAATGACCCGTCTGAAGGATGATTTTGTTTAAAACTTTAAGTAACTGGATCACAAAATTTTTCCACTTCATGTTTCTCATCTGTTAATAAATAAAGTAGAACTTTAAATATTATTTTTTTAGCAGGATAAGTAATAGCAATTAATATCGTAAAGATTGTATAATTCTTTATAAAAAGAATGAACTCTTTTAGACACGAGTTTAGAGATTGCATTTAAGACAGGTATTGAAAGGTCTATGTAACTTATTGTAAAAAGAAGACAAAGCATGACCAATGGGGAAAAAAAAAAATTAATACAGGTTATGAAAATAAAATGTAAATCATGATTATGGGATTGTAAAATATATGTGGAGAAAGGAAAGATACAGAGGGAATAAAAAATAGGAAGACGCTATTATAATTGAAGTCATCTTTGAAAGAAGTGTCAGCTAAAACAGTCGCACATAACGCATGCTACAAACATTAATAATGTTCTCCTCTCTCTCTCTCTCTCTCTCTCTCTCTCTCTCTCTCTCTCTCTCTCTCTCTCTCTCTCTCTCTCTCTCTCCTTATGATAAAATCAGACGAATGTACACCGATTATAAATAATATTTCACAAAAGAGGCAATGTTCTCTCTCTCTCTCTCTCTCTCTCCTCTCTCTCTCTCTCTCTCTCTCTCTCTCTCTCTCTCTCTCTCTCTCTCTCTCAAAAAAAAAAAAAAAAAAAAAAAAAAAAAAGGAGTGCAGAAGTGCTGCTCTGGTAGATTGAAAGACCAAAGTTAGATACGGAAGACCTTGACATTACTGGCGAGTGTGAGGGCGCGCAAGAAAGACCGGCACGTCTTAGCTTATCAAGCGATCTCGATTCTAGCTCTGTTATAATCCGGGTGACATTGCTTTTCGTTTGGATGTGTTTTCACATCAGTGCAAAAAAGCTAGTGTTTCCGTTTACGAGCTTGAGAATATATAGAAAATAGCTGAAATTTCAAAGTCTTTTTCTAGAGTTAATAGTTCTTACGAAAAATATGGATATCACTGGATGTGAATGGCATGCTTACTTTAAATATAGAGAAACATACACGAATAAATGCGTATGCACTCATATGTATGTACACACACATATACATATATATATATATATATATATATATATATATATATATATATATATATATATATATACATATATTATACATATAATATCTATATACACAGTATATACACATATATATGTATATATATATATATATATATATATATATATATATATATATATATATATGTGTGTGTGTGTGTGTGTGTGTGTGTGTGTGAGCGATTCTGTTGGTATGCACATAAGATCTTGCGCGTGTTTTCATACATATACGTTAATTGACGAAATAAATCCTTTCCAATACCATATATTCACCCTCTATAAAAAGAAGATTTTGTCCGAGATTTACCTAAGTATCATTGAAGAATATAGTCAACAGGCTTTCCTCCTCCTTGTGTATATATGCCTAGATCTTAAGTATAATTCCTGACGCGGATGGTTTCATTTTATAGCCAGAGGCAACGTCAGCGCTCGGTCTTGTATTCCTCCCTCGGCAGCAATAATCGTCGGGAAGACCTTGACGGACGGTCATCGAGAAGCGTATTTCGGTCCTTTTCCCTCAGTGCTTGAGCTTCCACCGGCATATGAGACGACCCAGAAATGCGAATGAACGGCCCTCCTGGTGATGGTGAGTTCGGAGAATGGGGGGAAGGCCGAGAGAGATGACTGGAACGCACCAGACTCCAATGGAAGAAGCTAACTTGCTCAATGCGCTGGTGGGCTTAATGGCACTGGATGGAAACCCACAGTCCCTTTAGAAATGAGGGGGAGGAGGGAGGTGATGTAGGGGGGGGGGGGAGGAAGAGGGTAGATGAAAGCCCTGGGGTGCTAATGAGACTAAGCAGCTACTACTATCCCTACTTTAAGAGGGAGGGAGAGACGCTCGACATTACGCTAAAGGAAATAAGCGGATATGAAGACATAAGGGAAAGAGGCTGTGGAAGTTTCTGTAATAACTGCTTGATTTTTAAAAGGTATTTTCCGAATTTTTGTACATAAGGCTCATATATCAGCTGCTGCAATGGTTTTTTAAAATCACTATTACTTGGAAAAATGGCAAACTATAATATATGCCGAAATGTGTTTTACCATCGTTATTTGATAATTATGAAATGAACTGCGTAAGAAACGAGCAAGGGGAAACTAGTACACCTTAATCTATTTATTTAATTGGTTTTGTAATGATATAGAAAAATATGTAATGGCATTACGCTTGTCTTAATTAGGAAAAATATTTCAATATTGACTGACTTCTTTATAAGTCTTGTCTAATTATTTTTAATTATTTGGAGATTATTAAAAATCACCCAAAACAGGGAATCATGAGGTGTTTATCTTATAATGAGCAAATATCAACTTTCTCTAATTTTTTGATATATGAAATAAAGACACCTTTTATTTAAGATTCTTAATCAGATAGAAAAATACGGCAGAAGTCCCGTATAAACTTAGTACAAAACTAGTCTCCCAACACAGATTATTTGTTTGTAGTCTCTCTCTCTCTCTCTCTCTCTCTCTCTCTCTCTCTCTCTCTCTCTCTCTCTCTCTCTCTCTCTCTCTCTCTCTCTCTCCCCAAAAAAGGGGGGTTTGGATATATCAGGTAATGTTGAAATTAAAAAAAAAAAAACTTCATCAAAACTCTTGGCCGAGAATAACTAATTCTAGAAAGTAGATGAAAATAATATTAACATTCAAATAATACTAATTTTGCTGAGGTAAATTTCGTAAATCTTAAAAATAATATGAAGTATTTAGATAACTAACTGTTAAAATAAATATAAATAAATAATAGCATATATTTTGAAGATATGGTCTTTTAAATGATACATATACTATGAAATCTAGATATTACAGTATAATGTCAATGTACAAAGACCGTACAGTTAATACAAATCATATATTTAAAAAAAAAAAATTTAAAACTACTTTTTTTTTCAAGCTAGTACGACTAACTAAAAAGCTAAAGAAATATATTGTATTTTCTGTTGTTAGATATAATGTTTGAAACAAAGAATTAATCTTTATGGAAATTTCAAATATTTAGTATTTATATGAACAAATTATTTATGATATTTTAAAAAATATATCGTATCATAGAATAATATTCAAGAATATTTAGAATATTTGAAATTATATGTAGTAAAAAATCCTGAAAATTCCAAAATAAATATTCATGTATTATTCGTT
>NC_090750.1:71072059-71079559 GCF_036898095.1 Palaemon carinicauda
AAATGGCCTACTTAAGACCATGCGCCAGAAGCATAGACCATGGTTACATTATTTTACTACCGTTGCTAAAAAGAATTTTATTAATGCCGATAAATTAAGGGATTTAAATTTCGCAGACATTTCCTGCCCCTTTCTAATTCTGAATAATTACCTCCGCTAAGGCGAAATCTAACCGAGGCCCTTTGCGTCAATAGGCGTAGGAGGAGATGGTGATGATGAAGGTTATAAAATCGAGTCGGTTTATTTTTTTTAAATACAGTATAACCGAAATACGAACGAAAATTTGATTCCCGTTACTGTATGTTTTAAACGGAAAAGCAACACGAGGCAGAGTTACTAAAAATAAGCCCCTTGAGTAAAGATAACAATAAACCTTTGGAAAATGCACCGAGGCAGTTCCTCCTTTATTTCCCAAAGCTAGAGTTTTGTCCAGCCGAAACTCGCTTCCGTAAGAGTGTATAGCCAAGCGATTCCCAGCCAGGGATAGAAGGCCGCGTTTAAATGGACCGGAATGACTACATCAGTGAGGGTAGTCAAAGTTTTAAATGGTTTCACTAAGTTTGGAAGCATCGGCGATAATGTCATTGCAATCGAGAGTGGTAAATAGGTTTCCAGGCAAAGTGAAGTTTGAAGGAGTCACAGATGAGGAGACTTCCTTCCAGTTTCTTCAATTTAAGTTCAAGACCAAGGATATCGAGGTGTTTCTAAAGTTTTGTATTAGTGGAGGGTCAGTCAGCTTTATTATTTTCAAGTTTAAAGGCATCTCATACTATTTATCTTACATTTTTTCCCATCAAAACATTAAAAAAAAAAATTTAATATTTCACACATTCGAAATAAGTTTAAAGTTTCGCATTAGTGGAGGGTAAGCCATCTTTATTTTTTTTCAAGTCTAATGGCATCTCATAACATTTATCTTACATTTTTTCCACTTGAAATATTGAGGAAACAGTTTAATATTTCATTCATTCGCAATAAGTCTAAAGGTTTAGTATTAGTGGAAGGTCAGTTTTCTTTATTATTTCCAAGTCGAAAGGCATCTCATACCATTTATCTTAGATTTTTCCAAATTAAAATATTGAGAATAAAAATTGAATATTTAATTCATTCGAATTATGTCTGAAGGTTTAGTACAAAAAGACCTATAAAATTGTAAAGTTTATAGGGAAGATTTTCCAAATAATCGGTAAATTTACACAATTAAACACCATTTATCTATTGATCCCTACATTGTACTTCATACAATCAGCAGCTTTTGTGAATAATTATCAGGTATCACATGATACATAAACCTCCATCTATAGAGAGGATCTGATTATAATAAATTCTGAATCTCTTCTTTCGTTCAAATTCCCCTCACCCTAAATTGTTGACTATGATAGTATTTTTAGACTTTTTACCCACTCTGAAAACGGGTTTTACAAGTGGTACCCAAGAGAAACTTGGGGTAGTAAAACTATTTATAAGGTGTGTGTTCGCTTCTTTGAATAGTGCCACAGCCTCCAATATACCCATATTAACACTACATGAACATACGTACACACACACACACAATATATATATATATATATATATATATATATATATATATATATATATATATATATATATATATTATATATATATATATATATCCCTTTCTAAGTGGGGATACCTTGACGTGGGTGAAAGGGTTTGTGTATTGCTAAGATCAACAAAGCTATACTAAGACAGCCCCACACCAGTACTAGGTTGGTTTGCTGTGAGGAAATATATATATATATATATATATATATATATATATATATATATATATATATATATATATATATACATACTACACCTTGAAGTTACTTACCATAGTAGCCTTGGCTATACAGTAGTTAAGGGGTGAGAAATGTTAATTAACTTTCAATTAGTCCCATTCCGTAGTAGTTTAGAGAATCCTCACCCCAAATAGCGCCCCCCCCTCTCTCTCTCTCTCTCTCTCTCTCTCTCTCTCTCTCTCTCTCTCTCTCTCTAAGAGCTTAATGGTTATCCGAAAGGCTTCAATAAGTTACCTCCTTGGGCGCCATAACTTTAAAGTCAATAGCTGTTTGTCTAAGCCAGCTTTACGGTAAATTTACTATCATTGGCACCTACATAACTTTATCATTTCAGCGAATTCCTATTTTCATTTTCGATGGTGTCTCCGGGCAATTTTGTTTATAATATTCTTGGCTCAAATTTATCAACACAATTTCTATCATATAGATCGAAGCTATTACACAAAACATTAATTTCTTTGACCTGACATTCATGTGAATATCACTTATTTCCATAAAACTAGTTATTGAAGAATAAGTATTCTTATTTAGATAGTTTGATAGCTATATAAGTTTACATAAAAAATACAAATTGCATATTTTCATCTGATGTACAATTACGCTTGCTTATAATGAACATCGATGTGATAATAATTAGTCAGTCTTGACTTTCCATCCTTCAATACCAAAGTGCAAATCAGTGATGGGCCATTAGTGGTAAGTCAGAACACATGGAAGGAGACACTTTAGGGATTTTCTCATTCAAAAGGAGAGAGAGAGAGAGAGAGAGAGAGAGAGAGAGAGAGAGAGAGAGAGAGAGAGAGAGAGAGAGAGAGAGAGAGAGAGAGAGAGAGAGAGAGATGGTGCAGGAATCGACCGTTTATAATATTTTTTTGTGAACTTGATTACAATGGATATCAAGAAGAAGATTCATTTAATTCACCCTTTGTAGGAAGGTTTGTTTTCGTTCACTCTCTCAATCATCTCACAAATGGAGAGAGAGAGAGAGAGAGAGAGAGAGAGAGAGAGAGAGAGAGAGAGAGAGAGAGAGAGAGAGAGAGAGAGAGAGAGAGAGAGAGAATTATTGATTGAAACAGTTTTTGAATAGGATTTCTGGGATGAATATGGGAAGGTTGATGTTGACTTGCAGAGCAACAACAAAAGTAGCATTAAATGCCATTATATATGTGGAATAAAATTCTTGAGATTGGATCCATTTAGGCACCAATGAACACTGAAATTAAAACCAACGAATGAATGAGGCTGCATGTGTACATTGGTGAAGAATTAAGAACAGGTGTAGTTTGAGGTCTGACAGAAAAAAAGAATGTTTTTGTTTTTGCTCACTATGATATTAAGTTGAGGAAGAATAACACGTATATTAAGATATTTGTCCAGTGAATGAAATGACCAAGTTATGACTAATTAAATGACATTTTCTGGAAAAAGGAAGCTTGTAATCTTCCAAGTAACAAAGAAAAAATAAGAGTGATCGATACACAGAGATTTTTTTTCACAGTGGCCTATGGATTGTATATAAGACTTACAATGTGTGTGTCTCCAATTCCAGCCGCGCTCACGATATAATTCACTGAAACTTCGACCTTACTACTTAATATATATTGATTATAATCTGACAAATATCTTTGAGTATGATTCAGTACCAGCAGTACCAGCCCCAACTCGGTTGAGTCCATTGTCAGGCTGGGAGGAACGTACAGAAGAGAGGTCCCCCCTTTTTGTTCCCTTTGTTTGATGTCGGCTACCCCCCCAAAATTGGGGGGAAGTGCATTGGTATATGTATGTATGATTCAATTTCCGTAATGAAAGCCCTTAGTGCTTACTGAATAGATGGTTATTTGTATACAGGTCAAAATCTTAAAAACTTTCATTTGAGCCGGGACTAATGGGTAACGTTTCCAGGCAAGTTTTATCATCTTGCCGTCACACTCTGGGCCAAGTAACCAATAATTCATTAACTTTTTTATGAGCTAACCTCACAAATTTGCATAAACTGATGGTAAAAATTATGCTTTCTAAACTCTCGCATGGACGTCATAATTTCAAGAAAAATATGCATCGTATATTGTACACGCATGTGAAAAATCATATTTGCTAATTGGTACAAAATTTGCAGGATGATGGTAAATAATGGTGTAAATCAAACTTATTGAATACCGCCGTAATTCCTTGTAAAATGAAATCAGTTAAGGCATAATCAATTAGCAAATGGAGAAAGCATGGATAAATAAACATTGAATATGTACAATTTATGAAAAAATATACACACACATATGTGTTCAAATTACCGTATTATTAAATGTGTAGTAATAAGACAAAGTGAAGAAGTAGAAATTCAGATAAGATAGGGGTAGTGTACCAAAATTTGCTTGGATGATGTAAATACTCATAACTGAATTTCGAAGAAAAGGAATAAATCGTCCACGGAATTCATGGATTTCTATGACAAGCATATAACAAGTTTTTATTTTCAAATTACGTTTCTGTAAATATGATTTGTTTGTAAAGCGTGAATAAGGGACAATGACTGGATTATATAGTCTATTGCAATTCTGAAAAATAAATGCTTGCCCTCCCAATATAGAAAAAATAAATAAGGTAATAGAAATTAAAAAAGAGAACTAAAGCTACATCGATTTATTTTTATTATTTTCAATGGAAATTCATTCTTACTTTGCCACAATAAAATATAATTTACAAAATTGCGAATCTTTATTTAGAGTATACTTAAATATTTGGCAAAAAAATCGTTCAATTAATTAGAAATAGATAGGAGAGTAATAATCCACAATAGTGAGAAATTCTTTGCTACATTTCCTGAATTATTGGTCGTCTTGAGATTGTTTGACAATACTGAACTTAATTGGACAAAAGAGGAGAGACGTGAAGAGTTGATTGGAACGTTGAATTGTGTACTCTTTTAGCTTTTAGTTGATTATTCCTTTCATTGCATAGAAGATGATTAAGGGATAGGAGAGAAAATGGATTACTAACCGATAGAGAAGCGAAGCTGGTATAAGGGAATTACCTTCTTAATTTTCTGGTAGTCTTGCTATTATCATCATTAGTATTATTACAATTATTAACATAAGCTTATACGGGAAAAGTAAAAAAAAAAAAAAACAAGAATCGCTCCTGCTTTGCTTTTCTGTCATTTTCCTCTAATATGTCGTGTTATTTGTTAAAAGGGTATTCTACCACAAGGAAGCGTAATGCATAGCAATTTAATTAAAGGAATGAGGCGAAAATAAGAAGAAACATAATGAAAACCGGATTAAAACATTTCAGAAAGTAATGCTAGGTAAGGTCATTTCCTCTCTTTTTATGCAAATTTGGTACTGGTGTGACTCAAAACAGTTTTATGTGGATGAATAAGTAGTACATACTTTTTCAACATTTTCATAAAGATATTTCATACGTTTTTTCTTAATTTCGTTGTTGAATAATAACATTTGCTTAAATAAATACCGAATTGACAGTCGAAACCCACTACGTAATCATGTTTATACAGTTCCCGATTTTTTTTATCATTAACATTAACATTAAGTAAACATAACATTATAATTGTTATTTTGAGAAGTCTACTTGCTTTTAAATGAAGAATAATTCCTTTAGTGGTCGGTAATACATACATTTTCATGTAAATTTTCATATCAATATTTCATACGATTTTCGATAATTTCGTGGTTGAATAATAGCGAACTAAAAGTCGACACCCACTACGTAATCATGTTTATACAGTTCCCGACTTTTTTTTTATCATTAACATTAAGTAAACATGACATAAGTTATTTTGAGAAATCTCCTTGCTTTTAAATGAAGAAAAATTTATTCACCGATCAGTAACCTAAAATCATTATGGTGAAATTTCAAGACATTCGTTATCATTAAATTTATTCTATCCTATCATCTGTAACTAAGCAGAAAATAGAAAAGTCCTGATTATTATAGAGCAAGATTTTAAATAGCATCAGATGATGTCGCTACCTCATTGCAAGAGGGTCGTAACTCCAAATTCCTGATTTTTCAGGAGACGCATTTGGAAGTTGCTAAGTCCTATGAATTTGATCATGTTTCACAAATCTTCTTAGTGCCATCTCTCGGCCGCTAATTCACCTAGATTTACGACTCTTTTACCAAAAGATGCAAAATCAATTCGGCAATCTTGTACACCATATAACTCAAAACTAGCAAATTTGGAGTTACGACCCTCTTGCAATAAGGTAGCGAATTTGTCATCTACAATAGTGTCCACTAGTGCATTTGAGGAATACATTGAAGTAAAATGGTATCACTGAATTATTTGATGCATTGCGAATTAACAATCGAAGTAATTAGCATACGAATGTAATTAAAATAAATTAAATGCCGAAGACTATGATTTACATATCTGAAGTATTATTTTTTGATTCAACAATAATTTTTCTTTTCAATAACACAACATACAATAAAACAAACACACTCATAAATGCATATACAGTCACTCACACGTTTATAACCCACATATGCACACACACACACACACACACAAACATATATATATATATATATATATATATATATATATATATATATATATATATATATATATATATATATATATGTGTGTGTGTGTGTGTGTGTGTGTGTGTAGTTTCGACTATGAATAAACAATTATCAAATGATCACCATCCATAGGTGCCACTAAGACCGACAAGACAAAAGAAGTACCATCTCACCCATCTCTCAAAGGGGAGCTGCTAAACACGTGCGAGTCAGAATAATCCGAAATGGGAAAACAACATACTTGACTCTGACATCCAGAAGTTCCGCTCGCGACTGGCGTGCGACGACGTGCAATTAAGCGTTCGTAATTATGCCAACTTTGCGTGTTGCGCCTTTCACGGAGAATGATAATATGCCCCGCTGATAATATGAATCCGGAGGAGGGGGAGAGAGTCTCGGCTGGATTTGTGTCTTTCTTCGAGATTTATGTGGAGTAATTAACTTTCGGTGATGGTATCAAGGCGAGGGAAGGCAGATTTGCAATGGTGCTGTGGATGCATTTAAAGTTTTTTTCCATTCGTTTTCTTTTTTAAATCTTTCTTAAGAGACTATACCGAGATGCATTAAAGGTTTTTGCAGTTTTTTCTTAAATCTTTCTTAGGAAGCCATGAAGTTTAGTTTCATGATTATAATCTATACCCCCTTCCTTTCGTATATTTTTTTTTTTTTTTTTTTTTTTTTTTTTTTTTTTTTTTTTACATCTTTGATAGAAGACCACAATATTTTGTTCAGATTTAAAATTAAGTCTCTTTAGGTAACATAAGAATTCTATTTTTCATGACTATCTGAACCGCCATTCTTTCGTTGTTTTTTATTTCTTTTTCTTCGGAGGCTATGTCTTGTACAGATTTAAAATTAGAGTCTAAGTACTGATAAAAAAAAATTTTCTTAGATGGCCATTCTCTAGAAAACCCCCTTGATGATAAAATACATATCAAATTAATGTACACAGGAATTCCTGGGATACTTCGCTCTGCAACCAGCGTCAACCTTACTGCTCGGCGATTTACTGTATGTAGCCCTCGTAACCACTTCTACCATAACCCTGAACTATTGGTTTGGTTACTCGTCGAGAAGTAGGGGTATGACAGGTGCAATTCTTCGAAGCGAGGTGTGCCAGGGACTCTGTGTCCAACTGTACCTCATGGGC
>NC_090750.1:71089559-71092059 GCF_036898095.1 Palaemon carinicauda
ATATATATATATACAATATATATATATATATATATATATATATATATATATATATATACAATATATATATATATATACATACTGTATATAGACACGTAGCTCTATATATTATATAGGTGAGATAATGTGCGTGTCTGTTATGTTTTCTGTACTGCAACATAAAACTCATGCTCAAGCACTGTACTAAACTTGACAACAGAAAGCACTTCACGAAAAGGGACTTTACACGTCCACCAACCATGAAATATATAAAATAACATACTGCTTTCTCTTCTCTTCTATCTCCAGAAAGTGGCCAATTTTCATCATAACTGTCTCTCCCCTCCCCCTCCCCCTCCATTCTCCCTCGTCTTGCACCCCCTTTCCTTGTGTGCCTGCTGTAAAGACTTCTTATGAGAAAAGTTAAATTGGTTCACTGCCTTTCAAACTCTTTTGCTAAATTCTTTTCGCAATGACTCCCTGCATATCTTCTGTGTTCTAATTTTTGGTTTAGGTCTGTGGAATGTGGAAAAAGGGGGAAGAAAGGTGCATAATACAAGAAGTGGGGAAGCTTTTACTGTAATAGACGATGAACAGGTTTAAATGGTCATAATTCTTTTGACTCTTTTAGCGGAACAAGCCACCCAAGTTTTCCTCCTCGTTTGCTTGCGAATGATTTTTTATCTTCCAACTTTTTTTTCTTTTTATTCTTAGCTTGATTTCCATCTCTTCTCCGTGGTATTGGATCAGATGCCAGAGCAGTGTTACCATTCCTTTGGGATAATGAGAGTAAAGGTTTTAACTTATTTCTACTACTAACTGGAGAGAGTTTTCAGAGATCTGTTCCATATTTGCGAGTGAGTTGTAAGAGCACTTTCAGTATTTTATATAAAAAAGGTTTAATCTCTTCTCTTCTTGCTTGGAGAAGAGGATAGAGAAATTCTAATAAAACGATTGTGTCGGAGCCAGTTTAGCTTACTTTCTAGTAGGCGTATTTTCTAACTTATTAAATGATTTTGTCTAAGCCAGTTTAACGTACTTTCTTGAAGGGGTATTATTTAACCTATTAAATGATTGTGTCGGATTCAGTTTAACTTACTTTCTTGAAGGCGTATTTTGTAACCTATTAAACGATTGTGTCGGAGCCAGTTTAGCTTAGTTTCTTGAAGGCGTATTTTTTAACCTATTAAATTATTATGTCTAAGCCAGTTTAGCTTAGTTTCTTGAAGGCGTATTTTTTAACCTATTAAATGATTGTGTCTAAGCCAGTTTAACTTACTTTTTTGAAGGCGTATTTTTTAACCTATTAAATGATTGTGTTGGAGCCAGTTTAGCTTACTTTCTTGGAGCTGTATTTTTTAACCTATTAAAATTAAATGATTGTGTTGGAGCCAGTTTAGCTTACTTTCTTGGAGCTGTATTTTTTAACCTATTAAAATTAAATGATTGTGTTGGAGCCAGTTTAGCTTACTTTCTTGGAGCTGTATTTTTTAACCTATTAAAATTAAATGATTGTGTTGGAGCCAGTTTAGCTTACTTTCTTGGAGCTGTATTTTTTAACCTATTAAAATTAAATGATTGTGTTGGAGCCAGTTTAGCTTACTTTCTTGGAGCTGTATTTTTTAACCTATTAAAATTAAATGATTGTGTTGAAGCCAGTTTAGCTTACTTTCTTGGAGCTGTATTTTTTAACCTATTAAAATTAAATGATTGTGTTGGAGCCAGTTTAGCTTACTTTCTTGGAGCTGTATTTTTTAACCTATTAGAATTAAAAGATTGTGTCGGAGCCAGTTTAGCTTACTTTCTTGAAGGCGTATTTTTCAACCCATTGAATGACTATGTCTAAGCCAGTTTAGCTTACTTTCTTGAGGGAGTATTTTTAACCTATTAAATAATTGTGTCTAAGCCAGTTTAACGTACTTTCTTGAAGGGGTATTTTTTAACCTATTAAATGATTGTGTCGGATTCAGTTTAACTTACTTTCTTGAAGGTGTATTTTTTAACCTATTAAATGATCGTGTCTGAGCCAGTTTAGCTTACTTTCTTGAAGGGGTATTTTTTAACCTATTAAATGATTGTGTCGGATTCAGTTTAACTTACTTTCTTGAAGGTGTATTTTTTAACCTATTAAATGATTGTGTCGGATTCAGTTTAATTTACTTTCTTGAAGGTGTATTTTTTAACCTATTAAATGATTGTGTCTGAGCCAGTTTAGCTTGCTTACTTGAAGGCGTATTTTCTAACTTATTAAAATTAAATGATTGTGTGGGAGCCAGTTTAGCTTACTTTCTTGAAGGTGTATTTTTTAACCTATTAAATGAATGTGTCGGAGCCAGTTTATCTTACTTTCTTGAAGGTATTATTCAACCTAATAAATTATTGTGTCTAAGCCAGTTTAATTTACTTCTTAGGGCGTATCTTCTTAATTAACCAGCATTTATCTCTTGAGCTTATAGGAATCTTTCATTACTAAATGCCCTAGATGTATGAAAGAAAGTTTGTTATTACCTACTTAAACCTA
>NC_090750.1:71109559-71114559 GCF_036898095.1 Palaemon carinicauda
TCACAGAGGGAATCTGTTAATCACAAGTAATCGAGCCAGACACTAATTAATATTATTTTCTCACAGAGGGAATCTGTTAATCACAAGTAATCAAGCCAGACACTAATTAATATTATTTTCTCACAGAGGGAATCTGTTATCACAAGTAATCAATCCAGACACTTATTAATATTATTTTCTCACAGAGGGAATCTGTTAATCACAAGTAATCAAGCCAGACACTAATTAATATTATTTTCTCACAGAGGGAATCTGTTAATCACAAGTAATCAAGCCAGACACTAATTAATATTATTTTCTCACAGAGGGAATCTGTTAATCACAAGTAATCAAGCCAGACACTAATTAATATTATTTTCTCACAGAGGGAATCTGTTAATCACAAGTAATCGAGCCAGACACTAATTAATATTATTTTCTCACAGAGGGAATCTGTTAATCACAAGTAATCGAGCCAGACACTAATTAATATTATTTTCTCACAGAGGGAATCTGTTAATCACAAGTAATCGAGCCAGACACTAATTAATATTATTTTCTCACAGAGGGAATCTGTTAATCACAAGTAATCAAGCCAGACACTAATTAATATTATTTTCTCACAGAGGGAATCTGTTATCACAAGTAATCAATCCAGACACTTATTAATATTATTTTCTCACAGAGGGAATCTGTTAATCACAAGTAATCAAGCCAGACACTAATTAATATTATTTTCTCACAGAGGGAATCTGTTAATCACAAGTAATCAAGCCAGACACTAATTAATATTATTTTCTCACAGAGGGAATCTGTTAATCACAAGTAATCGAGCCAGACACAGTCCTAAAAATAAAATCTCATATCGCCTGTTTCCGGTTCACCGTCACCGCTAT
Source organism: Palaemon carinicauda (assembly GCF_036898095.1). Classification (NCBI taxonomy): domain Eukaryota; kingdom Metazoa; phylum Arthropoda; class Malacostraca; order Decapoda; family Palaemonidae; genus Palaemon; species Palaemon carinicauda. The sequence continues at coordinate 71,110,435 of NC_090750.1, forward strand.
AACAATGAAATATACATGATGGATTTGTGATTAGGCCGGAAACATAATTAACGAGATGAAATTACCTGTAGTCTATCCTAGATCTCCTCGTTTTGCATCTTAATAAGAGATTCCACTTCGGGGGACCAGTTACACGTGATTTGTTTAAAATTTAAAGGTGTCTGGTTTCAGTTCCAGTTCCATCAGAATAGATGCTCACCAGAATGTCAGCCGGGCAAGCCCAACCCCCCACTGTGGTGCCCTACCACAGCAGTAGCCTCCCCAGTAAACAGCTTAAACTCACGGCCCTGGGCGGGGATCAATCTCTTGCCACGCGAATGCGAGGCAAACTAATTGAAGGTGGTTGTGGCCTGACTGGTAACGTCTCTGCCTGGTGATCGCCAGTCGGGGGTTCGAGTTCCGCTCAAACTCGTTAGCGCCATTAGTGTCTGCAATCTTACCATCCTTGTGAGCTAAGGTTGGGAGGTTTGGGAGAGCCTATAGGTCTATCTGCCGAGTCATCAGCAGCCACTGCCTGGCCCTCCCTGGCCCTAGCTTGGGTGGAGAAGAGGCTTGGGCGCTGATCATATAGTATATGGTCAGTCTCTAGGGCATTGTCCTGCTTGCTAAGGCAATGTCACTGTCCCTTGCCTCTGCCATTCATAAGCGACCTTTAAACCTTCAAACCTTTGAGCGCTTTATATCGTTTGAAATCAGTAACATTAATATTTATCATAATAAGAGTTTTCGTTTGTATTTTGCCCTAAGGAAAAGGAAATTAAAACGTTAAAAAAAATGAATTCTAATAAGCTCAAGTTAAATCCAAGGATGATATGTTATTGCAAATCACAAGAACCAATGTTTATCCAGACAGATTTCGGGAAACTGGTCTGCTATTGGATTGAGGGGATTAAGAAGGAGGTTGGCTGGGAAGGGGAAATCTGAGCTGCTCTATATGAACTTAGACTGTGACAGATGGGTCGGGAATGGGAGAGAATAAGGGTAAAAAACATTGTAATTTATATATATGAAGATTTTTTTGTTCTAACGCGTAATAAAGTATGTGGACAGACACACACAAACACATACACACACATAATACATATACATATATATATTTACTGTATATATATATATATATATATATATATATATATATATATATATATATATATATATATATATATATATATATGCACGTATGTTCGTATGATTCTGTACAAAAATCTTATATCACCCGGTGCCTTTAAACTTAAGTATGGAAATGTGCATATATATGTATATATAATATTACAAAAACAAGTAACACACAGATTCAGAGAAACCACTTATCTCGGCTCACTGCAGTCGAACGATACTCAGGTACCTAAGCTCTATACAAGTCTAAGGATACACGAGGGATTTGATATTGTAGATCGTACTCCTGGATCTTTAAACCCAAAACATCTTGGTAGTTAAGTGAACACATTATTATTATTATTATTATTATTATCATTATTATTAGCCAAGCTACAAACCTAGTTGGAAAAGCAAGATGCTATAAGCCCAAGGGCTCCAACAGGGGAAAATAGCCCAGTGAGGAAAAGAAATAAGGAAATAAATAAATGATGAGAATAAAATAACAATACATCATTCTAAAAACAGTAACAGCGGCTAACATCAGTCGCAATAGGTTGATTAATTATCTAAATTCTTTACCGGCTTATTCTCTTCACAACAAAATCGTATTCTTCTAAAACTCGTTAGTATTTTTGGTCGCTGCAATCTCACCATCCTTGTGAGCTAAGGCTAGGGGGTTTGGGGGAGCCTATAGATCTATCTGCTGAATCATCCGCAGCCATTGCCTGGACTTCCTTGGTCCTAACTTGGTTGGAGAGGGGGCTTGGGCGCTGATCACATGTAAATATGGTCAAATTCTAGGGCTATGTCAATGATCCTTGCCTCTGCCATTCATGAGCAGCCTTTAAACCTTTTAAACCTTTAAATGAAGCAAAGAGGAGTCATATCTAGGGTTATGTCACTGTTCCTTGCCTCTGCCATTCATGAGCAGCCTTTAAACCTTTTAAACCTTTAAATGAACCAAAGAGGAGTCATATCTAGGGTTATGTCACTGTTCCTTGCCTCTGCCATTCATGAGCAGCCTTTAAACCTTTAAATGAACCAAAGAGGAGTCATATCACATCGCATAAAAGTCCAGTGGCGAATTTACCTTCCACCGCTGGGCCCTGTCCATCACCTGAAACTCCATGTGAGATTTCTCGGCTCATCTACGTTTTGGGATTAACTCCATCACTTAGCTGATGAATTTTGGGAGAGTGCACTTTAGCATATTAGCCTTGCGCCTTATTCAGGCGCCTCTATTCCTATTCCCCTTTGTTACGTTTTAGGACATGCTCAGAGGCCATATCCTTCACAAGCAAAACATGAAAAAAAGGAGAAAAGCGTAGGCAAACCACTCAGTAAAGCTTTCTTCTTCTTCTTCTTCTTCTTCTTCTTCTTCTTCTTCTTCTTCTTCTTATTTTTGAGGGAGAGAAAAGGGAACTAATCCCCTTTGCAGAGTTCTGTAGTTCGTTTTAGGGGATTACTTTTAAAAGTTAGCACATCAATAGCAAGGGATCTTTTTGAGGGGGAATAGAATTGAGTCAACAACTTTGGGGATGGTAAACAACTTTTTTTCTTTTTTTTTTTTTTTTGAGAAATGGCTCTAGTAACTCCAGTCAAAGTGAATTGGTAATGTAGCAGTAATAAAGGAAATTAGTTCTTAATCAGATAGTTCATTAACTATCCCATTAAACCATCATCGTCTATTTATGCTAATTCTTCCTCAGTATGTATATACTGTATGTATGAATGTAATCATCAGCAATACAGCAGTTTGAATACTATCGTAATCCGTAAATAACGCTTTGGATTTTCAGGTAATTGACAAGGAAAAATTACCCACAAAACATATTTTCATACGTTCTGATATGTACTTAGTGTGAGTAATAATGATGGCGATATTAAAAATAATTTTTTTCTTATTTCTATCACAATTACTGTTCCAAACTCATCATCTATCTTGATACGAATAATAATAATAATAATAATAATAATAATAATAATAATAATAATAATAATAATAATAATAATAATAATAATAATAATAATAATAATAATAAATCATAATAATAATAATAATAATAATAATAATAATAATAATAAAATGATTACCAATTGCGTACAGTGGATAACATGAAAGTCCATTAGAATAAGAACATTAGTAAAATTGTGATATTCAGCTGGAATTAAATTCTAAATTAGAATAGACGAATAGAAAGGTTTTATTGAAATTTGGAAATTACAAAAATATAAAGGAAAAACAGGTTGTTGTGACAATATCAAACGAATTTACCTTTCTCCAAACATTACTAATTACCTCTCACGCAACTTCTGATTAAATGCTTTATAATATAATGATATATTTGAAAAATAAAAAAATATCTTAAAAATATTTTCGGATGAATAAAACTCTTACTTTAATAATGCTTATTAATCGTAATCATATCATAGAATAGTCATTTGAAAGAAGTCCTTATCAAAATGTATAGGTAATCTGTATTTTATAGGAAAGGAGACGTATTATGAAAAAAAAAAAAAAATAATAATAATAAAAATCTTTCACAACTGTCAAGTGTAAGTTTTTTTTTCTATCATCATACCTAAAATAACCTTTTTAACCTAAACGTAATATTCAAAAGAATGTTATAAAGTTACATAATTTCTGTATCACGATATTGAAGATATTTTAGTGAAGAACCATTTTAGATTACAGGAGTTTTAATGAAACTCACCAATACATTTGCTGAGTCCTGATACATAGATTATATTTCTCCTTTTTTCATTTTCCACAATTGGATGCAAGTCGTGAAAACAATCTTTTTTAATGTTAGACTATGGCTTAATGGAGATGATGTACTGGTGTCTGCTTCAACTCAGTAATCGCCAGTGTAGTTTGCCACTACGTCTTTATTACACTGAAGATTACTGTAATTTTTCACGAAGATAACTTCTGAAGTTTTGAAAGGTGAAAAGTGTCTTTATTGCTTTACAGCTTTCCATGTTGCGGCTAAACAGATAAACTCCGGAATCCCCAAATGCAATATA
>NC_090750.1:71124559-71134559 GCF_036898095.1 Palaemon carinicauda
GTGAAAAGTTATAACTTTATTTAACTTTTCATTGTTGAAATATTGTTACACCAAATTCCATGTTTTATCTTGGGGATTTGTTATTAGTTCTAAATATTTATATTTTTCTACATCCTGGCTGAATAGAATATCTCAAGGCAAGGTCAGAGGTCCACAATTTTTTTTTTTTTTTTTTTTTTTATAGCCACTACCTACCTATCACATTTACATGCCACAACCATCAAAGTAAATAGATCTTCCACAGGTTTACTTTTTTTGTATATAATTAATACAGGCAATAAAAAGTATGACATTGATTCATATGTTTATTTTTTATTTCTTTATAATTAAAGTTTTTCTTGCCGAAATTATTACACTCCAACGTGCCCTTATTGTTGTTGTGAACAGATAGCTGCGAAAGATCGAATTTGAATAAAAGTGATGTTTTCTATCCCTTATAAGTGGGTGAAAATTATAAGATTAATTAATCAAAATCATCAAGGTTCTCATGTAAACAATTTACGTTAAACTTTGCCATGGTTTCCGTTTTCTACTTCATAATATTCCATCTCTTGAAAAATAGGTAATTTTTCGTCTTCTAATTACGGTTCTAGCTTACTTGATAATAATCTTGCATCATTTCGATGTACGCTAAATTTGCTGTACCAGATTTGCAATTTTTATAACCCAGCTACTGCACGCTACATCATTCTTGGTTTATTTCAAATTCATGGCAATAAAGTTATATCTTTGAGAAAATTAATTTTGGTTCTTGAATCTTTATATAAGATTTAAAGTATTCTTCGGCACTGTTTATACCGCGTCATAAATTTGATTTATGTTTTCGATTCACGCGAAATAGTAGCGAAGTTACGTAACTTATGTTTTTAATGCAATTGCAATAATTTTTTTGATCTGCAGTATGCAATTTGAATTTCACATTCAACTAATAAATTCCCAGAACTAATGGAAAACTAAGAGATACATATGATAAATGATTTTGTCAAGCGTCGTACTATGTGAAGGGCATAATTGGTCATATAATTACTGACCTCAATTGTCAAATTTCTCACACATCTTGTTCTCCAATTCCAGATCGTCATAGAAGCGATACGAGGCCACAGCTACATGAGCGACATTGCCATCGATGATGTGAAATTAGCCCACGGTGAAGAGTGCGACGAACTTCACGAGGAAGCTATGAAACAGTATCGAACAATCGCTCCCATTATCACCACGACGTCACCTGCTCCAGAAACGACGCCAGAAGTCGAGATTAGTTCCGATTCGTCGACTGGAACTGAAGCCACAGTCGTCGGTATGACCTCGACAACAATGAGTAACCACATATTGCTTCTTAACGATAGTAACACAAGCACAGCGGAGGCATCAACAGAATCTGTTTTATCAACCACGATGGAAACAACTGAAATGTCGTCTGAGGCAACGGAGGACTACAAATCTGAGTCTACCGCTGTACCGGAAATAATGTCCTCAGCAGCAACAACTGAAGAATCCGGGTCTACTTTGGAACCTACCTTTGGTAAGATTTAAAGTTATTGACTATCATTTTCCATCATATATACCAAAAAAAAAAAAAGTAATTACATATTAAAATTATTATCAATTCTCCGAAAAGGTGATATACAATTAAATGTCAAAGAAAAAACTTCTTTTAACTTATTTCAGATTCTTCTGGTCATGAAAATTTGGTCTCAGTATGATTTTTATTGAATGTTCTCACATACGTTCGATTTACAGTATATCAACATTGGTTCTAATATGCAAGTTTTAGATATTAACAAATTGATGATCATAAAAGATTCAGCAGTCATTATCTAATGTAACCATGTCTTTTTAAAAAGATTAACGATTTATATATATATATATATATATATATATATATATATATATATATATATATATATATATATACATACTCACATATATATATATATTTATATATATATATAATATATATATATACATTTATCTATATATATATATATATATATATATATATATATATATATATATATATATATATATATATATGTATATATATTATATATTTATATATATATACACATTCATTTATATATATATATGTATATATATATATATATATATATATATATATATATATATATATATATATATATATATATACACACGTGTGTGTGTGTGTTAGAGAGAGAGAGAGAGAGAGAGAGAGAGAGAGAGAGAGAGAGAGAGAGAGACCTGTGCAGGATTATTTTTTTATTCTTAATCATTAGCCTAGTATTGATGTCAAGGTTAAATGGAAAGTATATCAACAGGATGATGATACCTTCATTTCTATAGCCATTTGCTCTAATTGAGCACTTAATAAACCGTACACTATTGTTAGTGTTATAGATCTATTTATCTATATACCAAGGCACTTTCCTCCAATTTTTTTTTTTGGGGGGGGGGGCGGGTAGCCAACATCAATCAAATGAAAAAAAGGGGACCTTTCCTCTCTACGCTCCTCCCAGCCTAACGAGGGACTCAACCGAGTTCGGCTGGTACTACTAAGGTGCCACAGCCCACCCTCCCCATTATCCACCACAGATGAAGCTTCATAACGCAGAATCCCCTACTCCTGCTACCTCCGCGGTCATCCAAGGCGACCGGAAGGAGCAGCAGGGCCTACTGGAACTGTGATATACGGTCAATAATAGATAAGGTCAATAAATTCCAAGTGAAACTAGATCATCCCAGGAAAGTGGATCATATTTTATAGATACTGTGACGGTGCCGAGAGAAGGTAGGACTCAAAGGCAGGATGAGAGCAACTGAGTGAGTTTATTGTAGAATACTCTCCTTTATATACAAAATCTCAAGCAACAAGAATTTTCATGTTCAAAAGTCGACACTGTTACCGATGAGGAAACAGACATGTTATTTCAGGTTCTTTTTAGTGCGAGGGGAGAGCGAAGATACAAGCACAAAATGAACTATGTACGATCGTGTGACACACGGGTGGTACAATACCCTATATCAGAAATCCCCGGCCCAACAACGCCAGCTTTAAAATACAATTATTGTTTGGTCAAATAGTTCTTACTCTTTCTTTTGTATTCTTTTGTAATTTTCCGACATCCATTGTACTTTCATTTATTCCTAGTATCTGGTAGATCCGACATCCTTTAATTCACTTATTCTGCATTCAAGCCTTTTGTATTTTCGCACATTTAACAACTTTTTCATTACGTCTATCTATCTATCCTATCTATCTATCTAAGTATGGTTTGAGTTTCATTGATAAAAGTCTAAGGTTTTATAGGGTTACACGCAGACAGAGGCATTCATTCATTTAATTTTTAATTGCTCCTGCTTAAAAAAGATATCTTTATATATTTATTATTTTGATTCAAAAAGTTTCAAAATATATCTAACTTGTTTAAAGGTAAAGGCCACCCATGAATGGTAGAGACAAGGGACAGTGTCATTGCCCTATCGAGTAGGACAATGATCTAGAGATGACCATATATACATATGATCAGCGCTCAAGCCCTCTCTCCACCCAAGATAGGACCAAGGAGGGCAGGCAGTGTCTGCTGATGACTCAGCAGATAGACCTATAGGCTACCCCAAAACCCACATCCTTAGCTCACAAGGATGGTGAGGTTGCAGCAACCAAAAAATCTAACGAGTTTGAGCCTGACCCGAACCACAGTCTGGTGTTCACCAGTCAGGGACGTTACCACATCGGCCACCACAACCCTTATCACAGATCTATCCGTAAAGCGTTACAATGGCAATAAAAGGTCCAGTTGACATGTGCAGCTATTCAAAATAGTGAAGTTGATTCTCACTTTGAAAACAAATTGATGAACATGGCCATCTTTTATACACTACAAATATTCAAGATGAATAAATGCCTATCTTTCTCACTTGTTCCTCCAGGGACAACAACTATTTCTTCAAATGTTTAAAAGATTCTCATCTTTCATTTCTTTATTTTCTTCCCGAATTGTCATTTGTCTTCCAGGAATGTTACTTACGGTGCGTGGATGTATTCTGGAAATATAGTGCCTTTGCGTGGAAGGAATTCGTTTTGCATTTCTATGTCTACAGACCACAATGGGAAACCAATAAATCATGTCAGAGTTCGTGCTATTTCTTTATTTTGCTTTATTTTTGGAAAAGGGATAACTTTTTAGGAAACCATTTTTTGCGATTGAATATTTGAAAAACTAAGTAAATAAAAATTTCAGTCTAATTAACATGTGCTGCCATATGTGTGAGCACATGGTGAACTATCACATAAACAATTTAATTCGCGTGTGTATGCGTGTGTTTGTGCGTGTGGATGAATGAATATGAGCAGAAATACGTAAATCATACGAGTACGTTGTGATGTTTAGTTATTTGTATACATGCCAAATTAAATAAACAGATGAAGGAATTTTAAACGCACTCCATCATAAGTCAAAAGATTATGATCTCATTAGGCATATTATATCAGTTATAACCGACATATAAAAAAAAATAAACTGACTCATGTCTGAACTTTATGTATCAAAGACAGTGATAGGTCGATCCTTTTTGTAAAGATGTAGAGACAAAGCATAAATCGTTTTATAATTTTCCTCTTAAATTTTCCTCTTCACTATCAGAAGAAAAGGCATTATACTTGGGACCCTACTTCATTTTACTTTGATTAAAAAGATCCTTTTTAGTATGATATTGAAATCCTTTCCCTTAAGACACAAAAATATGCCTAAAATTCTTCATCACTTAAGTGATATTCTAGGCTTAAATTCTTCATCGAATTCAAAAGACCCAAAAAGAGAAGCAGCTGTGGTCCCGGGGTCGTCTTCATCATCGACGTCATTTCCATCAGCCGAGAGAGATGGAGAATTGTCAGCCGAGAGAGATGGAGAATTGTCAGCTGGTCAGGCAAAGGCCTTTCTCCCTATTCATCCAATGGTGCCATCTGCTGTTCTCATTTTCCATAAATCTCGGGGTTATATAGAAGAAAAGGGGAAGGACATATGGCAGTAAAATGAAGCTGTTTAGCCTTTAGGGTGCCATAAGAAACCAAGATGCTACAGTTTTTCCAATATATGTATTTTATGTTGGTGTAGAATATGCGTGAAATTGGACACAAGGAACCTCTTAATTCATAAGAGATCCTTGTAAATGACGACATCAGGACGTTTTAATGTGAAATTAATTACTATATAAATTCCTTAATCAACCAATCTAACTGTGAAGGTGAAGCATATTCTTGACTAACAAGCTTTAAATAGTTAAAACATCTTGAAGGGATTAAAAGGCACGTTACAGGTTACCACAAGAATTATGAATTATTATCATTACAAGCTAGGTTGTAGCCCTAATTGGAAAAGCAAGATGCTATAAGCCTAAGGCTCTAAGAGGAAAAAAAGAGCTCAATGAGGAAAGGAAACAAGGAAATAAATAAACTACAAGAGCAGAATAAACAATCACAATATTTCAAGAACATAAACAGCATTAATTTAGCCCCTTCATATATAAGCTATAAATATAGACAGCATGCTCAGTGTATCCCCGAGCAAAAGAACTCTAATCCAAGACAGTGGAAGGCCATGGTACAGAGACCAAGGCATTACACAAGACCAGAGGAGAATGTTTGATTTTGTAGTGTCCTCCTCCTAGAAGAGCTGCTTACCGTAGCTCAAGAGTCTTTTCTATCCGTACCAAGAGGAAAGTAGACTCTGAACGATTGCATTGCAGTAGTTAACCCCTTGAGCGAAGAATAATTGTTTGGTAATCTCAAGTCAGATGTATGAGGACAGAGGGGAATGTGGTAATCATAGGCCAGACTATTCGGTGAATGTGTAGGCAAAGACAAAATGAGTCGTAACCAGAGAGAGAAAGAGAGAGATGGGGGATCCAATGTAGTACTGTCTGGCCAGTCAAAAACACCCAACTCCTCTTTAGCGGTAGTATCACAACAGGTGGCTGGTGTACTGGCCACCCTACTACCGACTACCTACAACTGGTTATCTACAGCAAGGTTGTTGATAGAATAACTCAACCTCCACTTTTCATTCACATACCATCATAGGAAATTTTGCCAAAAGGATTCTTTTAATGTGCAATGTGTCTGAATGTTCATATGCATGTTGATGTTTTAAACCACAATGTTTAGGAATATCATTCAAGATTTCGTATGAATGATGACTTAAAAGTGGAGAGTTTTGGTAGCCCGCTTGCCATCAATACGTAGAGTATTTAGTTCTATCTCTAAAATATGTGCGCATAAATGTAAGAAATACTCTTAAATATTTTAAGAATCTTATATTCTGAAGAAAATAATCTAACTTCGATATAATCCTTACTCTAACTTCTTTTTCACCAATTAATTTTTCCTATTTACATTCACCATCTATACTTAGGTCATGATCTGTAGTCTACCCATCAAGCTTCTCAAATAGCATTTCAAGAAAATGTTAACAATCATCTCACTTTCATCAGCTTTTCCATGACTTGCAACAATACCAAGTAATTAAAGTGATAACTTCGTCTTTAAAACTTCTGCAATCTAGCTCTGATGTCATTAGTTCTATCATCCTTCATCACAAATACTTAACCGAGTTAAATATCAACGTAATCAGTCTTTTTAAAGAACATTGCCACTATATTTTTGTGACCTGTATTAGAAAAAATTTCTTTTGAACAGTCAGTTTTAGCCATTCTCTATTTTTTTTTTTCAGATCAAAGGTGGTTTCATTTATTTTATATTAATTTTTCAGATATGGTACGGTTTATCAAAACTGACACCTAAATATGGGACGTATCTCCAAAATATAAGTTGATAATAAATCTGGATATTTATTACTAATAATCAGGATAAAAACATTCTATCAAAGTGTATGTAAAATCTCTCTCTCTCTCTCTCTCTCTCTCTCTCTCTCTCTCTCTCTCTCTCTCTAAATATATAGAAAACTCTCTCTTCAAATAGAGAAATCTCTCTTCAAATATAGAGAAATCTCTCTCTTCAAATATAGAGAAATCTCTCTCTCTCTCTCTCTCTCTCTCTCTCTCTCTCTCTCTCTCTCTCTCTCTCTCTCTCTCTCTCTAAATATAGAGAAATCTCTCTTCAAATATAGAGAAATCTCTCTCTTCAAATATAGAGAAATCTCTCTCTCTCTCTCTCTCTCTCTCTCTCTCTCTCTCTCTCTCTCTCTCTCTCTCTCTCTCTAAATATAGAGAAATCTCTCTCTTCAAATAGAGAAATCTCTTTCTTCAAATATAGAGAAATCTCAATCTCTCTCTCTCTCTCTCTCTCTCTCTCTCTCTCTCTCTCTCTCTCTCTCTCTCTCTCTCTCTCTCTCAAATACAGAGAAATATAACAATACATCATGACATCTTTCAGACCCTGGAAGTGAAGAAGATTTATCTAGTTGCCGAAATCGATGCGGCGAGATTGCAATAGACGCAGACACCTGCGGTTGCGATATCGAGTGTGGCCACAATCACTCCTGCTGTTTGGACGTGGAAAAGTATTGTGGCTTGTGTAAGTTGCATTTCCATTTCCAGAATGACACACATTTCCGTTTATTAATTTCTTTCTTCGTGTCAATGACTTATCTGTAATGTTGTTTTATTTTATCATGTTCATGTCTTGTCTGTAATGTTATTTTATTTTATTTTATCATGTCAATGACTTAACTGTAATGTTATTTTATTCTATTTTATCATGTTAATGTCTTGTCTGTAATGTTATTTCCTTTTTTTTATACCATGATATTTAATACAACTTAGAAGCCGACTATCGCTCATGGAAAGATAAAACATTATTGTCATTTATGTGAATCGTATATTACTTTACCGATTAGTAAAATGAGATATATTTATATTTGAGAATCTTACTCATTTTATATAATTATCAATTTGATTTTATATGAATTCCTTTTTTAATTCATAAAATTCAATATTACCTTTCATTAGATACCTGTTCATGATAGCAAACTATGTCAAATTGAAGGTAAATATCTGACAAAGAGCAAAATTTATTAAGGATATCATGAAGGTCATACAGTAAGCAAGAAATTTGACTAAAGAGTGAACGATTTTACAATGAATAGTCTAAGTCCCACCAAAAACCTCTGGTTCCAATAAGTGTTAGTACATCTTGAATCCCTTACTTAAGAGTAAAAATAATCATACATTAATATGTGAGAGAAATTCGAGCGAGATATGAGAAAAATATGATTTAAATACTCCGACCGATGAAAGTGTCATACTAAATATCTACTATTTAGATTAATCATGATAAGTTACGCAAATATATTTACGAAAACCCTTCTCCGGTCATTGAGCAAAGTTGATATCTGTAACCAATTCATACAACTGAAATCAAATATGAATTTAAAACATTTTCTTAATGTAACTATGGTTTTCTGCTGAATAAATGAATCTTGTACCGTTCATTTTTCTCTCTTTTTTCCTTCAACTACCTCTCTAGCAATATGGGAATATTCATGTCATCAATTTTCAGGTCTGTATGGGGCACACCGGAATAATTGGGTAATTCATGAAATGTACGCATTAAAATCTTAGGACGTGATGAATATGATTAATATTCAAAGTAAAACCTCCCCTATACTTAAGTTATTTTTCAAAAGGTCCTTAACTAAATTCAAGTTATTTTTCAAAAGGTCCTTAACTAAATTCAAGTTATTTTTCAAAAGGTCCTTAACTAAATTTAAGTTATTTTTCAAAAGGTCCTTAACTTAATTTTCCAAGTGAAATCAAACTACGGGGATTATTTTCTAATTATATTGAAATAAATTGATTTCATGTAAAATTGTAGTTACACAGTTGATTTTTCCTATCCTTCCAGATTTACAAACACCGACCCCAATCCCGCCAGTGACCGTGGCAAAATCAACATCTCCAGTTATGTCGACTACATCAGACAGTACAGTTGAAACAACACCAGCTGTTGTTACAGAGCTGTCATCATCAACCTTGACGGTACCTCTAATAGTCACTACGGCAGTCTCCACAACACCTAAAATCACAACAACTCTTAAAGTCAGCACTACTTCAGAAGTCCCCCAAACGGAAAGTCCGGTAGAAAGTACATCAGGGTCAACGGTAACTACTGCCGTCTCGACGATAGAGACCACACAAGCGACAACATCCAAACAGGTGTTTGCGGTGATTACATCAACAACAACGCTTGAACCTACTGAAGAAACAACGACAGATACAACAACAGAAACTACAACAACAGAAGCCACTACAACAGAAAGTACAACAACAGAAACTACGACAACAGAATCTACAACCGAAGCTACAACAACAGAAACGACTACAGCATCCACAACCGAAACAACTACAGGAGTTGATAAGGTTCCTCCACCTACAATTTTAACAACTACCCAAACCTTTGGGCCGTCTACTTCGCCGAAAATGTTTACCAACGAGGGAATATCAACAACAACAGTTACTGAAAAGCAAGAAGTTTACGCAACTATTTCCACTGCACCTGGGATCATCGGAAGCTCCTCGACTCCTTTCAAAGGATCAAACGCTGCCACCTATGCCATTGTCATCTGTACTATAATCATCTTCGTCATAATCGGCGTGGTGTTTGCGGCTTACATCCGGATAAGAAGGCGGGATAAGTTGCCCGAGGATTCGGACATCCAGTTCCTCGCTCGAGACGAAATCATGATGGACGGAAATATCTTCAACTTATCCGGCACCATAACACAGGCGCGAAACTCGGCCATATGAGGGTGGCGAGGTCGCCCGGCCAGCGTCTTGAACGATTCCGACATGGAATTGTTACTAGAGGCTAACTAGGCTCCCGTAATGCCGCCATATTGAAATTCAGCTCTGGTGCCTTTGCAGGTTAACTATTGACGATCTCGAAACAACTAGGTTGGTCTTATCCAAAAGTAATGTGAAAAAACAAAAGCGTAGGACATTTTGTCAGTAAATCTCAAGGTCTCTTTCGCATTACTTAATATTTCAAAGCGAATAAAATGATTGC
>NC_090750.1:71142059-71164559 GCF_036898095.1 Palaemon carinicauda
AGCTCTCCCCTACTTTCCACGAACTCCCCCCCCCCTTCTTTCCCTCAAACTATCCTCTAATTTCCTTGAACTTCCCCTTCTTTCCCTCAAACTAACCCATAATTTCCTAGAACTCCTCCTTTCCATCAAACTATCCCCTAATTTCCTAGAAATCCTTCTTTCCCTCAAACTATCCCCTAATTTCCTAGAAATCCTTCTTTCCCTCAAACTATCCCCTAATTTCCTTGAACTCTCCCTTCTTTCCCTCAAACCATCCCCCATCTAAATGTCTTCCAATACTTGTGGAACTTGAACTTTATCTTAATTTTTCTTTTATTTTGGATATATACTGAGCTAATTTACCTTTTCAATAAAAGCAATATCTGATAACATGGGTCTTCCAAACATGAAACTAAAGATTTGTGCCTTTTCAACGCATGCAATATGATTGATGAATAAAAAAAAAAAATGCAAATTTACTTAATGCGTTCTATTTTCTTTTTGCTTTATATACAAAGCTCTTCCAAATTCCTATGTATTGCTTTACAAATCACTTGAATAACTTCCAAAAAAGGATTTCCTGTTCTTATGTTCCAAGGTAACCAAAAATTGGCATAGAACTAAGACATGAAAATTTGTACTTGATGATATCAAATTACTCCAGGTAACGATTGTGCCATACAAAAAGCAACGGATATTGAATCTATTTCGAGCTCCATTATAAAATAAAACTTCTCATATGATGCTTTTTCCAATAAGCCTTGCAGTGTAAGAATTATCCTCGGTTATTTTTACAACGCTTCTCTGTACATCATTTAAAATATTGTTTCTCAGTAAGATCAAGATGACAGTGAATGGTATTTCAATGTCGATAATTAACAAGAAAAATCTATTTCGAATAACATTACTTATTCTGAGAGAGAGAGAGAGAGAGAGAGAGAGAGAGAGAGAGAGAGAGAGAGAGAGAGAGAGAGAGAGAGAGAGAGAGAGAGAGAGAGAGAAAGTCGGTTTATAAGAATTTATATACAAAACAATAATTCAAATGATAGTTGTATATATATTTACTTGAAATGAAATTAGAGTTAGAAACCATCGAAAAATTAGGTTCGCGTAAATGTGATTATCGGGTCTGTACCAATACAGGTTTAGGCCTAATATAACCTAGTTATTATAAGCCATAACTACACTTATCTAAAATTTGATGCCAAAGTTGATTCTTACCCTTATAGTATTCATTGACGATTTTCTTAGCAAAACATACTTCCCGTATCGCTGGCTCGCAAAATAAATATTCTTATTTTACTATCTAAATTATCTCCCATTTCCCAATTTTTGCGAAAGAAATAAGTATATTAATGTTCGACAAACTGCTCTCATCTTCCCAACCAAGAGCCGTGAGCCAGTGTGAGTGCTGAAGTGGTCATTAAAATCCGCATGGCACTCAAGGGTTCGATGCTGAGGCAAAGTGGGAGGCAGCCTCTTCTCACAAACAATCCTTCGCGGAAATTCCATCCCTAAAACTCCTATCCTCCTCAGAACGTAATGCTCTCTGGGTTTTATCTTCGACCTCTCGTTTTCCCTCTTTATTCGTCTTCTTTCCTTCGCGTTTTTTATTGGTACGTAACCTTTTTTGGATATTTTACAATCGTGGTCCTTAAATTTCCTTCGTCCTCACAACGTAATGCTTTCTCGGATTTATCTTTGCCCTCTACTTCTCCCTCTTTATTCGTCTTCTTTCCTTCTTGTTTTTTATTGGTACGTAACTTTTTTTGGATATTTTACAATCGTGGTCCTTAAATTTCCTTCGTCCTCACACCGTAATGCTCTCTCGGATCTATCTTTGCTCTCTCCTCCCTCTTTATTAGTTTTCTTTTCTTGTTGTTTTTTATTGGTACGCAACCTATTTTGGATATTTAACATTCGTGGTCCCTGAACTTCCTTCGTCCTCACAGCGTAATTCTCTCTCCGATTTATCTTTGCTCTCCTTCTTTATCCGTCCTTTTTTCTCGTTTCTCTTTACTGTTACGTCCCCCCTTTTTTTTGGGGGGGGGGGTTATTTTACATTAATGGTCCCCAAACATCCTTCGTCCTTACAACGTAATGCTTTCTCTGATTTATCTTTGCTCTTTAGCTCTCCTTCTTTATTCGCCCTCTTTTCTTGTTGCTTTTTTGGACAGTTTAAATTCGTGGACTCGTGGTTCTAATAGCCTTAAATATACGTACACAGGGCGAGTCGGTAATTTAGCTACATGTGGGAGAAGATTACACGTCTATTTCCTCACCTACTCCATCCTCTCTCTCTCTCTCTCTCTCTCTCTCTCCTCTCTCTCTCTCTCTCTCTCTCTCTCTCTCTCTCTCTCTCCAACTGTGTGGACGTCCTAATTATTTCTAAATGCTATTCTCCTGGAAAATGGAAGGCATTAAAG
Organism: Palaemon carinicauda; assembly: GCF_036898095.1. NCBI lineage: Eukaryota > Metazoa > Arthropoda > Malacostraca > Decapoda > Palaemonidae > Palaemon > Palaemon carinicauda. The sequence goes on from NC_090750.1 coordinate 71,144,465, forward strand.
GGGAGATACCTGAGGGATAGAGGTATTTAATGGCTGCTTCTTTCTTTCTTTTTTGTACATACTAACTGCTCTTGGTCAATACACAGGCATTGTTAATTAGAGAATTGAATAATTTAATTATTATTATTATTGTTATTGTTATTGTTATTATTATTAATTGAAATTTATCTGTTATCCGTATTAATTTGTGGGTATAATTAATTCTCTCATCATTTTCTGTTTTAATGGTAATATATCACTTAAATCCGGTATTTCGTTTTTTATTATTTCTTCCTTTTCTTTCACCAGTTAAATACCAATTACATTTCAGAAAAGGTTTCCAAATGACTTAGCGAAGATGTATTATGTATGTTTAAAAAACATTGTCTATATATGCTTGCAGACGATACAGAAAATCGAATCATTCACATTTTGGAATGATTTTACTAAGGTCATTATCAAATTTTTTTCTTTTAATTCCTCTAAAAATTATGGTTGTTTAGACGTATCGTTACTTTATGGTTTTAAGTGTATTGTCTACCGTTGAGTCTTATTGATGCCCATTGCTTCAATTATAAATATATTTTCAACTAAAAGACATCTTTTCGAAAAGAGTTACTAAATCTAATGCCGTTGTTCTTTATTTGAATGATATTTTACTATATACCTTATAATAATTGCATATTCTTAAAATGCAAATGACACCCTATTTAGGAAGATAAATAAATCAATATTATTCATTACACTAAGACAAGATGAAGGGAATGAATATATATTTCAATAGGGGTTTATGAATTACGATGCTAGTAGTAGAAACTTTGAAATAACGCCTTTTGTTATCATTGTCAAATAATTACATATGTTCAAGCAATATAATCTAATTCGTTGAGGTTCTTTAGTTAGAAATTAGGTAGCTGAGCATATGGACAAATAACTAGTCAAATAATGCTATATATTTTCAGTATGCATTAACACAAAATATTTTCCATATTATCATTATTACTATTACTTTCTAAGCTACAAACCTAGTTGGAAAAGCTGGATGCTATAAGCACAGGAGTTCCAACAGGGAAAATAGCCCAGGAAGCGAAGGAAACCAGGAAAAATAATATCTTTAAGAAATGTAACAACAATAAAATAAATATCTCCTATATAAACTATAAAAAACTATAACAAAAGAAGAGGGAGAGAAACAAGACAGAACAGCGTGCCCGAGTGTACCTTCAAGCAAGAGAACTAACAATAGTTTTGCTACCAGTACATAAATGAATGATTTATGCAATATCAGCATTTAACGCATACACTACCAATTCATTCCTCCTTTTTTTTCTCGTCTCTCTTTACCTTTACGAAATCAACTAACTTCATTTGTCTCTCTATCGTTTAATTAATAAACAAAACTTATTAGATAGCTAACCACATACATTTATTAACTAATTCAATACAAAATCATCTCCTGACCTTACAAGGATATGAAATGGTAATTTAAATGTGTTTTTAGATTTTATTTTGACTAATAAGGAAGATCGATTTCTTCCAGATTGTATAATGCTATTCTTAAAGTGCAAAAAATTGACCAACGCTTAACTAATAAGAGTTTTGAATTCTCTTATAATTGGCACATATGACTTTCCGACATCAATATGAGCTACTATACTCAGAATCTGGATCATAGTATTACATGCAATAAAGAATAACAGACGTCTATAAATCTTGTATAGAAATAAATATACGAATTAATAAACATGTGAAAGTAGAGGGAATTTCTAGAGAAAAAATATATGTGAGAAATTACTTCTCATCCAAATTTTCCTTAAGCTCTCCTCTACTTTCCTTGAACTCCCCCGTTCTTTCCCTCACGCTATCCCCTAATTTCCTTAACCTCTCCCTTCTTTCCCTCAAACTATACCCTAATTTCCTTGAGCTCCCCTTTCTTTCCCTCACGCTATCCCCTAATTTCCTTGAACTCTCCTTCTTTTCCTCAAACTATACCCTAATTTCCTTGAGCTCCCCTTTCTTTCCCTCACGCTATCCCCTAATTTCCTTGAACTCTCCTTCTTTCCCTCAAACTATACCCTAATTTCCTTGAGCTCCCCTTTCTTTCCCTCACGCTATCCCCTAATTTCCTTAACCTCTCCCTTCTTTCCCTCAAACTATACCCTAATTTCCTTGAGCTCCCCTTTCTTTCCCTCACGCTATCCCCTAATTTCCTTGAACTCTCCTTCTTTCCCTCAAACTATACCCTAATTTCCTTGAGCTCCCCTTTCTTTCCCTCACGCTATCCCCTAATTTCCTTGAACTCTCCTTCTTTCCCTCAAACTATACCCTAATTTCCTTGAACTCTCCCTTCTTTCCCTCAAACTATCCTCTCTTTTCCCCGAATTCCCCTTCCTATCCTCAAGCTCCCCAGCCCTTTCCTCAATCCCTTCATCTGGCCGTTTGATACCACGCGGAATCGCTGACCACTCACGCGCCCACTCTGGTACTCGAATACTAATTGGAAAGTTGATGGAGACGTTTGAAGGATATTAGTACATTGAAATTCTTCCTTAAAAATGTAAGATAAGTCTCTTTACTTAATACTTCTGGTTTGTTTGATGTAAATTGCTAAGCTTGAAAGATAGAGATAACATTCTATGGAAGTTTTGACGTTTTAAATGATTCTGTGAAGCTCACATGTGTATAATTTTCCACAATAACGATATAGATGAGGCATTATTATAGCGATGCGTGAAGAAAATCTCCAAAGGTAAACAACTGAGCCTCTGCTGTTTAATTAGAATGAGAAACTGGATTTTTTCATCTTATTTCTATGTAGGTAAAAGGTTATTTAAAGAGTAGATGAATTGCTTATAAATGAAAGGGGGGGGGGGGCAGTCTTTATATTGGATACTCAAGGGGCTTATGTGTATTCCGGGCTTAAGCCACGTACGGTGGTCTGGAGAGGGCTCATTACGAAACTCAGTTTAACACTAGATCACCAGAGAAGAAGGAAATACATTACTGTGGTTGGATGCTTAAGAATTCTCAAGTGGGGAAACAACATTATAGTCCAACAGGTTCATATAAAGATTTTTCTATCTGGTACAAATCTGTCTTAATCATTCTAAACTCTAAGGAAGCTATACAGGAGGGACTTGAATTCTCCTTGAATTTGTTTGCTCTTCATTATACAGGGCAGAGAGAGAGAGAGAGAGAGAGAGAGAGAGAGAGAGAGAGAGAGAGAGAGAGAGAGAGCGAGAGCGTGTAGGGCGATAATAACACTTTTTCTATAACATATTTGCTTCAAAGAAAAGACAGATATATGATCACTGTTACTTTCACATACTTACAAGGAGATGTCCTTTAACAACGACATCGACACCCATTTATAATACACAGACTTGTAAAAGTCATGTTAATATCACGACCTAGTCATCTACAAGGTCTTATTCCTCCTTCGTGAGGTAGAGTAATGAAGACGGAACATTTAACAGTAATATTCTCGTTACGTGTCATTCACTTGACAGCATCAATAACTCGAAAAGATTGTGTATATTAACAGTCAATGTCTTTGAATACAATGATATGACCAAATCCAAACCCTAATGCATTTAATTATATCAAGATATATTTCAATGCTCTCTTTCTGAGTGGGATACCTTAACGTGGTGAAAAAGTTTTGTGTATCGTTATGATCAGCAAAGCTATACTAGTCAGGGCCACCCATACTAGGTTTATTTGCAGTGAGCAGTCAGACTGAAGACTCCCACCGTCACAAATCCGCAGTGGCCAGCGTGGTCATGAAAATGGCCAAACCCCAGACATGACTAAAGACATGTCCGAGGTCTTTGTCCTGCAGTGAACTAAAATCGGTTGCATTTGTTGTGGTGGTTGTTGTTGTTGTTGTTGCTGTTGTTGTTGCTGTTGTTGTTGTTTATTTCAATGAGCGTGTGATTTTATAGTCTATTCACCTTGTTTTGAAATGATCTTGATTACGAGGTGAATCAGATGAAAATAGGTTATTCCTTATTAGGTTTAATATATTTTGATTATTCTAGACCATGCATGGAGCTGAAAACGCAACCAACTATGAACTAGAACCAAAAGGTCAGATATACATACGAAAATATTAGAGCAAGAATCTTAAAGGGACTACTTCCTTATACGCATGTATTTCACATTTCACCCAATATTTGCATCCCTGGTTCGATCGGTAACGTGGGAGATGTATGTAATTTAAACTACAGATAACCTCATTTTCAGATTTGGGAAAAAAAAAAAAAATAATAATAATAATAATAATAATAATAATAATTAATTAATTAATTAATTAATTAATTAATGTCCTGCAAACATCTCCATCATAATTCCAACCAGTGGTCGAGCACCAGTGTGAGTGCTCAAGTGGTCATTAAATTCCGCATGGTAATCAAGGGCTTGCTGCTGAGCTCTGGGGTGAGGAGGCGGGTAGGAAGGAAAAAGCGCTTCCCTTCCTCACAAACAATCACTCCTCCCCACTACTGGAACAGCTCTCCCACAAACCCTTCAGCAAAGACTGCAATGCCCTTTGGGTTTTTTGTATTTGCCCCCACTTATTCAGTGTTTTATCTTCCTTTATAAGGTTTGCTTTCATCTTTTTTTTTTTTTTGTTCCGTAACGAGTTAAGTTTTTTTTTGTAATCTTTAAAACTCGACTGTATAATTCTCTCTCTCTCTCTCTCTCTCTCTCTCTCTCTCTCTCTCTCTCTAAAATAAAATAAATGAATAGAATAAATTATTAAAATTTATGTGAAACCTAGTAGCCACTGTGTATTCCTTGTGCTGAGAGTGGGCTATCCATATGCGGTTCTAAACTAAATACATGATTTTTTTTTTCACGCACCATGTATTAGCAATGTTATAATGTGAATAAAAATGGAGTAATTTAAATACAATAACCACTGCTAAATTTGGCATTTATGGGAATGATTGTGTTTTACGATTTCGATATTATGAAAAATAATTCTGGGAGAGCTGGCGACTTATAGCGTGGATTATCAGTAATATTTATGATAAATTCAGTAAAACCTAAAAATCCCCCCAAAAATTATATTCTTAAACATGAAAACTTGGCCATTATGATAAGGCCGTAACGTTTTATAAATAAGTGGGTCTCAGTATGCATTAATAAGGGTGCAACATATTTTTGTATATCTTCTATATCAATGTAACACCCCATATTACTCAAAAATTTTTCAAGATTTCTCTCTCTCTCTCTCTCTCTCTCTCCTCTCTCTCTCTCTCTCTCTCTCTCTCTCGCTCTCTCGTTGGACAAGTAGTTATGATATCCAAAAACCATTACTGCCCAGAATTCCAGGATAAAATTCAAAAGTTATCTTTATAATGATATTCTCTCAATACGTATTTAGGACATTAACCTGATATTTGATACCCATAAACACCGTAAAACAAGAATGATAAAATATATCCCAATATTTAACCTAATGAAGAAACACCTTGCTTCTATATATAACAGATTTAGTATATAGAAATAGATACAGGGAATCTCTGAAAACACGAAATAATCGGGGAGCAGTTGCCTGCCATTAACATTGGGGTGCCTCACCAAAGCACCGCACTCGAGTCTCGGACAAAGTTCTTGAAAATGCACAAGAAAAGAAAGATAAAAAAAAAAGAGATTTGCTGAAAAAGACGATTGGGAGGAAGAGAACACAAAGAACCGTCAACCCACCCCCCCCCCCCCTCAACAAATGGAAGTAACTTCTGCCTTCCCGCGTCCTCATTCATTATGACCTAATCTCTTCACAGGAAAAAAAGAAGAAGCTGTTTGTGGTTCCCTTCTTCTGAGGAAGAGAAAGAGCGAGGAAAAGGCTGCAGCTGCTGCCACTGTTGATGGCGCCCTTGTTGACATTATTGTCAATTCTTTTTTTCTCATTTTTTTTTTATATTTTCATCATCTTTTCAATCTCCTTCACCCCTTTCCTTGAGGACTTTTTCGTCTCCTTAATTTTTTTTTATTTATCCATTGGTTTTTTGTTTTTATTATAATCTTTATTCCCTATGAGACCTTTCCTTGGGATAATATCTTGAAGTGGAATAGTAACTAACAATAACAATAACAATAATAATAATAATGATATTAATAATAATAATAATAATAATAATAAAAGGTTTTATTATTATTATTATTATTATTATTATTATTATTATTATTATTATTATTATTATTATTATGGCTTTAATATTTTGTTAAAGGTTATTACAAACAACCACCACAACAGCAGGAACAACAATGCAACAACAGCAGTAATAATAATAATAATAATAATAATAATAATAATAATAATAATAATAATAATAACATTCCTGTTTTTCATGCTTGTGGATATATATAAAATGCAAAAGGTATCATGAGGAATTTCAAATTTTTTAAGGAAAATATTGAAATTCTCCATATGATTTGAAGCCTGTGATTGGTATTGATAAATTATCATACACTCAGAATAGAATGTATTGAGCATTTGTAATAAAAACTAATGTCCTGGGCTTATTACCTAGCATAGTATAACATTGATTTACGATAATGTTACTCTCTCTCTCTCTCTCTCTCTCTCTCTCTCCTCTCTCTCTCTCTCTCTCGTGCGCGCGCGTGTGTATATACCTATATAAAAAATTATATATATATATATATATATATATATATATATATACACTTATTCATATATATTCATGAATATATACACTACATATACAGTTTATAGTATACGTATGTATATATTTTCAAATAAAACATTATATACCTTTTAATATCGATTTCGCTCTACTACAGGATACGACACCCATATGTAAATCGCTTTTATAAGTACTTATGCTAGGCCAACAATTCGAACCTTAGCGCCTAGTACAAATAACGGCAAACAGTAAGACTTCAGACCACTAAGCTGTAAAGAAAGATACGAGTTGATTTTGACCTTGCGACATTTAATGCTGTTACGTTCGGGATTCGTAGTTGGAATCGAAATTAACAGCGACATTTAATGCTGTTACGTTCGGGAATTGTAGTTGGAATCGAAATTAACAGCGACATTTAATGCTGTCACCTTCGGGATTTGTAGTTGGAATCGAAATCAACAGCGACATTTAATGCTGTCACGTTCGGGATTCGTAGTTGGAATCGAAATCAACAGCGACATTTAATGCTGTCACGTTCGGGATTCGTAGTTGGAATCGAAATTAACAGCGACATTTAATGCTGTTACGTTCGGGAATTGTAGTTGGAATCGAAATTAACAGCGACATTTAATGCTGTCACCTTCGGGATTTGTAGTTGGAATCGAAATCAACAGCGACATTTAATGCTGTCACGTTCGGGATTCGTAGTTGGAATCGAAATCAACAGCGACATTTAATGCTGTCACGTTCGGGATTCGTAGTTGGAATCGAAATCAACAGCGACATTTAATGCAGTCACGTTCGGGATTCGTAGTTGGAATCGAAATCAACAGCGACATTTAATGCTGTCACGTTCGGGAATCGTAGTTGGAATCGAAATCAACAGCGACATTTAATGCTGTCACGTTCGGGATTCGTAGTTGGAATCGAAATCAACAGCGACATTTAATGCAGTCACGTTCGGGATTCGTAGTTGGAATCGAAATCAACAGCGACACTTAATGCTGTCACGTTCGGGATTCGTAGTTGGAATCGAAATCAACAGCGACATTTAATGCTGTCACGTTCGGGATTCGTAGTTGGAATCGAAATCAACAGCGACATTTAATGCAGTCACGTTTGGGATTCGTAGTTGGAATCGAAATCAACAGCGACATTTAATGCTGTCACGTTCGGGAATCGTAGTTGGAATCGAAATCAACAGCGACATTTAATGCTGTCACGTTCGGGAATCGTAGTTGGAATCGAAATCAACAGCGACATTTAATGCTGTCACGTTCGGGAATCGTAGTTGGAATCGAAATCAACAGCGACATTCAATGCTGTCACGTTCGGGATTCGTAGTTGGAATCGAAATCAACAGCGACATTCAATGCTGTCACGTTCGGGAATCGTAGTTGGAATCGAAATCAACAGCGACATTTAATGCTGTCACGTTCGGGAATCGTAGTTGGAATCGAAATCAACAGCGACATTTAATCCTGTCACGTTCAGGAATTGTAGTTGGAATCGAAATCAACAGCGACATTTAATCCTGTCACGTTCAGGATTTGCAGTTGGAATCGAAATTAACAGCGACATTTAATGCTGTTACGTTCGGGAATTGTAGTTGGAATCGAAATTAACAGCGACATTTAATGCTGTCACCTTCGGGATTTGTAGTTGGAATCGAAATCAACAGCGACATTTAATGCTGTCACGTTCGGGATTCGTAGTTGGAATCGAAATCAACAGCGACATTTAATGCTGTCACGTTCGGGATTCGTAGTTGGAATCGAAATCAACAGCGACATTTAATGCAGTCACGTTCGGGATTCGTAGTTGGAATCGAAATCAACAGCGACATTTAATGCTGTCACGTTCGGGAATCGTAGTTGGAATCGAAATCAACAGCGACATTTAATGCTGTCACGTTCGGGATTCGTAGTTGGAATCGAAATCAACAGCGACATTTAATGCAGTCATGTTCGGGATTCGTAGTTGGAATCGAAATCAACAGCGACACTTAATGCTGTCACGTTCGGGATTCGTAGTTGGAATCGAAATCAACAGCGACATTTAATGCTGTCACGTTCGGGATTCGTAGTTGGAATCGAAATCAACAGCGACATTTAATGCAGTCACGTTTGGGATTCGTAGTTGGAATCGAAATCAACAGCGACATTTAATGCTGTCACGTTCGGGAATCGTAGTTGGAATCGAAATCAACAGCGACATTTAATGCTGTCACGTTCGGGAATCGTAGTTGGAATCGAAATCAACAGCGACATTTAATGCTGTCACGTTCGGGAATCGTAGTTGGAATCGAAATCAACAGCGACATTCAATGCTGTCACGTTCGGGATTCGTAGTTGGAATCGAAATCAACAGCGACATTTAATGCTGTCACGTTCGGGAATCGTAGTTGGAATCGAAATCAACAGCGACATTTAATGCTGTCACGTTCGGGAATCGTAGTTGGAATCGAAATCAACAGCGACATTTAATCCTGTCACGTTCAGGAATCGTAGTTGGAATCGAAATCAACAGCGACATTTAATCCTGTCACGTTCAGGATTTGCAGTTGGAATCGAAATTAACAGCCACATTTAATCCTGTTACATTCAGGATTTGTACTTGGAATCGAAATTAACACATCTCTACCATCATAGCTGATTTGTAAGTGAAATAAGAATGATAAAATATATCAAAACATTTAAGATAATGAAGAAACACCTTGGCCATTTTATAATTTTATAACCAACTCTCGTAATTTCCATGTTTGCTAAAAGGCTACAAATACTTAGGTATCGCATTCGCTTTGTCAGGGAATGACAAACTCAGAGGGAAATTCCTTTTAAGATAAGTAATTTTGCTCGACCAAAGATATTATTATTATTATTATTATTATTACTATTATTATTATTATTATTATTATTATTACTTGCTAAGCTACAACCCTAGTTGGAAAAGCGAAATGCTATAAGCCCAGGGGTCCCAACAGGGAAAGTAGCCAGTGAGGAAAGGAAACTGGGAAAAATAAAATATCTTAAGAAGAGTAACAACATTAAAAATAAATATTTCCTACATAAACTAACAAAACAATAGGAAGAGAAATCAGATAAAATAGTGTGCCTGGGTGTACCCTCAAGCAAGAAAACTATAACCTAGGACAGTGAAAGATCATGGTACAGAAGCTATGGCACTACCCAAGACTAGAAGAACAATGGTTTGATTTTGGAGTATCCTTCTCCCAGAAGAGCTGCTTTAATGTCTTGTACAAATCACGATAAACAGTAATGAAAATGCAACGAGTCGACGTCTTAAACAAATCAGGCCTAAGTAATTAAGGTAATTAAGGAAATATGAAAATGTTAGGATTGTTTGGTATGGAGGATATGTTGGTCAGTGTAATCAAGTGTGTTATTTATCATGGAAAGAAAACGTGAGTTAGAATGTATAGACACGAAAGTGACTCGTCTAGTGTAATCAGGGCCTAAAACAACAATACATGTTCCATCTTTTAAGATGATGACGAAAGTAAGTTATAGTTTTGTTAACGACGGGTTTTACCTATTTTCTGAACATTTAGAATCCACTGCGTAAAAAAGTTTTCGTTTCTTTCCTCCGTTTAATGCAGTAAAAATAATTTCATAATATAAATTAACTAGGCAAAAATTGACAATTACAGAAAAGTAAAATTCTATGGAATTTACAGAATGGATAAAAAGATGTGTTAGACTCTTTAGCTATGGTAAGCAGCTCTTCTAGGAGAAGGACACTCCAAAATCAAACCATTGTTCTCTATTCTTACGTAGTGCCATAGCCTCTGTACCATGGTCTTCTACTCTCTTGGGTTAGAGTTCTCTTGCTTGAGGGTACACTCGGGCACACTATGCAATCTAATATCTCTTCCTTTTGTTTTGTTAAAGTCTTTATAGTTTATATAGGAGATATTTATTTTAATGTTACTGATCTTAAATATTTTATTTTTCCTTGTTGCCTTTCCTCACTGGGCTACTTTCCCTGTTGGGGCCCCTGGGCTTATAGCATCTTGCTTTTCCAACTAGGGTTGTAGCTTAGCAAATAATAATAATAATAATAATAATAATAATAATAATAATAATAATAATAATAATAATAATAATAATAATAATAATAATAATGTTCAGGTATACGCGCTATTCTCGGAATATATAACAAAGAAATCCGACTATATAATAAAAAAAAAAGAAGCCACGATAATGTAGACTTACAAAAATAATGATCTAAAGTTCACCAGTTACTAAAACATTAGTTTTTAAGATCTTTTTACATCGTGATCCTTGGCTTAGATATATCCTTAAAAGTGAATTCCAATCAGTGAGATTAGGATACAAGAACCAATTAGCAACATAAATCGATGGGAAACTGTTTTCCGGATGAGTGATTATTGATAATCCCCTTCAATCATCTGTGAATGTCTGTCGAAATTTTAATCTCTCTTTTATAATTACAATGAAAAGTCACCAATAATAAATCCCCTTCATTAACTAGAGATGTAATCATTTGGAAAGAAATTTCCACTCATGAAGCTTTGTTCAATTAAAGAAAATATGCATGGTAAAGAGTGATTAAAATGGGATCTTGAAATAATGAAATTATGATTTTAATTAATCTCTCCAAGTCAATTCACGATTTATTTAGTGTTCCTGTGACAAAATTATTCATTTTTTTTTTTCTGTAAGATGGTGAAGTTAATTCATCATCATCTCCTCCTACGCCTATTGACACAAAAGGCCTCTGTTAGATTTCGCCAGTCGTCTCTATCTTGAGTTTTTAATTCGATACTTCTCCATTCATCTCTCCTACTTCGCACTTCATAGTCCTCAGCCATGTAGGCCTGGGTCTTCCAACTCTTACAGTGCCTTGTGGAGCCCAGCTGAACATTTGGTGAACTAATCTCACTTGGGGTGACAGAAGAGCACGCCCAAACTATCTCTATCTACCCCTCATCATGATCTCATCCACATATGGCACTTGAGTAATCTCTCTTATAGTCCCATTTCTAATCCTGTCCTGCCACTTAACTCCCAATATTCTTCTGAGGGATTTGTTCTCAAATCTACTAAATTTATTGGTGATTGTTTCATTGTCATACCACGACTCATGACCATAGAGTAACATCGATCTCACTAAACTGATATATAGTTTGATTTTTATATGTAATTTCAGGGGATTTGATGAAATTAATTAATGCAAGAATTTTTACCTCTTGTAGAAATCAACAAAACTCAATAACAACTCGTATTCTAAGAAAGTATTGGGGCAATATAACAACAATACCAGCGACATGTAAGTAATCCATACTTGAAAAAAAAAAAAAAAAAAAGATTCCTTAGCCGTGAAAACGTCATTTCGGCTTACTAAAGTTATTGATAAGGTCAATTGTTATTATTTCATGACAGCGGTTTCATTTTTATAGGAGTATTTATTTAAATTGTTATATTAAATGTTTTTATTCTTCATATTCTAGTTATTATCTTTACTTTGTAATTTTATGTTCCATTACGTTTGTGTTAGTATTTATTGTTTGTTTTCCGTTCATTTATACTCCGTTTATTTATAACAAATTCTTTTATCTTCATTTTAATCTTATATTCCATTGCATTTATCTTTTAATATTTGATGTATTGGTTTCATCTGTTCTATTATTTTCCTCTTACTTACAAAACAAAATTTCATTATACCCTCACTGATTTTTCATTATTCTATAATATCCTTTATGATTTATTCATAATCTCATCCTTACCTATTCTACATTATCATTCATAATTTATTCATAATCTCATCCTTACTAATTTTCACTATTCTACATTATCATTCATGATTTATTCATAATCTCATTCTTACTGATTTTCACTGTTCTACATTATCATTCATAATTTATTCATAATCTCATCCTTACTAATTTTCACTATTCTACATTATCATTCATGATTTATTCATAATCTCATTCTTACTGATTTTCACTGTTCTACATTATCATTCATAATTTATTCATAATCTCATTCTTACTAATTTTCACTATTCTACATTATCAGTCGTAATTTATTTATAATCTCATCCTTACTGATTTTCACTATTCTACATTATCATTTATAATTTATTTGTAACCTCATTCTTACTGATTTTCACTATTCTACATTATCATTCATGATTTATTCGTAATCTCATCCTTACTAATTTTCACTATTCTACATTATCATTCATGATTTATTCATAATCTCATTCTTACTGATTTTCACTGTTCTACATTATCATTCATAATTTATTCATAATCTCATCCTTACTAATTTTCACTATTCTACATTATCATTCATGATTTATTCGTAATCTCATCCTTACTAATTTTCACTATTCTACATTATCATTCATGATTTATTCATAATCTTCAGTATATAATATAGTCATATAACAAGAGAAATAATGAAAAACATATCAAAAAGAGATGAAGGATCGCTAAATTGGTTAACTTATTTCGACTGGTAAAATTCAGTTCCTTCATTTCTTTTCACAGAAGTCTTTATTACATCCTTATGAAAATGCGATACTTATATTTTCTGTTAGAACTATGCATCTAAAATCATCCTTTAGGTAAGTATATTATTATCATTAATATCATTAATATCATTATTATTATTATCATTATTATTTTATTATTATTATCATTATTACTATTATTATTATCACAATAATTATCATTGTTATTATCAATACTATTATTCTCTACACGTAAGTGAAAATAAGCCCTCATTAGACGCAATCATCCTTACTAATTTTCACTATTCTACATTATCATTCATGATTTATTCATAATCTCACTGATCTGTCTTCATCGTGCTATTTAGATATATAATGAACTGAATATGACGATGTTGGTAAAAACGTCGTAAGAAAAGCAATCCCTTAAAAAAAACCTGAATAAAACCCGGATGGAAATTCGTCGCAGTATTGTCTGAATAGCTTCTGTTGTGGCCACCGCTGGCCACCTGATAAAATATTTGCCAGTAGATCAATACAATATACGCGCATACATCTTTCATTGCTCTTCTAACCACATATTCCATCAAGAGGAATAGTCTTTTCCCCGCCTCTCTAACTTCGAATGTCAAAGATCAAGGTAAAGCTGACCTTTCTCGCCTGCTGTATATAATGATGTACGTCGTTTCAACTTTAACCTATCAGAGCCAGGTACGTCGTAATCAAAAGACAAGCGAGTCCGCAAACCGTTGATCTCTTTTTAAAATATCCCCCCCCCCCCACCCCCGTCCCCCGATAAAAGCCAGAGGGCAAAGGTTCTTCGTAAAATAATTCAGATAAATGAAGAGAGTTTCAAGACGAGGAATGCCCCGAGGAAAGTTATAAATCCTCGTAAGTTGAGCCGTCCCTTCTTATTCCTTTCTTTTATTGACAGTCAATTTCCTTACGGTGGAAGGACCGTATTACAAAAGAACGTGCTGAATTTTCTCACGCTTTTCTTTTCCTTTATTCTCTAGCAGAGTATTCTTCTCCTCCTTTATGATCTCCAGTTCCTCTTGAATATCAGAGTATCTCTCTCTCTCTCTCTCTCTCTCTCTCTCTCTCTCTCTCATTTGTTAATTCTTACCCTTCATTCAGTCGTCTCTCTCTCTCTCATTTGTTAATTCTTACCCTTCATTCAGTCGTCTCTCTCTCTCTCTCTCTGTTAATTCTTACTCTTCATTCAGTCGTCCATTCATTCTCTCTCTCTCTCCTCTCTCTCTCTCTCTCTCTCTCTCTCTTCCTGCATGTTAATGCTTACTCTTCATTCAGTCGTCCTCTCTCTCTCTCTCTCTCTCTCTCTCTCTCTCTGCATGTTAATTCTTACTCTTCATTCAGTCTTTCTCTCTCTCTCTCACTCTCTCTCTCTCTCGTCTTGTATGTTAATTCTTACTCTTCATTCAGTGGTCCTCTCTCTCTCTCTGTCTCTCTCTCTCTCTCTCTCTCTCTCCTCATCTCTCTCTCTCTCTTGTCTTGTATGTTAATTCTTACTCTTCATTCAGTCGTCCATTCTCTCTCTCTCTCTCTCTCTCTCTCTAGTCTTGTATATTAATTCTTACTCTTCATTCAGTGATCCATTCTCTCTCTCTCTCTCTCTCTCTCTCTCTCTCTCTCTCGTCTGTGTACATTAATTCTTACTCTTCATTCAGTGGTCCATTCTCTCTCTCTCTCTCTCTCTCTCTCTCTCTCTCTTCCTGCATGTTAATTCTTACTCTTCATTCAGTCGTCCTCTCTCTCTCTCTCTCTCTCTCTCTCTCTCTCGTCTTGTATGTTAATTCTTACTCTTCATTCAGTGGTCCATTCTCTCTCTCTCTCTCTCTCTCTCTCTCTCTCTTCCTGCATGTTAATTCTTACTCTTCATTCAGTGGTCCATTCTCTCTCTCTCTCTCTCTCTCTCTCTCTCTCTCTCCTCTCTCTCGTCTTGTATGTTAATTCTTACTCTCATTCAGTGGTCCATTCTCTCTCTCTCTCTCTCTCTCTCTCTCTCTCTCTCTATGTTAATTCTTACTCTTCATTCAGTGGTCCATTCTCTCTCTCTCTCTCTCTCTCTCTCTCTCTCTCTGTATGTTAATTCTTACTCTTCATTAGGTCGTCCTCTCTCTCTCTCTCTCTCTCTCTCTCTCTCTCTCTCTCTCTCTATGTTAATTCTAACTCTTCATTCAGTCGTCCATAAATTCAACTTTTATTCCTACCGTCACTCCCAACCCTCCCTCCTTCTCCAGCGGTATTTCTCAGGCTCCTTACGACGCTTTATCTCTTATCCCAGTATCCGTGTCCATCCGGTTCTTCAGGACTCAAGAAAGGGCGAAGGGATTCTTTCGCTTGTCAGCATTATAGCGATCATTTCCTCCCATAACTCGCCAAGTATGACTTTCCGGCATTCTTTCACTTCGTGCTCCATCAGTCACGTTCCCCCTGGCGGCGCTTTCCAGAAATTCTTAATGCGGATTCTATGAATCCAGTGATGTGGTTCTCTGAAGGATCGCCGCAAGGGGTGGGGGGGGGGGGGGGGGGGGGGGGTCGGAGACCAGGGCATAGTTTTAATTTTTTTTTTTGGGGGGGGGGCGCTAAAGGACACAGAGACGGAAAGGGAAAAGGTTACATTCAAGGTCCCTTTTCTCTTTTCCTTTGTGTCTCCCTTTCACCGTAATTGACTTCTGTTTATTCAGTGTCCATTTTCATCACTTAAGCGTCATACGAGATATTCTGTTTCCATTCCACTCTTGTCATCAATTTGCCCGTTATTTCTTATGAGAGAGAGAGAGAGAGAGAGAGAGAGAGAGAGAGAGAGAGAGAGAGAGAGCGAGCATACTAACTAAAAATTCTGACACACTGATATACGGCATACTGTAGAATACAAAACAGGTAAATATTCTGATTTAATGTTGCCAA
The DNA here is from genome assembly GCF_036898095.1 of Palaemon carinicauda. Lineage (NCBI taxonomy): Eukaryota > Metazoa > Arthropoda > Malacostraca > Decapoda > Palaemonidae > Palaemon > Palaemon carinicauda. The sequence continues at coordinate 71,160,529 of NC_090750.1, forward strand.
TGAGGTCTATAATCCATAAATATTATAAGATGAAGCCTTTTCAAGTTTTCGTTTAATGGTGAATCTATATAAAACATTTAAAGTAAAAAAAAATATCTTCTATTTGCATTTTCTTCTGGATAATTCTGATTAAAAAATACTTTCTATTTGCATTTTCTTCTGGATAATTCTAATTAAAAAAATATCTTCTATTTGCATTTTCTTCTGGATAATTCTAATTAAAATATACCTTGTATTTGCATTTTCTTCTGGATAATTCTAATTAAAAAATACCTTCTATTTGCATTTTCTTCTGGATAATTCTAATAAAAAAATACCTTCTATTTGCATTTTCTTCTGGATAATTCTGATTAAAAAATACCTTCTATTTGCATTTTCTTCTGGATAATTCTAATTAAAAAATATCTTCTATTTGCATTTCTCTTCTGGATAATTCTAATTAAAATATACCTTGTATTTGCATTTTCTTCTGGATAATTCTAATTAAAAATACCTTCTATTTGCATTTTCTTCTGAATAATTCTAATCAAAAAATACCTTCTATTTGCATTTTCTTCTGGATAATTCTGATTAAAAAATACCTTCTATTTGCATTTTCTTCTGGATAATTCTAATTAAAAAATATCTTCTATTTGCATTTTCTTCTGGATAATTCTAATTAAAATATACCTTGTATTTGCATTTTCTTCTGGATAATTCTAATTAAAAAATACCTTCTATTTGCATTTTCTTCTGGATAATTCTAATCAAAAAATACCTTCTATTTGCATTTTCTTCTGGATAATTCTGATTAAAAAATACCTTCTATTTGCATTTTCTTCTGGATAATTCTAATTAAAAAATACCTTCTATTTGCATTTTCTTCTGGATAATTCTAATTAAAAAATATCTTCTATTTGCATTTTCTTCTGGATAATTCTAATTAAAAATATACCTTGTATTTGCATTTTCTTCTGGATAATTCTAATTAAAAAATACCTTCTATTTGCATTTTCTTCTGGATAATTCTAATCAAAAAATACCTTCTATTTGCATTTTCTTCTGGATAATTCTGATTAAAAAATACCTTCTATTTGCATTTTCTTCTGGATAATTCTAATTAAAAAATATCTTCTATTTGCATTTTCTTCTGGATAATTCTAATTAAAATATACCTTGTATTTGCATTTTCTTCTGGATAATTCTAATTAAAAAAATACCTTCTATTTGCATTTTCTTCTGAATAATTCTAATAAAAAAATACCTTCTATTTGCATTTTCTTCTGGATAATTCTGATTAAAAAATACCTTCTATTTGCATTTTCTTCTGGATAATTCTAATTAAAAAATATCTTCTATTTGCATTTTCTTCTGGATAATTCTAATTAAAATATACCTTGTATTTGCATTTTCTTCTGGATAATTCTAATTAAAAAATACCTTCTATTTGCATTTTCTTCTGGATAATTCTAATCAAAAAATACCTTCTATTTGCATTTTCTTCTGGATAATTCTGATTAAAAAATACCTTCTATTTGCATTTTCTTCTGGATAATTCTAATTAAAAAATATCTTCTATTTGCATTTTCTTCTGGATAATTCTAATTAAAATATACCTTGTATTTGCATTTTCTTCTGGATAATTCTAATTAAAAAATACCTTCTATTTGCATTTTCTTCTGGATAATTCTAATCAAAAAATACCTTCTATTTGCATTTTCTTCTGGATAATTCTAATTAAGAAATACCTTCTATTTGCATTTTCTTCTGGATAATTCTAATTAAAAAATACCTTCTATTTGCATTTTCTTCTGGATAATTCTAATAAAAAAAACCTTCTATTTGCATTTTCTCCTGGATAATTCTAATTAAAAAATACCTTCTATTTGCATTTTCTCCTGGATAATTCTAATCAAAAAATACCTTCTATTTGCATTTTCTTCTGGATAATTCCAATTACGTCTATTTCTCGTTACGAGTTTTATTAAAGCAAAATCAAAAGAAAGGCAACGAGTAGTATGCCTTTGAATGCGTAATTACGTAAATATCCATCATATATAATCCTCCAAAAACGATGAATTTTACATCCAGTCTATATAGCTTTTGAACCTTACGTCATCCAAAATCTGGGCAATTTTTCTGTATGGAATGCTTCGACAAAGTGTTTAATATTTCTTTTGATTTTAATTTAGTTCTTTACGTAGTGCCCACAGGTAAATGTTCTCTTTCTCCATTCCCCCGATCCTTCATTTTGCTCAACAGTAAAATGACCAACATTTTTTTTTTTTTTTTTTACTTTCTATTTTTAATACTACTTTATCCTTCTCTCTTGTGTTCATTACCAATGTGAACGAATTTTCGATATGTTATTCATATTCTCATTTTTAGTCGCTGCCCTTTGAGATATACATCTAGCATAAATTCAATATTGATTCACAAATCCTCTCCCACCAATCAATCTATCGACATTCTTTCCCTTCCGGCGAGTAATTTTCTTAATTCCTTATTAGTGTGATTAAAATTACCGCAATTTCCAGCTTCCTTCATTTCGATGTCTTGTGAAGGCAACGGAGTCTTTTCTGATTATCATGACTCTTTCTTTCGAACAAGCCGCTCATTATTCATAATCATCCTGGCAACCAAGCTCAAATTACTCTTAGCTTCGCTACGCTTTATACTTTTTTTTAAAAAAGATGAAACCATACGCTCGAATATCAAAGACTCTCGAATCTTATGTCTGTCGTTCATTAGTATTCCAATGCTATTTTCTCCAGGGAATATTCTCCCTTTCGATAGATTTCCGAATGATTTAGCTTTATCCTCTTAATGCTGTTCGATACAACTTTGTATAGTACCATGTCAACATACTGCAATACATATAATCCTGAAAATGATACCTTTATCCTTATATATAGTTTATATATGATATATTTGTTTTTGACGTTGTTAATAGTTTATATATGACATATCTCTTTTGACATTACTTTTTTTAGAATGATTTATTGTTAATTTGTTCTCTTCAGTTATTTATTTCCTTATTTCCTTTCCTCACTGGGCTATTTTTCCCTATTGGAGCCCCTGGGCTTATAGCATCTTGCTTTTCCAATTAGGGTTGTAGCTTGGATAGTAATAATAATAATAATAATAATATATGTATACTATTACGCTTTGACGAAGCGGCGTTGATCTGTTGTTAAATATTATATAAATATTCTGCGTGAAAGCCTATACGGAATTCACTTTCAGGTATTAAATCAGATGTTGCTGATTATTATTATTATTATTATTATTATTATTATTATTATTATTATTATTATTATTATTATTATTACTTGCTAAGCTACGACCCTAGTTGGAAAAGAAGGATGCTATAAGCCCAGGGGCTTCAACCGAGAAAATACCCCAGTGAGGAAACAAAACAAGATAAAGTATTTTAGGAAGAGTAACATTAAAATAAATATATCGTGTATAAACGATAAAAACTTTATTCTATTTTATATCACCACCTCCTGTTTTTTTTTTTCTTTTGTGTGCTCAAGTGTACCCTCAAGTAAGAGAACTCTAACCCAAGATCCAAATATAGATGAGACTAAAGAATCTATTTTCTACTGATATGAGCGTTGTTAGGCATATGAGGTTGTAAACCTATTTCTCTTTATGGGGAGTTCGTAGGTTTTTATCAGTATTTCGGACATACACAATCAATGTTTTCCAACGGTTATATACGTGAATGAGCAACCTGGTGCAGTAACGAGAACTTTGGGTGTGGAGGAAATACTCCCCTAAATTTCGATGAAGTCAATGGCAGTAGGAAAATTGCAATTGCAAATATAAAAAAATATTCATGTAAATATACGATGATGTATATATATTATAAATTTTAAGATTGTAAAAGTGCATTTCCTAATAAAAGAAAAAAAAAATTGGGTTTAAGGAGATAGACAAGATGTCTTTCCGGCTTTTACTCCTGATGCCTGGCGGATGATCTTACTGAAATTAGTACGGACCAGCAGGGTTCACTTGCTTTAGCTAGATGGGCACTGTGCATCACA
>NC_090750.1:71172059-71174559 GCF_036898095.1 Palaemon carinicauda
ATAAATTTTCATCAGAAATAGACTACTCATCTAGCGTTCCAATTTATATAAAGTGAGTGAGAAGAGAATATTCTAATCTACAAACGACTGATTATCAAAATCCTCTTAGTTTTCCTTTGGCATCGCTAATTTTCAAATCTATATAGCTGCTAGATAGACAGCTCGCTTCTATTTTAAGCCCATAAAATAGACGTAGACTTCTAACTTGTCCGATAAATTTTCATCAGAAATAGATGATTCATCTAGAGTTCCATTTCATATAAAGTGAGTGAGAAGAGAATATTCTAATCTACAAACGACTGATTATCAAAATCCTCCTAGTTTTCCTCTGGCATTGCTAAATTCAAATCCATCTAGCTGCTAAATAGAATGCTCTCTGCTGCCATTTATTATATTAAACTTACGTTTTAAAAAGGTATTCTCTCTCCCCAGTCAATGAAAACCTCGCTATCCCACTTCATGTAGTCATAGTTCCTAAACATTAGTCCTAGTCGGGTTATGGAATCTAGTGTTGTCCCTTCATTACCGAATATAAATGGAATGGAATTTCCTTATACAACGTTGCTGAATTGCAGTGGAAATCCTCAATATCAACACAGATCCTAACGCGAGATAGTTATGGCTATTGTATATTCAATATCTGGATGTTTGGACAAGAATGTATGCTCTAAATACATCGTTTTGAATACAGTACGGCATTATCTTACTTATCAATTTGATGGTTATAAATAACAAAGCGCGCTATCAGGAAAATGAACTAGGCGCAAGAATTCTTACCAGATAATAGTTTTCTACATAAAAAGAAAAGTATTAAAGATGTATAATTGCTTCTAAAGTACGTTGCTGTAATTTCATGCATAGTATATGTAAAGAGAAAGATATTCTCAATAATGTATATTAGGTCTATTTTACTTAGAAACCAGCAATTTTATGACATACGAGTTGATTTGACATTAGGATATAGAAAAGCATGAAAAATATGGGCAAGTTGTTACATAAATGCGATTAGATGAATTATTATTATTATTATTATTATTATTATTATTATTATTATTATTATTATTATTATTATTATTATTAACAATAACTAATATACAATACAAGTTGGAAAAAGCCGGATGCTATAAGCCTATGGGCACCAAAAGGAAAAAAAATAACCCAGTGACGAAAGGAAATAAGGAAATGAATAAATTATATGAGAAGCGGTGAATGAAGAATATTAAATATCTTGAGATCAGTAACAATATTAAAATACTGTATATTTGACAGCCAATTCAACATAAAAACATTCGCTACAAGTTTGAACTTCTGAAGTTCCACAGAGTCAACTGCTTGATTAGGAAGATCATTTCACAATCCGTTCACAGCCGGAATAAAATTACTAAAATAATGTGTAGTTTTGAGCCTAATGTTGGAGAAGGCAAGAATGTTAGAATAGATGGTACAGTCTGGGAAGATTTGAGTGCAAAGGATGGCCAGGTTAATGAAAAACTTTATGCAATATACATAAAGAACTAAGTGAACGATAGTACCAGTGATTATCATTCAAATCTGTAATTTCTCAATACTAGGAGCATCCCAGTGACATTCGTAAAGTATATTTAGCTATAAGAAGGAGACAAATATCGCAAAAAGATCGAAATTTAAAGACCAGGTTAAAGGTCTAACATAAATTGCCTTTTGAAATATTAATTAAATGGCGTCGTCAGCCCCCCCCCCCCCCCCCCCCCCCCCCCCCCCCCATTGTTCTTAGATCCAAAGACCGGTGGCAGACTTGTGCCTACGAATTGACTTGATAAGAAATAATTACTACCATCTGCATTATATAAAACGTTTAAACCCATGAATGAAGTATTTTACAATGGCTAATCAAGTTATCCTTTCGCGATGGGATGAATCATTTTGTCCTCGTTTAAATAATGCTTTGACTATCTTAATTCTTTTTTATGAGTTTTAAGAAATTTCCTTTACCCTCATTTGCATTTAATAAAACATATGCATAACCTTGTTTCCTTATAGGCATACAAATATAATATGGCATCTAATAAAGTTTTCTTATTTCAAGTTCATTGTCCCATGTAAACTAAATTAACCTCTATCGTGTACATAGGAGATCGAAATTGATGTTGTGTGCATGCATGAATGTGTGAGGGGCCATGTGTTCATTTAGTTTAATTGAAAAAGAGAAAAAGAGAGAAAAAGAGAAAAAGAGAGAGAGAGAGAGAGAGAGAGAGAGAGAGAGAGAGAGAGAGGAGAGAGAGAGAGAGAGAGAGAGAGACAGAGAGACAGAGAGAGAGAGAGAGAGGGGGGGGGAATAAATGTGATGAAGTATAAGAAAATGTAATATCTTGGAATAACTAGTAACAAAAAAGAGAGAGAGAGAGAGAGAGAGAGAGAGAGAGAGAGAGAGAGAGAGAGAGAGAGAGAGAGAGAGAGAGAGAGAGAGGGGGGAGGGGAATAAATGTGATGAAGTATAACAAAATGTAATACCTTGGTGTAA
>NC_090750.1:71178236-71235736 GCF_036898095.1 Palaemon carinicauda
AACAGAGTTTTTGCATCCATTTTATTCATCTGGAAGGGATTTAAATGTACCAGATGCTGTCTCAAGAGAGTTTTTGCATTCATTTTACTCATCTGGAAGGGATTTAAATGTCCCAGATGCTGTCTCAACAGAGTTTTTGCATTCATTTTATTCATCTGAAGGGGATTTAAATGTCCCAGATGCTGTCTCAACAGAGTTTTTGCATTCATTTTATTCATATGGAAGCGATTAAAATGTCCCAGATGCTGTCTCAATAGTTTTTGCATCTATTTTATTCATCTGGAAGCGACTTAAATGGCTCATATGCTGTCTCAATAGAGTTTTTGCTTTCATACTATTCATCTGGAAGGGATTTAAATGTCCCAGATGCTGCCTCAACAGAGTTTTTGCATTCATTTTATTCATCTGGAAGGGATTTAAATGTCCCAGATGCTGTCTCAATAGAGTTTTTGCATTCATTTTATTCATCTGGAAGAGATTTAAATGTCCCAGATGCTGTCTCAACAGAGTTTTTGCATTCATTTTATTCATCTGGAAGGGATTTAAATGTCCCAGATGCTGTCTCAATAGAGTTTTTGCATTCATTTTATTCATCTGGAAGGGATTTAAATGTCCCAGATGCTGTCTCAACAGAGTTTTTGCATTCATTTTATTCATATGGAAGCGATTATATGTCCCAGATGCTGTCTCAACAGAGTTTTTGCATTCACTTCATTCATCTGGAAGCGATTTAAATGTCCCAGATGCTGTCTCAACAGAGTTTTTGCATTCATTTTATTCATCTGAAAGGGATTTAAATGTCCAAGATGCTGTCTCAACAGAGTTTTTGCATTCATTTTATTCATCTGGAAGGGATTTAAATGTCCCAGATGCTGTCTCAACAGAGTTTTTGCATTCATTTTATTCATCTGGAAAGGATTTAAATGTCCGAGATGCTGTCTCAACAGAGTTTTTGCATCCATTTTATTCATCTGGAAGGGATTTAAATGTACCAGATGCTGTCTCAAGAGAGTTTTTGCATTCATTTTACTCATCTGGAAGGGATTTAAATGTCCCAGATGCTGTCTCAATAGAGTTTTTGCATTCATTTTATTCATATGGAAGCGATTATATGTCCCAGATGCTGTCTCAACAGAGTTTTTGCATTCACTTCATTCATCTGGAAGCGATTTAAATGTCCCAGATGCTGTCTCAACAAAGTTTTTGCATTCATTTTATTCCTCTGGAAGCGAATTAAATGTCCCAGATGCTGTCTCAATAGAGTTTTTGCATTCATTTTATTCATCTGGTAGGGATTTTATCGTTTCAGATGCTGTCTCAATAGAGTTTTTGAATTCATTTTATTCATCTGGAAGCGATTTAAATGTCCCAGATGCTGTCTCAATAGAGTTTTTGCATTCATTTTATTCATCTGGAAGGGATTTAAATGTCCCAGATGCTGTTTCAACAGAGTTTTTGCATTCATTTTATTCATCTAAAGTGATTTAAATGTCCCATATGCTGTCTCAATAGAGTTTTTGCATCCATTCCATTCATCTGGAAGCAATTTAAATGTCCCAGATGATGTCTCAATAGAGTTTTTTGCATCTATTTTATTCATCTGGAAGCGATTTAAATGGCTCAGATGCTGTCTCAATAGAGTTTTTGCTTTCATACTATTCATCTGGAAGGGATTTAAATGTCCCAGATGCTGTCTCAACAGAGTTTTTGCATTCATTTTATTCATCTGGAAGGGATTTAAATGTCCCAGATGCTGTCTCAATAGAGTTTTTGCATTCATTTTAGTCATCTGGAAGAGATTTAAATGTCCCAGATGCTATCTCAACAGAGTTTTTGCATTCAATTTACTCATCTGGAAGGGATTTAAATGTCCCAGATGCTGTCTCAACAGAGTTTTTTGCATTCATTTTATTCATATGGAAGCGATTATATGTCCCAGATGCTGTCTCAACAGAGTTTTTGCATTCACTTTATTCATTTGGAAGCGATTTAAATGTCCCAGATGCTGTCTCAACAGAGTTTTTGCATTCATTTTATTCATCTGAAAGGGATTTAAATGTCCAAGATGCTGTCTCAACAGAGTTTTTGCTTTCATTTTATCATCTGGAAGGGATTTAAATGTACCAGATGCTGTCTCACCAGAGTTTTTTGCATTCACTTCATTCATCTGGAAGCGATTTAAATGTCCCAGATGCTGTCTCAACAGAGTTTTTGCATTCATTTTATTAATCTGGAAGCGATTTAAATGTCCCAGATGCTGTCTCAATAGAGTTTTTCATTCATTTTATTCATCTGGTAGGGATTTTTAACGTTTCAGATGCTGTCTCAATAGAGTTTTGGAATTCATTTTATTCATCTGGAAGCGATTTTTAAATGTCCCAGATGCTGTCTCAATAGTTTTTTGCATTCATTTTATTCATCTGGAAGGGATTTAAATATCCCAGGTGCTGTTTCAACAGAGTTTTTGCATTCATTTTATTCATCTAAAGCGATTTTAAAATGTACCATATGCTGTCTCAATAGAGTTTTTTGCATCCATTTCATTCATCTGGAAGCGATTTAAAATGTCCCAGATGCTGTCTCAACAGAGTTTTTGCATCCATTTTATTCATCTGGAAGCGATATAAATGTCCCAGATGCTGTCTTAATAGAGTTTTTGCATCCATTTTATTCATCTGGAAGCGATTTAAATGTCCCAGATGCTGTCTCAATAGAGTTTTTGCATTCATTTTATTCATCTGGAAGGAATTTGAATGTCCAAGATGCTGTATCAACAGATATTTTGCATCCATGTTATTCATCTGAAAGGGATTTAAATGTCCCAGATGCTGTCTCAATAGTTTTTGCATTCATTTTATTCATCTGGAAGGGATTTAAATGTCCCAGGTGCTATCTCAACAGAGTTTTTGCATTCATTTTTCTCATCTGGAAGGGATTTAAATGTCTCAGATGCTCTCTCAATAGAGTTTTTGCATCCATTTCATTCATCTGGAAGCGATTTAAATGTCCCAGATGCTGTCTCAATAGAGTTTTTGCATCCATTTTATTCATCTGGAAGCGATATAAATGTCCCAGATGCTGTCTTAATAGAGTTTTTCCATCCATTTTATTCATCTGGAAGCAATTTAAAATGTCCCAGATGCTGTCTCAATAGAGTTTTTGCATTCATTTTATTCATCTGGAAGGGATTTAAATGTCCCAGATGCTGTCTCAATAGAGTTTTTGCATCTATTTTATTCATCTGGAAGCGATTTAAATGTCCCAGTTGCTGTCTTAATAGAATTTTTGCATTCATTTTATTCATCTGGAAGGAATTTGAATGTCCAAGATGCTGTCTCAATAGAGTTTTTGCATCTATTTTATTCATCTGGAAGCGATTTTAAATGTCCCAGATGCTGTCTTAATAGAATTTTTGCATTCATTTTATTCATCTGGAAGGAATTTGAATGTCAAAGATGCTGTCTCAACAGAGATTTTGCATCCATTTTATTCATCTGAAAGGGATTTAAATGTCCCAGATGCTGTCTCAATAGTGTTTTTGCATTAATTTTATTCATCTGGAAGGGATTTAAATGTCCCAGATGCTGTCTCAATAGAGTTTTTGCATCTATTTTATTCATCTGGAAACTATTTTAAATGTCCCAGATGCTGTCTCAATAGAGTTTTTTGCTTTCATTTTATTCATCTGGAAGGGATTTTAAGTGTCCCAGTTGCTGTCTCAATAGAGTTTTTGCATCTATTTTATTTATCTGGAAGCGATTTAAATGTCCCAGATGCTGTCTCAACAGAGTTTTTGCATTCATTTAATTCATCTGGAAGGGATTTAAATGTCCCAGATGCTGTCTCAATAGAGTTTTTGCATCTATTTTATTCATCTGGGAACGATTTAAATGTCCCAGATGCTGTCTCAATAGTTTTTGCTTTCATTTTATTCATCTGGAAGGGATTTAAGTGTCCCAGTTGCTGTCTCAATAGAGTTTTTTGCATTCATTTTATTCATCTGGAAGAGATTTAAAATGTCCCATATGCTGTCTCAATAGAGTTTTTGCATCTATTTTATTCATCTGGAAGCGATTTATAAATGTCCCAGTTGCTGTCTTAATAGAATTTTTGCATTCATTTTATTCATCTGGGAAGCGATTTTAACGTTTAATATGCTGTCTCAGTAGAGTTTTTGCATTCATTTTATTCATCTGGAAGGGATTTAAATGTCCCATATGCTGTCTCCATAGAGTTTTTGCATTCATTTTATTCATCTGGAAGGGATTTAAATCTCCCAGATGCCGTCTCAAAAGAGTTTTTGCATTCATTTTATTCATCTGGGAAGGGATTTAAATGTCCCAGATGCTGTCTCAATAGAGTTTTTGCATCTATTTTATTCATCTGGAAACGATTTAAATGTCCAGATGCTGTCTCAATAGTTTTTGCTTTCATTTTATTCATCTGGAAGGGATTTAAGTGTCCCAGTTGCTGTCTCAATAGAGTTTTTGCATTCATTTTATTCATCTGGAAGAGATTTAAATGTCCCATATGCTGGTCTCAATAGAGTTTTTGCATCTATTTTATTCATCTGGAAGCGATTTTAAATGTCCCAGTTGCTGTCTTAATAGAATTTTTGCATTCATTTTATTCATCTGGAAGCGATTTTAACGTTTAATATGCTGTCTCAGTAGAGTTTTTGCATTCATTTTATTCATCTGGAAGGGATTTAAATGTCCCATATGCTGTCTCCATAGAGTTTTGCATTCATTTTATTCATCTGGAAGGGATTTAAATCTCCCAGATGCCGTCTCAAAAGAGTTTTTGCATTCATTTTATTCATCTGGAAGCGATTTAAATGTACCAGATGCTGTCTCAACAGAGTTTTTGCATCCATTTTATTCATCTGAAAGGGATTAAAATGTCCCAGATGCTGTCTCAATAGAGTTTTTGCATTCATTTTATTCATCTGGAAGCGATTTAACCCTGGATAGGTACGGTCCTCGGACACCCCTTTAAGGGTATACTCGGACGCGAACGACCCCGACGCCAAAAAAAATTCTTGAAAAATCAGTTTTTGCAGTAACCTCCTTTTTTCTTTTGCCAAAAAAAACTTCAATGAATGCTTAAAACAACTGTAAAGATAAATACTACTCATCTGCAGAAAAACTATTTATTATCAATATTTTAAAAAATTAAGTAGAAAAAAAAAAGACCTGACATAAAAATTCATAAAAAAAAAGTTTATACATATATACACAAATCCTTTTAGGAATTGATTCTTGAATGTTTAGGACACATCTTGATGTATTTTGGATGAAGTCAGACCCATGGAGGTGAAGATCTGAAATGAGAAAAAAAGGGTAACTTTTTTTGGCCAAAAAAAATTGTCCAAATTTCATGAATTTTTTTGGGTACCCAAATGAAATAGGAAGTGGCTAATTTTTTTAGGGAATAAACATATGTTATCCTAAAATAGAAATATGTAAAAAAATCTTCATTATTTTGTAAATTACATTTATATCAGGGGCCATATCTAAAGGTAATTTTTTGAGTACTTGGAAATTTCGTAAAAAAATACATATATTTAATATATAATATGATATTTATGCAGGTAAAAATATACCAAAATATCACAAATTCTATAGGGAACAAGAATATATATAGATAGGGCAGCTTACGCTTCGGATATGTCCACAAAATGGCCGCCAACCACACTGACTCAGACTCCCTAATCTGCCACTTGAAATGTAGGAAGGGTATGTCAATTTCAAGGTGTTATTTACTAATCTAATTATTATTGGATATGAATAGAAATTGTATGGTGGGTTTGCTGGATAATTGTCGATTATTTTACGACTATAAAATTAAAATTCTGACCCAAAAAATTTTTTTTGAAGGGAAATAAAATCGAAAAAAAAAATGTAAAACAATATTTTAGCTAAAAATATTTGATGATATTCAATCAAAAAAAAAGTAAACAAAATTTTCCGACAAATAAACATCTAGAGGAATCATTACTCTGTGATAGTTCCTTAGTACGTAGTAATTTTGAAAGAATTGGGAAAAAAACGAAAAAATGGCAATCACCGGAAAATCGAACACATACCTATATATACGCCATATCTGGCTAAAAAAAAGATAGGCATGGGTAGCCAGATCATCTAGAAACACTTTCCAACACTATAAAAATATAAGTTTTGCGACACTACTTGCCAATTCCTTACGGTAACATGACTAAGCAAAAAAATGCAAAACAAATAAAAAGGGGCACTCGTGGAAAAATGGCCATTCTAATATACGGCATTTCAGAAAAAAAAATTTCAGCCACGTGCTAGGCAAACCATCAAGGCATATTTTCCGACAAATAAACATATAAATGAAATATTACTCTGTGATAGTTCCTTAGTACGTAGTAATTTTGAAAGAAATGGGAAAAAACGAAAAAAATGGCAATCACAGGAAAATCGAACACATACTTATATATACGCCATATCTGGCTAAAAAAAAAATAGGCATGGGTAGCCAGATCATCTAGAAACACTTTCCAACACTATAAAAATATAAGTTTTGCGACACTACTTGCCAATTCCTTACGGTAACATGACTAAGCAAAAAAATGCAAAACAAATAAAAAGGGGCACTCGCGGAAAAATGCCCAACATTCTAATATACGGCATCTCAGATAAAAAAAAAGACATGCACGTGTTACCCCAACCATCAAGGCACACTTTCTAACACATAAACATGAAAAAAAAATCAATAATATACGGCAATTCCTTACTACGTAGTAAATTTTTACAAATATTGAAAAAAAACAGAAATTGGCAACCGCAGTTAAATACCCAATATACCAATAACTACGTCGTATCTGACAAAAACAAAATCACGCATGGGTAGCCAGATCATCTAGACACACTTTCCAACATTAAAAAAGCAAAAGTTTTACGACACTATTTCGCAATATCTTACGGAAAAATGACTTGGCAAAAAAATTAAAAAAAATTAAAAAGGGACACTCGCGGTAAAATGCCCGACATTCTAATATACGACATCTCAGATAAAAAAAAAGACATGCACGTGTTAGCCCAACCATCAAGGCACACTTTCTAACACAAAAACATGAAAAAAAAATGAATAATATACGGCAATTCCTTACTACGTAGTAATTTTTACAAATATTGAAAAAAAAACAGAAATTGGTAACCGCAGTTAAATACCCGATATACCAATAACTACGTCGTATCTGACAAAAACAAAGTCATGCATGGGTAGCCAGATCATCTAGACACACTTTCCAACACTAAACAAGCAAAAGTTTTACGACACTATTTGGCAATATCTTACGGAAAAATGACTTGGCAAAAAAATGAAAAAGGGGCACTCGCGGTAAAATGGTCCTCGTGGTGATGAACGACATTTTAACTAAAAAAAAAAACATGCACATGGTAGCCAAACAATCCACCAAGACTTTCCACAACTGATAACCTATACAAGTTGCACCATTCTACGACAATTTCATAATACGTAATAACTTTGATAATTATGCAAACTACCTCAGAAGGGTAAACTCGGACGCGAACGACCCCGACGCGTCTCAGAAATCGGGGAAGGAGTACAGCTACAGCAATGCACATCTGGACACTACTAGAGCGTGTAGGGGAGACACCTCCTGCAGGTCGATCACCCACAAATTCAGTCACAGGGGTGAGTCACGTGAGAAAAACCTGTTTTTTTTTGACGCTCGGGGTCGCAAACGACCCACCGTACCTATCCAGGGTTGAATGTCCCAGATGGTGTCTCAATAGAGTTTTTGCATTCATTTTATTCATCTGGAAGCGATTTAAATATCCCAGATGCTGTCTCAACAGAGTTTTTGCATTCATTTTTCTCATCTGGAAGGGATTTAAATGTCCCAGATGCGGTCTCAACAGAGTTTTAGCATTCATTTTATTCATCTGGAACGGATTTAAATGTCTCAGATGCTCTCTCAATAGAGTTTTTGCATCCATTTCATTCATCTGGAAGCGATTTAAATGTCCCAGATGCTGTCTCAATAGAGTTTTTGCATTCATTTTATTCATCTGGAAGGGATTTAAATGTCCCAGATGCTGTTCCAACAGAGGTTTTGCATTCATTTTATTCATCTAAAGCGATTTAAATGTACCATATGCTGTCTCAATAGAGTTTTTGCATCCATTTCATTCATCTGGAAGCGATTTAAATGTCCCAGATGCTGTCTCAATAGAGTTTTTGCATCCATTTTATTCATCTGGAAGCGATATAAATGTCCCAGATGCTGTCTTAATAGAGTTTTTCTATCCATTTTATTCATCTGGAAGCGATTTAAATGTCCCAGATGCTGTCTCAATAAAGTTTTTGCATTCATTTTATTCATCTGGAAGGAATTCGAATGTCCAAGATGCTGTCTCAACAGAGATTTTGCATCCATTTTATTCATCTGAAAGGGATTTAAATGTCCCAGATGCTGTCTCAATAGTTTTTGCATTCATTTTATTCATCTGGAAGCGATTTCAATGTCCCAAATGCTGTCTCAACAGAGTTTTTGCATTCATTTTTCTCATCTGGGAGGGATTGAAATGTCCCAGATGCTGTCTCAATAGGGTTTTTGCATTCATTTTATTCATCTGAAAGGGATTTAAATGTCCCAGATGCTGTCTCAACAGAGTTTTTGCATCCATTTTATTCATCTGAAAGGGATTAAAATGTCCCAGATGCTGTCTCAATAGAGTTTTTGCATTCATTTTATTCATCTGGAAGCGATTTAAATGTCCCAGATGGTGTCTCAACAGAGTTTTTGCATTCATTTTATTCATCTGGAAGGGATTTAAATGTCCCAGATGCAGTCTCAACAGAGTTTTTGCATTCATTTTATTCATCTAAAAGGGATTTAAATGTCCCAGATGCTGTCTCAACAGAGTTTTTGCATTCATTTTATTCATCTGGAAGGGATTTAAATGTCCCAGATGCTGTCTCAATAGAGTTTTTGCATCTATTTTATTCATCTGGAAAAGATTTAAATGTCCCAGATGCTGTCTCAATAGAGTTTTTGCTTTCATTTTATTCATCTGGAAACGATTTAAATGTCCCAGATGCTGTCTCAATAGAGTTTTCGCTTTCATTTTATTCATCTGGAAGGGATTTAAGTGTCCCAGTTGCTGTCTCAATAGAGTTTTTGCATTCATTTTATTCATCTGGAAGAGATTTAAATGTCCCATATGCTGTCTCAATAGAGTTTTTGCATCTATTTTATTTATCTGGAAGCGATTTAAATGTTCCAGCTGCTGTCTTAATAGAATTTTTGCATTCATTTTATTCATCTGGAAGCGATTTTAACGTTTAATATGCTATCTCAGTAGAGTTTTTGCATTCATTTTATTCATCTGGTAGGGATTTAAACGTTTCAGATGCTGTCTCAATAGAGTTTTTGCATTCATTTTATTCATCTGGAAGGGATTTAAATGTCCCAGATGCCGTCTCAAAAGAGTTTTTGCATTCATTTTATTCATCTGGAAGCGATTTAAATGTCCCATATGTTGTCTCAATAGAGTTTTTGCATTCATTTTATTCATCTGGAAGGGATTTAAATGTCCCAGGTGCTATCTCAACAGAGTTTTTGCATTCATTTTATTCATCTGAAAGGGATTTAAATGTCCCGGATGCTGTCTCAATAGAGTTTTTGTATTCATTTTATTCATCTGGAAGCGATTTAAATGTCCCAGATGCTGTCTCAACAGAGTTTTTGCATTCATTTTATTCATCTGGAAGGGATTTAAATGTCCCAATTGCAGTCTCAACAGAGTTTTTGCATTCATTTTATTCATCTGGAAGGGATTTAAATGTTCCAGATGCTGTCTCAACAGAGTTTTTGCATTCATTTTATTCATCTGGAAGGGATTTAAATGTCCCAGATGCTGTCTCAATAGAGTTTTTGCATTCATTTTATTCATCTGGAAGCGATTTAAATGTCCCAGATGCTGTCTCAACAGAGTTTTTGCATTCATTTTATTCATAAGGAAGCGATTTAAATGTTCCATATCCTGTCTCAACAGAGTTTTTGCATTCATTTTATTCATCTGGAAGGGATTTAAATGTCCCAGATGCTGTCTCAACAGAGTTTTCGCATTCATTTTATTCATCTGGAAGGGATTTGAATGTCCCAGATGCTGTCTCAAAAGAGTTTTTGCATTCATTTTACTCATCTGGAAGGGATTTAAATGTCCCAGATGCTGTCTCAACAGAGTTTTTGCATTCATTTTATTCATCTGGAATGGATTTAAATGTCCCAGATGCTGTCTCAATAGAGTTTTTGCATCTATTTTATTCATCTGGAAGCGATTTAAATGGCTCAGATGCTGTTTCAATAGAGTTTTTGCTTTCATACTATTCATCTGGAAGGGATTTAAATGTCCCAGATGCTGTCTCAACAGAGTTTTTGCATTCATTTTATTCATCTGGAAGGGATTTAAATGTCCCAGATGCTGTCTCAATAGAGTTTTTGCATTCATTTTATTCATCTGGAAGAGATTTAAATGTCCCAGATGCTGTCTCAACAGAGTTTTTGCATTCATTTTATTCATCTGGAAGGGATTTAAATGTCCCAGATGCTGTCTCAACAGAGTTTTTCATTCATTTTATTCATATGGAAGCGATTATATGTCCCAGATGCTGTCTCAACAGAGTTTTTGCATTCACTTTATTCATCTGGAAGCGATTTAAATGTCCCAGATGCTGTCTCAACAGAGTTTTTGCATTCATTTTATTCATCTGAAAGGGATTTAAATGTCCAAGATCCTTTCTCAACAGAGTTTTTGCATTCATTTTATTCATCTGGAAGGGATTTAAATGTCCCAGATGCTGTCTCAACAGAGTTTTTGCATTCATTTTATTCATCTGGAAAGGATTTAAATGTCCGAGATGCTGTCTCAACAGAGATTTTGCATCCATTTTATTCATCTGCAAGGGATTTAAATGTACCAGATGCTGTCTCAAGAGAGTTTTTGCATTCATTTTACTCATCTGGAAGGGATTTAAATGTCCCAGATGCTGTCTTAATAGAGTTTTTGCATTCATTTTATTCATATGGAAGCGATTATATGTCCCAGATGCTCTCTCAACAGAGTTTTTGCATTCACTTCATTCATCTGGAAGCAATTTAAATGTCCCAGATGCTGTCTCAACAAAGTTTTTGCATTCATTTTATTAATCTGGAAGCGAATTAAATGTCCCAGATGCTGTCTCAATAGAGTTTTTGCATTCATTTTATTCCTCTGGAAGCGATTTAAATGTCCCAGATGCTGTCTCAATAGAGTTTTTGCATTCATTTTATTCATCTGGTAGGGATTTTAACGTTTCAGATGCTGTCTCAATAGAGTTTTTGAATTCATTTTATTCATCTGGAAGCGATTTAAATGTCCCAGATGCTGTCTCAATAGAGTTTTTGCATTTATTTTATTCATCTGGAAGGGATTTGAGTGTCCCAGTTGCTGTCTCAATAGAGTTTTTGCATTCATTTTATTCTTCTGGAAGAGATTTAAATGTCCCACATGCTGTCTCAATAGAGTTTTTGCATTCGTTTTATTCATCTGGAAGTGATTTAAATGTCCCAGATGCTGTCTCAATAGAGTTTTTGCATCTATTTTATTCATCTGGAAGCGATTTAAATGGCTCAGATGCTGTCTCAATAGACTTTTTTGCTTTCATTCTATTCATCTGGAAGGGATTTAAATATCCCAGATGCTGTCTCAACAGAGTTTTTGCATTCATTTTATTCATCTGGAAGGGATTCAAATGTCCCAGATGCTATCTCAACAGAGTTTTTGCATTCAATTTACTCATCTGGAAGGGATTTAAATGTCCCAGATGCTGTCTCAACAGAGTTTTTGCATTCATTTTATTCATCTGGAAGCGATTTAAATGGCTCAGATGCTGTCTCAATAGACTTTTTGCTTTCATACTATTCATCTGGAAGGGATTTAAATATCCCAGATGCTGTCTCAACAGAGTTTTTGCATTCATTTTATTCATCTGGAAGGGATTCAAATGTCCCAGATGCTATCTCAACAGAGTTTTTGCATTCAATTTACTCATCTGGAAGGGATTTAAATGTCCCAGATGCTGTCTCAACAGAGATTTTGCATCCATTTTATTCATCTGAAAGGGATTTAAATGTCCAAGATGCTGTCTCAACAGAGTTTTTGCATCCATTTTATTCATCTGGAAGGGATTTAAATGTACTAGATGCTGTCTCAAGAGAGTTTTTGCATTCATTTTACTCATTTGGAAGGGATTTAAATGTCCCAGATGCTGTCTCAACAGAGTTTTTGCATTCATTTTATTCATATGGAAGCGATTATATGTCCCAGATGCTGTCTCAACAGAGTTTTTGCATTCACTTTATTCATCTGGAAGCGATTCAAATGTCCCAGATGCTGTCTCAACAGAGTTTTTGCATTCATTTTATTCATCTGAAAGGGATTTAAATGTCCAAGATGCTGTCTCAACAGAGTTTTTGCATTCACTTCATTCATCTGGAAGCGATTTAAATGTCCCAGATGCTGTCTCAACAGAGTTTTTGCATTCATTTTATTAATCTGGAAGCGATTTAAATGTCCCAGATGCTGTCTCAATAGAGTTTTTGCATTCATTTTATTCCTCTGGAAGCGAATTAAATGTCCCAGATGTTGTCTCAATAGAGTTTTTGCATTCATTTTATTCATCTGGTAGGGATTTTAACGTTTCAGATGCTGTCTCAATAGAGTTTTTGATTTCATTTTATTCATCTGGAAGCGATTTAAATGTCCCATATGTTGTCTCAATAGAGTTTTTGCATTCATTTTATTCATCTAAAGCGATTTAAATGTACCATATGCTGTCTCAATAGAGTTTTTGCATCCATTTCATTCATCTGGAAGCGATTTAAATGTCCCAGATGCTGTCTCAACAGAGTTTTTGCATCCATTTTATTCATCCGGAAGCAATATAAATGTCCCAGATGCTGTCTTAATAGAGTTTTTGCATCCATTTTATTCATCTGGAAGCGATTTAAATGTCCCAGATGCTGTCTCAATAGAGTTTTTGCATTCATTTTATTCATCTGGAAGGAATTTGAATGTCCAAGATGCTGTCTCAACAGAGATTTTGCATCCATTTTATTCATCTGAAAGGGATTTAAATGTCCCAGATGCTGTCTCAATAGTTTTTGCATTCATTTTATTCATCTGGAAGCGATTTAAATGTCCCAGATGCTGTCTCAATAGAGTTTTTGCATTCATTTTATCCATCTAAAGTGATTTAAATGTCCCAGATGCTGTCTCAATAGAGTTTTTGCATCCATTTTATTCATCTGGAAGCGATTTAAATGTCCCAGATGCTGTCTCAATAGAGTTTTTGCATCTATTTTATTCATCTGGAAGCGATTTAAATGTCCCAGATGCTGACTCAATAGACTTTTTGCTTTCATACTATTCATCTGGAAGGGATTTAAATGTCCCAGATGCTGTCTCAACAGAGTTTTTGCATTCATTTTATTCATCTGGAAGAGATTTAAATGTCCCAGATGCTATCTTAACAGAGTTTTTGCATTCAATTTACTCATCTGGAAGGGATTTAAATGTCCCAGATGCTGTCTCAACAGAGTTTTTGCATTCATTTTATTCATCTGGAAGCGATTATATGTCCCAAATGCTGTCTCAACAGAGTTTTTGCATTCACTTTATTCATCTGGAAGCGATTTAAATGTCCCAGATGCTGTCTCAACAGAGTTTTTGCATTCATTTTATTCATCTGAAAGGGATTTAAATGTCCCAGATGCTGTCTCAACAGAGTTTTTGCATTCATTTTATTCATCTGGAAGTGATTTAAATGTCCCAGATGCTGTCTCAACAGAGTTTTTGCATTAATTTTATTCATCTGGAAGGGATTTAAATGTCCCAGATGCTGTCTCAACAGAGTTTTTGCATCCATTTTATTCATCTGGAAGGGATTTAAATGTACCAGATGCTGTCTCAAGAGAGTTTTTGCATTCATTTTACTCATCTGGAAGGGATTTAAATGTCCCAGACGCTGTCTCAACAGAGTTTTTGCATTCATTTTATTCATATGGAAGCGATTATATGTCCCAGATGCTGTCTCAACAGAGTTTTTGCATTCACTTCATTCATCTGGAAGCGATTTAAATGTCCCAGATGCTGTCTCAACTGAGTTTTTGCATTCATTTAATTAATCTGGAAGCGATTTATATGTCCCAGATGCTGTCTCAATAGAGTTTTTGCGTTCATTTTATTCCTCTGGAAGCGATTTAAATGTCCCAGATGCTGTCTCAATAGAGTTTTTGCATTCATTTCATTCATCTGGTAGGGATTTTAACGTTTCAGATGCTGTCTCAATAGAGTTTTTTAATTCATTTTATTCATCTGGAAGCGATTTAAATGTCCCAGATGCTGTCTCAATAGAGTTTTTGCATTCATTTTATTCATCTAAAGCGATTTAAATGTACCATATGCTGTCTCAATGGAGTTTTTGCATCCATTTCATTCATCTGGAAGCGATTTAAATGTCCCAGATGCTGTCTCAACAGAGTTTTTGCATCCATTTTATTCATCTGGAAGCGATATAAATGTTCCAGATGCTGTCTTAATAGAGTTTTTGCATCCATTTTATTCATCTGGAAGCGATTTAAATGTCCCAGATGCTGTCTCAATAGAGTTTTTGCATTCATTTTATTCATCTGGAAGGAATTTGAATGTCCAAGATGCTGTCTCAACAGAGATTTTGCATCCATTTTATTCATCTGAAAGGGATTTAAATGTCCCAGATGCTGTCTCAATAGTTTTTGCATTCATTTTATTCATCTGGAAGCGATTTAAATGTCCCAGATGCTGTCTCAATAGAGTTTTTGCATTCATTTTATTCATCTGGAAGGGATTTAAATGTCCCAGATGCTGTCTCAATAGAGTTTTAGCATTCATTTTATTCATCTGGAAGGGATTTAAATGTCCCAGATGCTGTCTCAAAGAGTTTTTGCATTCATTTTATTCATCTGGAAGGGATTTAAATGTCCCAGATGCTGTCTCAACAGAGTTTTTGCATCCATTTTATTCATCTGGAAGGGATTTAAATGTACCAGATGCTGTCTCAAGAGAGTTTTTGCATTCATTTTACTCATCTGGAAGGGATTTAAATGTCCCAGACGCTGTCTCAACAGAGTTTTTGCATTCATTTTATTCATATGGAAGCGATTATATGTCCCAGATGCTGTCTCAACAGAGTTTTTGCATTCACTTCATTCATCTGGAAGCGATTTAAATGTCCCAGATGCTGTCTCAACTGAGTTTTTGCATTCATTTTATTAATCTGGAAGCGATTTAAATGTCCCAGATGCTGTCTCAATAGAGTTTTTGCATTCATTTTATTCCTCTGGAAGCGATTTAAATGTCCCAGATGCTGTCTCAATAGAGTTTTTGCATTCATTTTATTCATCTGGTAGGGATTTTAACGTTTCAGATGCTGTCTCAATAGAGTTTTTGATTTCCTTTTATTCATCTGGAAGCGATTTAAATGTCCCAGATGCTGTCTCAATAGAGTTTTTGCATTCATTTTATTCATCTGGAAGGGATTTAAATGTCCCAGATGCTGTTTCAACAGAGTTTTTGCATTCATTTTATTCATCTAAAGCGATTTAAATGTACCATATGCTGTCTCAATAGAGTTTTTGCATCCATTTCATTCATCTGGAAGCGATTTGAATGTCCCAGATGCTGTCTCAACAGAGTTTTTGCATCCATTTTATTCATCTGGAAGCGATATAAATGTCCCAGATGCTGTCTTAATAGAGTTTTTTGCATCCATTTTATTCATCTGGAAGCGATTTAAATGTCCCAGATGCTGTCTCAATAGAGTTTTTGCATTCATTTTATTCATCTGGAAGGAATTTGAATGTCCAAGATGCTGTCTCAACAGAGATTTTGCATCCATTTTATTCATCTGAAAGGGATTTAAATGTCCCAGATGCTGGCTCAATAGAGTTTTTGCATTCATTTTATTCATCTGGAAGCGATTTAAATGTCCCAAATGCTGTCTCAATAGTTTTTGCATTCATTTTTCTCATCTGGAAGGGATTTAAATGTCCCAGATGCGGTCTCAACAGAGTTTTAGCATTCATTTTATTCATTTAGAAGGGATTTAAATGTCTCAGATGCTCTCTCGATAGAGTTTTTGCATCCATTTCATTCATCTGGAAGCGATTTAAATGTCCCAGATGCTGTCTCAATAGAGTTTTTGCATCCATTTTATTCATCTGGAAGCGATATAAATGTCCCAGATGCTGTCTTAATAGAGTTTTTCCATCCATTTTATTCATCTGGAAGCGATTTAAATGTCCCAGATGCTGTCTCAATAGAGTTTTTGCATCTATTTTATTCATCTGGAAGAGATTTAAATGTCCCAGTTGCTGTCTTAATAGAATTTTTGCATTCATTTTATTCATCTGGAAGGAATTTGAATGTCCAAGATGCTGTCTCAACAGAGATTTTGCATCCATTTTATTCATCTGAAAGGGATTTAAATGTCCCAGATGCTGTCTCAACAGAGTTTTTGCATTCATTTTATTCCTCTGGAAGCGATTTAAATGTCCCAGATGCTGTCTCAATAGAGTTTTTGCATTCATTTTATTCATCTGGTAGGGATTTTAACGTTTCAGATGCTGTCTCAATTGAGTTTTTGGATTCATTTTATTCATCTGGAAGCGATTTAAATGTCCCAGATGCTGTCTCAATAGAGTTTTTGCATTCATTTTATTCATCTGGAAGCGATTTAAATGTCCCAGATGCTGTCTCAACAGAGTTTTTGCATTCATTTTATTCATCTGGAAGGGATTTAAATGTCCCAAATGCAGTCTCAACAGAGTTTTTGCATTCATTTTATTCATCTGGAAGGGATTTAAATGTTCCAGATGCTGTCTCAACAGAGTTTTTGCATTCATTTTATTCATCTGGAAGGGATTTAAATGTCTCATATGCTGTCTCAATAGAGTTTTTGCATTCATTTTATTCATCTGGAAGAGATTTAAATGTCCCAGATGCTGTCTCAACAGAGTTTTTGCATTCATTTTATTCATAAGGAAGCGATTTAAATGTTCCATATCATGTCTCAACAGAGTTTTTGCATTCATTCTATTCATCTGGAAGGGATTTAAATGTCTCAGATGCTGTCTCAACAGAGTTTTTGCATTCATTTAATTCATCTGGAAGGGATTTAAATGTCCCAGATGCTGTCTCAACAGAGTTTTTGCATTCATTTTATTCATCTGGAAGGGATTTAAATGTCCCAGATGCTGTCTCAATAGAGTTTTTGCATTCATTTTACTCCTCTGGAAGGGATTTAAATGTCCCAGATGCTGTCTCAACAGAGTTTTTGCATTCATTTTATTTATCTGAAAGGGATTTAAATGTCCCAGATGCTGTCTCAACAGAGTTATTGCATTCATTTTATTCATATGGAAGCGATTTAAATGTCCCAGATGCTGTCTCAACAGAGTTTTTGCATTCATTTTATTCATCTGGAATGGATTTAAATGTCCCAGATGCTGTCTCAATAGAGTTTTTTCATCTATTTTATTCATCTGGAAGCGATTTAAATGACTCAGATGCTGTCTCAATAGAGTTTTTGCTTTCATACTATTCATCTGGAAGGGATTTAAATGTCACAGATGCTGTCTCAACAGAGTTTTTGCATTCATTTTATTCATCTGGAAGGGATTTAAATGTCCCAATTGCTGTCTCAATAGAGTTTTTGCATTCATTTTACTCATCTAGAAGGGATTTAAATGTCCCAGATGCTGTCTCAACAGAGTTTTTGCATTCATTTTATTCATATGGAAGCGATTATATGTCCCAGATGCTGTCTCAACAGAGTTTTTGCATTCACTTTATTCATCTGGAAGCGATTTAAATGTCCCAGATGCTGTCTCAACCGAGTTTTTGCATTCATTTTATTCATCTGAAAGGGATTTAAATGTCCCAGATGCTGTCTCAATAGAGTTTTTGCATTCATTTTATTCCTCTGGAAGCGATTTAAATGTCCCAGATGCTGTCTCAATAGAGTTTTTGCATTCATTTTATTCATCTGGTAGGGATTTTAACGTTTCAGATGCTGTTTCAACAGAGTTTTTGCATTCATTTTATTCATCTAAAGCGATTTAAATGTCCCATATGCTGTCTCAATAGAGTTTTTGCATCCATTTCATTCATCTGGAAGCGATTTAAATGTCCCAGATGCTGTCTCAATAGAGTTTTTGCATCCATTTTATTCATCTGGAAGCGATATAAATGTCCCAGATGCTGTCTTAATAGAGTTTTTCCATCCATTTTATTCATCTGGAAGCAATTTAAATGTCCCAGATGCTGTCTCAATAGAGTTTTTGCATCCATTTTATTCATCTGAAAGGGATTTAAATGTCCCAGATGCTGTCTCAATAGTTTTTGCATTCATTTTATTCATCTGGAAGCGATTTAAATGTCCCAGATGCTGTCTCAACAGAGTTTTTGCATTCATTTTTCTCATCTGGAAGGGATTTGAATGTCCCAGATGCAGTCTCAACAGAGTTTTTGCATTCATTTTATTCATCTAGAAGGGATTTAAATGTCCCAGATGCGGTGTCAACAGAGTTTTAGCATTCATTTTATTCATCTGGAAGGGATTTAAATGTCTCAGATGCTGTCTCAATAGAGTTTTTGCATTCATTTTATTCATCTGGAAGGGATTTAAATGTCCCAGATGCTGTCTCAATAGAGTTTTAGCATTCATTTTATTCATCTGGAAGGGATTTAAATGTCCCAGATGCTGTCTCAATAGAGTTTTTGCATCTATTTTATTCATCTGGAAGCGATTTAAATGTCCCTGATGCTGTCTTAATAGAGTTTTTGCATTCATTTGATTCATCTGGAAGCGATTTTAACGTTTAATATTCTGTCTCAATAGAGTTTTTGCATTCATTTTAATCATCTGGAAGTGATTTAAATGTCCCATATGCTGTCTCACTAGAGTTTTTGCATTCATTTTATTCATCTGGAAGGAATTAAAATGTCCCAAATGCTGTCTGAACAGAGTTTTTGCATTCATTTAATTCATCTGAAAGGGATTTAAATGTCGCAGATGCTGTCTCAATAGAGTTTTTGCATTAATTTTATTCATCTGGAAGCGATTTAAATGTCCCAGATGCTGTCTCAACAGAGTTTTTGCATTCATTTTATTCATCTGGAAGGGATTTAAATGTCCCAGATGCTGTCTCAATAGAGTTTTTGCATTCATTTTATTCATCTGGAAGCGATTTAAATATCCCAGATGCTGTCTCAACAGAGTTTTTGCATTCATTTTATTCATATGGAAGCGATTTGAATGTCTCAGATGCTGTCTCAACAGTTTTTGCATTCATTTTATTCATCTGGAAGCGATTTAAATGTTCCAGATGCTTTCTCAATAGAGTTTTTGCATTCATTTTATTCTTTTGGAAGCGATTTAAATGTCCCAGATGCTGTCTCAATAGAGTTTTTGCATTCATTTTATTCATCTGGTAGGGATTTTAACGTTTCAGATGCTGTCTCAATAGAGATTTTGCATTCATTTTATTCATCTGGAAGCAATTTAAATGTCCCAGATGCTGTCTTAATAGAATTTTTGCATCCATTTTATTCATCTGGAAGCGATTTTAACGTTTAATATGCTGTCTCAATAGAGTTTTTGCATTCATTTTATTCATCTGGAAGGGATTTAAATGTCCCAGATGCTGTCTCAATAGAGTTTTTGCATTCATTTTATTCATCTGGAAGGGATTTAAATGTCCCAGATGCTGTCTCAATAGTTTTTGCATCTATTTTATTCATCTGGAAGCAATTTAAATGTCCCAGATGCTGTCTTCATAGAATTTTTGCATTCATTTTATTCATCTGGAAGTGATTTTAACGTTTAGTATGCTGTCTCAATAGAGTTTTTGCATTCATTTTATTCATCTGGAAGAGATTTAAATGTCCCATATGCTGTCTCAATAGAGTTTTTGCATTCGTTTTATTCATCTGGAAGGGATTTAAATATCCCATATGCTGTCTCAATAGAGTTTTTGCATCTATTTTATTCATCTGGAAGCGATTTAAATGTCCCAGTTGCTGTCTTAATAGAATTTTTGCATTCATTTTATTAATCTGGGGAAGTGATTTTAACGTTTAATATGCTGTCTCAGTAGAGTTTTTGCATTCATTTTATTCATCTGGAAGGGATTTAAATGTCCCATATGCTGTATCAATAGAGTTTTTGCATTCATTTTATTCATCTGCAAGGGATTTAAATGTCCCAGATGCTGTCTCAAAAGAGTTTTTGCATTCATTTTATTCATCTGGAAGCTATTTAAATGTCCCATGTGTTGTCTCAATAGAGTTTTTGCATTCATTTTATTCATCTGGAAGGGATTTAAATGTCCCAGGTGCTGTCTCAACAGAGTTTTTGCATTCATTTTATTCATCTGAAAGGGATTTAAATGTCCCAGATGCTGTCTCAATAGAGTTTTTGCATTCATTTTATTCATCTGGAAGCGATTTAAATGTCCCAGATGGTGTCTCAACAGAGTTTTTGCATACATTTTATTCATCTGGAAGGGATTTAAATGTCCCAAAAGCAATCTCAACAGAGTTTTTGCATTCATTTTATTCATCTGGAAGGGATTTAAATGTTCCAGATGCTGTCTCAACAGAGTTTTTGCATTCATTTTATTCATCTGGAAGGGATCTAAATGTCCCAGATGCTGTCTCAATAGAGTTTTTGCATTCATTTTATTCATCTGGAAGAGATTTAAATGTCCCAGATGCTGTCTGAACAGAGTTTTTGCATTCATTTTATTCATAAGGAAGCGATTTAAATGTTCCATATCCTTTCTCAACAGAGTTTTTGCATTCATTTTATTCATCTGGAAGGGATTTAAATGTCCCAGATGCTGTCTCAATAGAGTTTTTGCATTCATTTAATTCATCTGGAAGGGATTTAAATGTCCCAGATGCTGTCTCAACAGAGTTTTTGCATTCATTTTATTCATCTGGAAGGGATTTAAATGTCCCAGATGCTGTCTCAATAGAGTTTTTGCATTCATTTTACTCATCTGGAAGGGATTTAAATGTCCCAGATGCTGTCTCAACAGAGTTTTTGCATTCATTTAATCATCTGAAAGGGATTTAAATGTCCCAGATGCTGTCTCAACAGAGTTTTTGCATTCATTTTATTCATATGGAAGCGATTTAAATGTCCCAGATGCTGTCTCAACAGAGTTTTTTCATTCATTTTATTCATCTGGAAGGAATTTGAATGTCCCAGATGCCTGTCTCAATAGAGTTTTTGCATTCATTTTATTCATCTGGAAGGGATTTAAATGTCCCAGGTGCTGTCTCAACAGAGTTTTTGCATTCATTTTATTCATCTGAAAGGGATTTAAATGTCCCAGATGCTGTCTCAATAGAGTTTTTGCATTCATTTTATTCATCTGGAAGCGATTTAAATGTCCCAGATGCTGTCTCAACAGAGTTTTTGCATTCATTTTATTCATCTGGAAGGGATTTAAATGTTCCAGATGCTGTCTCAACAGAGTTTTTGCATACATTTTATTCATCTGGAAGGGATTTAAATGTCCCAGATGCTGTCTCAATAGAGTGTTTGCATCCATTTCATTCATCTGGAAGCGATTTAAATGTCTCAGATGCTGTCTCAATAGGGTTTTTTGAATTCATTTTATTCATCTGAAAGAGTGTTTAAATGTCCCAGATGCTGTCTCAACAGAGTTTTTGCATTCATTTTATTCATAAGGAATCGATTTAAATGTTCCATATCCTGTCTCAACAGAGTTTTTGCATTCATTCTATTCATCTGGAAGGGATTTAAATGTCCCAGATGCTGTCTCAACAGAGTTTTTGCATTCATTTAATTCATCTGGAAGGGATTTAAATGTCCCAGATGCTGTCTCAACAGAGTTTTTGCATTCATTTTATTCATCTGGAAGGGATTTAAATGTCCCAGATGCTGTCTCAATAGAGTTTTTGCATTCATTTTACTCATCTGGAAGGGAATTAAATGTCCCAGATGCTGTCTCAACAGAGTTTTTGCATTCATTTTATTCATCTGAAAGGGATTTAAATGTCCCAGATGCTGTCTCAACAGAGTTTTTGCATTCATTTTATTCATATGGAAGGGATTTAAATGTCCCAGATGCTGTCTCAATAGTTTTTGCATCTATTTTATTCATCTGGAAGCAATTTAAATGTCCCAGATGCTGTCTCAATAGAGTTTTTGCATCTATTTTATTCATCTGGAAGCGATTTAAATGTCCCTGATGCTGTCTTAATAGAGTTTTTGCATTCATTTGATTCATCTGGAAGCGATTTTAACGTTTAATATTCTGTCTCAATAGAGTTTTTGCATTCATTTTAATCATCTGGAAGTGATTTAAATGTCCCATATGCTGTCTCACTAGAGTTTTTGCATTCATTTTATTCATCTGGAAGGAATTAAAATGTCCCAAATGCTGTCTGAACAGAGTTTTTGCATTCATTTAATTCATCTGAAAGGGATTTAAATGTCGCAGATGCTGTCTCAATAGAGTTTTTGCATTAATTTTATTCATCTGGAAGCGATTTAAATATCCCAGATGCTGTCTCAACAGAGTTTTTGCATTCATTTTATTCATCTGGAAGGGATTTAAATGTCCCAGATGCTGTCTCAATAGAGTTTTTGCATTCATTTTATTCATCTGGAAGCGATTTAAATATCCCAGATGCTGTCTCAACAGAGTTTTTGCATTCATTTTATTCATATGGAAGCGATTTGAATGTCTCAGATGCTGTCTCAACAGTTTTTGCATTCATTTTATTCATCTGGAAGCGATTTAAATGTTCCAGATGCTTTCTCAATAGAGTTTTTGCATTCATTTTATTCTTTTGGAAGCGATTTAAATGTCCCAGATGCTGTCTCAATAGAGTTTTTGCATTCATTTTATTCATCTGGTAGGGATTTTAACGTTTCAGATGCTGTCTCAATAGAGATTTTGCATTCATTTTATTCATCTGGAAGCAATTTAAATGTCCCAGATGCTGTCTTAATAGAATTTTTGCATCCATTTTATTCATCTGGAAGCGATTTTTAACGTTTAATATGCTGTCTCAATAGAGTTTTTGCATTCATTTTATTCATCTGGAAGGGATTTAAATGTCCCAGATGCTGTCTCAATAGAGTTTTTGCATTCATTTTATTCATCTGGAAGGGATTTAAATGTCCCAGATGCTGTCTCAATAGTTTTTGCATCTATTTTATTCATCTGGAAGCAATTTAAATGTCCCAGATGCTGTCTTCATAGAATTTTTGCATTCATTTTATTCATCTGGAAGTGATTTTAACGTTTAGTATGCTGTCTCAATAGAGTTTTTGCATTCATTTTATTCATCTGGAAGAGATTTAAATGTCCCATATGCTGTCTCAATAGAGTTTTTGCATTCGTTTTATTCATCTGGAAGGGATTTAAATGTCCCATATGCTGTCTCAATAGAGTTTTTGCATCTATTTTATTCATCTGGAAGCGATTTAAATGTCCCAGTTGCTGTCTTAATAGAATTTTTGCATTCATTTTATTAATCTGGGGAAGTGATTTTAACGTTTAATATGCTGTCTCAGTAGAGTTTTTGCATTCATTTTATTCATCTGGAAGGGATTTAAATGTCCCATATGCTGTATCAATAGAGTTTTTGCATTCATTTTATTCATCTGCAAGGGATTTAAATGTCCCAGATGCTGTCTCAAAAGAGTTTTTGCATTCATTTTATTCATCTGGAAGCTATTTAAATGTCCCATATGTTGTCTCAATAGAGTTTTTGCATTCATTTTATTCATCTGGAAGGGATTTAAATGTCCCAGGTGCTGTCTCAACAGAGTTTTTGCATTCATTTTATTCATCTGAAAGGGATTTAAATGTCCCAGATGCTGTCTCAATAGAGTTTTTGCATTCATTTTATTCATCTGGAAGCGATTTAAATTTCCCAGATGGTGTCTCAACAGAGTTTTTGCATACATTTTATTCATCTGGAAGGGATTTAAATGTCCCAAAAGCAATCTCAACAGAGTTTTTGCATTCATTTTATTCATCTGGAAGGGATTTAAATGTTCCAGATGCTGTCTCAACAGAGTTTTTGCATTCATTTTATTCATCTGGAAGGGATCTAAATGTCCCAGATGCTGTCTCAATAGAGTTTTTGCATTCATTTTATTCATCTGGAAGAGATTTAAATGTCCCAGATGCTGTCTGAACAGAGTTTTTGCATTCATTTTATTCATAAGGAAGCGATTTAAATGTTCCATATCCTTTCTCAACAGAGTTTTTGCATTCATTTTATTCATCTGGAAGGGATTTAAATGTCCCAGATGCTGTCTCAATAGAGTTTTTGCATTCATTTAATTCATCTGGAAGGGATTTAAATGTCCCAGATGCTGTCTCAACAGAGTTTTTGCATTCATTTTATTCATCTGGAAGGGATTTAAATGTCCCAGATGCTGTCTCAATAGAGTTTTTGCATTCATTTTACTCATCTGGAAGGGATTTAAATGTCCCAGATGCTGTCTCAACAGAGTTTTTGCATTCATTTAATCATCTGAAAGGGATTTAAATGTCCCAGATGCTGTCTCAACAGAGTTTTTGCATTCATTTTATTCATATGGAAGCGATTTAAATGTCCCAGATGCTGTCTCAACAGAGTTTTTTCATTCATTTTATTCATCTGGAAGGAATTTGAATGTCCCAGATGCTGTCTCAATAGAGTTTTTGCATTCATTTTATTCATCTGGAAGGGATTTAAATGTCCCAGGTGCTGTCTCAACAGAGTTTTTGCATTCATTTTATTCATCTGAAAGGGATTTAAATGTCCCAGATGCTGTCTCAATAGAGTTTTTGCATTCATTTTATTCATCTGGAAGCGATTTAAATGTCCCAGGTGCTGTCTCAACAGAGTTTTTGCATTCATTTTATTCATCTGAAAGGGATTTAAATGTCCCAGATGCTGTCTCAATAGAGTTTTTGCATTCATTTTATTCATCTGGAAGCGATTTAAATGTCCCAGATGCTGTCTCAACAGAGTTTTTGCATTCATTTTATTCATCTGGAAGGGATTTAAATGTTCCAGATGCTGTCTCAACAGAGTTTTTGCATACATTTTATTCATCTGGAAGGGATTTAAATGTCCCAGATGCTGTCTCAATAGAGTGTTTGCATCCATTTCATTCATCTGGAAGCGATTTAAATGTCTCAGATGCTGTC
This sequence comes from Palaemon carinicauda, assembly GCF_036898095.1. NCBI lineage: Eukaryota > Metazoa > Arthropoda > Malacostraca > Decapoda > Palaemonidae > Palaemon > Palaemon carinicauda. Next base: position 71,203,567 of record NC_090750.1, read on the forward strand.
TCAATAGGGTTTTTGAATTCATTTTATTCATCTGAAAGAGTGTTTAAATGTCCCAGATGCTGTCTCAACAGAGTTTTTGCATTCATTTTATTCATAAGGAATCGATTTAAATGTTCCATATCCTGTCTCAACAGAGTTTTTGCATTCATTCTATTCATCTGGAAGGGATTTAAATGTCCCAGATGCTGTCTCAACAGAGTTTTTGCATTCATTTAATTCATCTGGAAGGGATTTAAATGTCCCAGATGCTGTCTCAACAGAGTTTTTGCATTCATTTTATTCATCTGGAAGGGATTTAAATGTCCCAGATGCTGTCTCAATAGAGTTTTTGCATTCATTTTACTCATCTGGAAGGGAATTAAATGTCCCAGATGCTGTCTCAACAGAGTTTTTGCATTCATTTTATTCATCTGAAAGGGATTTAAATGTCCCAGATGCTGTCTCAACAGAGTTTTTGCATTCATTTTATTCATATGGAAGGGATTTAAATGTCCCAGATGCTGTCTCAATAGTTTTTGCATCTATTTTATTCATCTGGAAGCAATTTAAATGTCCCAGATGCTGTCTCAATAGAGTTTTTGCATCTATTTTATTCATCTGGAAGCGATTTAAATGTCCCTGATGCTGTCTTAATAGAGTTTTTGCATTCATTTGATTCATCTGGAAGCGATTTTAACGTTTAATATTCTGTCTCAATAGAGTTTTTGCATTCATTTTAATCATCTGGAAGTGATTTAAATGTCCCATATGCTGTCTCACTAGAGTTTTTGCATTCATTTTATTCATCTGGAAGGAATTAAAATGTCCCAAATGCTGTCTGAACAGAGTTTTTGCATTCATTTAATTCATCTGAAAGGGATTTAAATGTCGCAGATGCTGTCTCAATAGAGTTTTTGCATTAATTTTATTCATCTGGAAGCGATTTAAATATCCCAGATGCTGTCTCAACAGAGTTTTTGCATTCATTTTATTCATCTGGAAGGGATTTAAATGTCCCAGATGCTGTCTCAATAGAGTTTTTGCATTCATTTTATTCATCTGGAAGCGATTTAAATATCCCAGATGCTGTCTCAACAGAGTTTTTGCATTCATTTTATTCATATGGAAGCGATTTGAATGTCTCAGATGCTGTCTCAACAGTTTTTGCATTCATTTTATTCATCTGGAAGCGATTTAAATGTTCCAGATGCTTTCTCAATAGAGTTTTTGCATTCATTTTATTCTTTTGGAAGCGATTTAAATGTCCCAGATGCTGTCTCAATAGAGTTTTTGCATTCATTTTATTCATCTGGTAGGGATTTTAACGTTTCAGATGCTGTCTCAATAGAGATTTTGCATTCATTTTATTCATCTGGAAGCAATTTAAATGTCCCAGATGCTGTCTTAATAGAATTTTTGCATCCATTTTATTCATCTGGAAGCGATTTTAACGTTTAATATGCTGTCTCAATAGAGTTTTTGCATTCATTTTATTCATCTGGAAGGGATTTAAATGTCCCAGATGCTGTCTCAATAGAGTTTTTGCATTCATTTTATTCATCTGGAAGGGATTTAAATGTCCCAGATGCTGTCTCAATAGTTTTTGCATCTATTTTATTCATCTGGAAGCAATTTAAATGTCCCAGATGCTGTCTTCATAGAATTTTTTCATTCATTTTATTCATCTGGAAGTGATTTTAACGTTTAGTATGCTGTCTCAATAGAGTTTTTGCATTCATTTTATTCATCTGGAAGAGATTTAAATGTCCCATATGCTGTCTCAATAGAGTTTTTGCATTCGTTTTATTCATCTGGAAGGGATTTAAATGTCCCATATGCGGTCTCAATAGAGTTTTTGCATCTATTTTATTCATCTGGAAGCGATTTAAATGTCCCAGTTGCTGTCTTAATAGAATTTTTGCATTCATTTTATTAATCTGGGGAAGTGATTTTAACGTTTAATATGCTGTCTCAGTAGAGTTTTTGCATTCATTTTATTCATCTGGAAGGGATTTAAATGTCCCATATGCTGTATCAATAGAGTTTTTGCATTCATTTTATTCATCTGCAAGGGATTTAAATGTCCCAGATGCTGTCTCAAAAGAGTTTTTGCATTCATTTTATTCATCTGGAAGCTATTTAAATGTCCCATATGTTGTCTCAATAGAGTTTTTGCATTCATTTTATTCATCTGGAAGGGATTTAAATGTCCCAGGTGCTGTCTCAACAGAGTTTTTGCATTCATTTTATTCATCTGAAAGGGATTTAAATGTCCCAGATGCTGTCTCAATAGAGTTTTTGCATTCATTTTATTCATCTGGAAGCGATTTAAATTTCCCAGATGGTGTCTCAACAGAGTTTTTGCATACATTTTATTCATCTGGAAGGGATTTAAATGTCCCAAAAGCAATCTCAACAGAGTTTTTGCATTCATTTTATTCATCTGGAAGGGATTTAAATGTTCCAGATGCTGTCTCAACAGAGTTTTTGCATTCATTTTATTCATCTGGAAGGGATCTAAATGTCCCAGATGCTGTCTCAATAGAGTTTTTGCATTCATTTTATTCATCTGGAAGAGATTTAAATGTCCCAGATGCTGTCTGAACAGAGTTTTTGCATTCATTTTATTCATAAGGAAGCGATTTAAATGTTCCATATCCTTTCTCAACAGAGTTTTTGCATTCATTTTATTCATCTGGAAGGGATTTAAATGTCCCAGATGCTGTCTCAATAGAGTTTTTGCATTCATTTAATTCATCTGGAAGGGATTTAAATGTCCCAGATGCTGTCTCAACAGAGTTTTTGCATTCATTTTATTCATCTGGAAGGGATTTAAATGTCCCAGATGCTGTCTCAATAGAGTTTTTGCATTCATTTTACTCATCTGGAAGGGATTTAAATGTCCCAGATGCTGTCTCAACAGAGTTTTTGCATTCATTTAATCATCTGAAAGGGATTTAAATGTCCCAGATGCTGTCTCAACAGAGTTTTTGCATTCATTTTATTCATATGGAAGCGATTTAAATGTCCCAGATGCTGTCTCAACAGAGTTTTTTCATTCATTTTATTCATCTGGAAGGAATTTGAATGTCCCAGATGCTGTCTCAATAGAGTTTTTGCATTCATTTTATTCATCTGGAAGGGATTTAAATGTCCCAGGTGCTGTCTCAACAGAGTTTTTGCATTCATTTTATTCATCTGAAAGGGATTTAAATGTCCCAGATGCTGTCTCAATAGAGTTTTTGCATTCATTTTATTCATCTGGAAGCGATTTAAATGTCCCAGATGCTGTCTCAACAGAGTTTTTGCATTCATTTTATTCATCTGGAAGGGATTTAAATGTCCCAAATGCAGTCTCAACAGAGTTTTTGCATTCATTTTATTCATCTGGAAGGGATTTAAATGTTCCAGATGCTGTCTCAACAGAGTTTTTGCATTCATTTTATTCATCTGGAAGGGATTTAAATGTCTCAGATGCTGTCTCAATAGTGTTTTTGCATTCATTTTATTCATCTGGAAGAGATTTAAATGTCCCAGATGCTGTCTCAACAGAGTTTTTGCATTCATTTTATTCATAAGGAAGCGATTTTAATGTTCCATATCCTGTCTCAACAGAGTTTTTGCATTCATTCTATTCATCTGGAGGGGATTTAAGTGTCCCAGATGCTGTCTCAACAGAGTTTTTGCATTCATTTAATTCATCTGGAAGGGATTTAAATGTCCCAGATGCTGTCTCAACAGAGTTTTTGCATTCATTTTATTCATCTGGAAGGGATTTAAATGTCCCAGATGCTGTCTCAATAGAGTTTTTGCATTCATTTTACTCATCTGGAAGGGATTTAAATGTCCCAGATGCTGTCTCAACAGAGTTTTTGCATTCATTTTATTCATCTGAAAGGGATTTAAATGTCCCAGATGCTGTCTCAACAGAGTTTTTGCATTCATTTTATTCATATGGAAGCGATTTAAATGTCCCAGATGCTGTCTCAACAGAGTTTTTGCATTCATTTTATTCATCTGGAATGGATTTAAATGTCCCAGATGCTGTCTCAATAGAGTTTTTTCATCTATTTTATTCATCTGGAAGCGATTTAAATGGCTCAGATGCTGTCTCAATAGAGTTTTTGCTTTCATTTTATTCATCTGGATGGGATTTAAATGTCCCAGATGCTGTCTCAATAGAGTTTTTGCATTCATTTTATTCATCTGGAAGCGATTTAAATGTCCCATATGCTGTCTCAACAGTTTTTGCATTCATTTTATTCATCTGGAAGCGATTTAAATGTTCCAGATGCTTTCTCAATAGAGTTTTTGCATTCATTTTATTCTTTTGGAAGCGATTTAAATGTCCCAGATGCTGTCTCAATAGAGTTTTTGCATTCATTTTATTCATCTGGTAGGGATTTTAACGTTTCAGATGCTGTCTCAATAGAGATTTTGCATTCATTTTATTCATCTGGAAGCAATTTAGATGTCCCAGATGCTGTCTTAATAGAATTTTTGCATCCATTTTATTCATCTGGAAGCGATTTTAACGTTTAATATGCTGTCTCAATAGAGTTTTTGCATTCATTTTATTCATCTGGAAGGGATTTAAATGTCCCAGATGCTGTCTCAATAGAGTTTTTGCAATCATTTTATTCATCTGGAAGGGATTTAAATGTCCCAGATGCTGTCTCAATAGTTTTTGCATCTATTTTATTCATCTGGAAGCAATTTAAATGTCCCAGATGCTGTCTTAATAGAATTTTTGCATTCATTTTATTCATCTGGAAGTGATTTTAACGTTTAGTATGCTGTCTCAATAGAGTTTTTGCATTCATTTTATTCATCTGGAAGAAATTTAAATGTCCCATATGCTGTCTCAATAGAGTTTTTGCATTCGTTTTATTCATCTGGAAGCGATTTAAATGTCCCAGTTCCTGTCTTAATAGAATTTTTGCATTCATTTTATTCATCTGGAAGCGATTTTAACGTTTAATATGCTGTCTCAGTAGAGTTTTTGCATTCATTTTATTCATCTGGAAGGGATTTAAATGTCCCATATGCTGTATCAATAGAGTTTTTGCATTCATTTTATTCATCTGCAAGGGATTTAAATGTCCCAGATGCTGTCTCAAAAGAGTTTTTGCATTCATTTTATTCATCTGGAAGCGATTTAAATGTCCCATATGTTGTCTCAATAGAGTTTTTGCATTCATTTTATTCATCTGGAAGGGATTTAAATGTCCCAGGTGCTGTCTCAACAGAGTTTTTGCATTCATTTTATTCATCTGGAAGGGATTTAAATGTCCCAGATGCTGTCTCAACAGAGTTTTTGCATTCATTTAATCATCTGAAAGGGATTTAAATGTCCCAGATGCTGTCTCAACAGAGTTTTTGCATTCATTTTATTCATATGGAAGCGATTTAAATGTCCCAGATGCTGTCTCAACAGAGTTTTTTCATTCATTTTATTCATCTGGAAGGAATTTGAATGTCCCAGATGCTGTCTCAATAGAGTTTTGCATTCATTTTATTCATCTGGAAGGGATTTAAATGTCTCAGATGCTGTCTCAATAGAGTTTTTGCATTCATTTTATTCATAAGGAAGCGATTTAAATGTCCCAGATGCTGTCTCAACAGAGTTTTTGCATTCATTTTATTCATCTGGAATGGATTTAAATGTCCCAAATGCTGTCTCAATAGAGTTTTTGCATTCATTTTATTCATCTGGAAGGGATTTAAATGTCCCAGGTGCTGTCTCAACAGAGTTTTTGCATTCCTTTTATTCATCTGAAAGGGATTTAAATGTCCCAGATGCTGTCTCAATAGAGTTTTTGCATTCATTTTATTCATCTGGAATCGATTTAAATGTCCCAGATGCTGTCTCAATAGAGTGTTTGCATCCATTTCATTCATCTGGAAGCGATTTAAATGTTCCATATCCTGTCTCAACAGAGTTTTTGCATTCATTTTATTCATAAGGAATAGATATCTGTTTGAGGCTCGAGGTGAGGATGGCAGGTTCATCCTTGCCAAGATTCTTGGACATGATGTGTCTTACTATGCGAGCGGAATTTTTAGATTTATTTCAGAAGCAGGTCTTCTGAAAACTATTTAACTATTTTAATGACTTCTTAATTTTTATGGTTTTAATCGAATTCTCTTTTAATTTTCATATACAGTAAATGGTATCGGCGTCAATGACCTTAGATGTCAGGATGCCAGAAAACTTTCAATCAATCAATCAATCATCTGGAAGGGATTTAAATGTCCCAGGTGCTGTCTCAACAAAGTTTTTGCATTCATTTTATTCATCTGAAAGGGATTTAAATGTCCCAGATGCTGTCTCAATAGAGTTTTTGCATTCATTTTATTCATCTGGAAGCGATTTAAATGTCCCAGATGCTGTCTCAACAGAGTTTTTGCATTCATTTTATTCATCTGGAAGGGATTTAAATGTCCCAAATGCAGTCTCAACAGAGTTTTTGCATTCATTTTATTCATCTGGAAGGGATTTAAATGTTCCAGATGCTGTCTCAACAGAGTTTTTGCATTCATTTTATTCATCTGGAAGGGATTTAAATGTCTCAGATGCTGTCTCAATAGAGTTTTTGCATTCATTTTATTCATCTGGAAGAGATTTAAATGTCCCAGATGCTGTCTCAACAGAGTTTTTGCATTCATTTTATTCATAAGGAAGCGATTTAAATGTTCCATATCCTGTCTCAACAGAGTTTTTGCATTCATTCTATTCATCTGGAAGGGATTTAAATGTCCCAGATGCTGTCTCAACAGAGTTTTTCATTCATTTAATTCATCTGGAAGGGATTTAAATGTCCCAGATGCTGTCTCAACAGAGTTTTTGCATTCATTTTATTCATCTGGAAGGGATTTAAATGTCCCAGATGCTGTCTCAATAGAGTTTTTGCATTCATTTTACTCATCTGGAAGGGATTTAAATGTCCCAGATGCTGTCTCAACAGAGTTTTTGCATTCATTTTATTCATCTGAAAGGGATTTAAATGTCCCAGATGCTGTCTCAACAGAGTTTTTGCATTCATTTTATTCATATGGAAGCGATTTAAATGTCCCAGATGCTGTCTCAACAGAGTTTTTGCATTCATTTTATTCATCTGGAATGGATTTAAATGTCCCAGATGCTGTCTCAATAGAGTTTTTTCATCTATTTTATTCATCTGGAAGCGATTTAAATGGCTCAGATGCTGTCTCAATAGAGTTTTTGCTTTCATTTTATTCATCTGGAAGGGATTTAAATGTCCCAGATGCTGTCTCAATAAAGTTTTTGCATTCATTTTATTCATCTGGAAGCGATTTAAATGTTCCAAATGCTTTCTCAATAGAGTTTTTGCATTCATTTTATTCTTTTGGAAGCGATTTAAATGTCCCAGATGCTGTCTCAATAGAGTTTTTGCATTCATTTTATTCATCTGGTAGGGATTTTAACGTTTCAGATGCTGTCTCAATAGAGATTTTGCATTCATTTTATTCATCTGGAAGCAATTTAGATGTCCCAGATGCTGTCTTAATAGAATTTTTGCATCCATTTTATTCATCTGGAAGCGATTTTAACGTTTAATATGCTGTCTCAATAGAGTTTTTGCATTCATTTTATTCATCTGGAAGGGATTTAAATGTCCCAGATGCTGTCTCAATAGAGTTTTTGCAATCATTTTATTCATCTGGAGGGGATTTAAATGTCCCAGATGCTGTCTCAATAGTTTTTGCATCTATTTTATTCATCTGGAAGCAATTTAAATGTCCCAGATGCTGTCTCAATAGAATTTTTGCATTCATTTTATTCATCTGGAAGTGATTTTAACGTTTAGTATGCTGTCTCAATAAAGTTTTTGCATTCATTTTATTCATCTGGAAGAGATTTAAATGTCCCATATGCTGTCTCAATAGAGTTTTTGCATTCGTTTTATTCATCTGGAAGCGATTTTAATTGTCCCAGTTGCTGTCTTAATAGAATTTTTGCATTCATTTTATTCATCTGGAAGCGATTTTAACGTTTAATATGCTGTCTCAGTAGAGTTTTTGCATTCATTTTATTCATCTGGAAGGGATTTAAATGTCCCATATGCTGTATCAATAGAGTTTTTGCATTCATTTTATTCATCTGCAAGGGATTTAAATGTCCCAGATGCTGTCTCAAAAGAGTTTTTGCATTCATTTTATTCATCTGGAAGCGATTTAAATGTCCCATATGTTGTCTCAATAGAGTTTTTGCATTCATTTTATTCATCTGGAAGGGATTTAAATGTCCCAGGTGCTGTCTCAACAGAGTTTTTGCATTCATTTTATTCATCTGAAAGGGATTTAAATGTCCCAGATGCTGTCTCAATAGAGTTTTTGCATTCATTTTATTCATCTGGAAGCGATTTAAATGTCCCAGATGCTGTCTCAACAGATTTTTTGCATTCATTTTATTCATCTGGAAGGGATTTAAATGTCCCAAATGCAGTCTCAACAGAGTTTTTGCATTCATTTTATTCATCTGGAAGGGATTTAAATGTTCCAGATGCTGTCTCAACAGAGTTTTTGCATTCATTTTATTCATCTGGAAGTGATTTAAATGTCCCAGATGCTGTCTCAATAGAGTTTTTGCATTCATTTTATTCATCTGGAAGAGATTTAAATGTCCCAGATGCTGTCTGAACAGAGTTTTTGCATTCATTTTATTCATAAGGAAGCGATTTAAATGTTCCATATCCTGTCTCAACAGAGTTTTTGCATTCATTTTATTCATCTGGAAGGGATTTAAATGTCCCAGATGCTGTCTCAACAGAGTTTTTGCATTCATTTAATTCATCTGGAAGGGATTTAAATGTCCCAGATGCTGTCTCAACAGAGTTTTTGCATTCATTTTATTCATCTGGAAGGGATTTAAATGTCCCAGATGCTGTTTCAATAGAGTTTTTGCATTCATTTTACTCATCTGGAAGGGATTTAAATGTCCCAGATGCTGTCTCAACAGAGTTTTTGCATTCATTTTATTCATCTTAAAGGGATTTAAATGTCCCAGATGCTGTCTCAACAGAGTTTTTGCATTCATTTTATTCATATGGAAGCGATTTAAATGTCCCAGATGCTGTCTCAACAGAGTTTTTGCATTCATTTTATTCATCTGGAAGGAATTTGAATGTCCCAGATGCTGTCTCAATAGAGTTTTTGCATTCATTTTATTCATCTGGAAGGGATTTAAATGTCCCAGGTGCTGTCTCAACAGAGTTTTTGCATTCCTTTTATTCATCTGAAAGGGATTTAAATGTCCCAGATGCTGTCTCAATAGAGTTTTTGCATTCATTTTATTCATCTGGAATCGATTTAAATGTCCCAGATGCTGTCTCAATAGAGTGTTTGCATCCATTTCATTCATCTGGAAGCGATTTAAATGTCTCAGATGCTGTCTCAATAGGGTTTTTGAATTCATTTTATTCATCTGAAAGAGTGTTTAAATGTCCCAGATGCTGTCTCAACAGAGTTTTTGCATTCATTTTATTCATAAGGAATCGATTTAAATGTTCCATATCCTGTCTCAACAGAGTTTTTGCATTCATTCTATTCATCTGGAAGGGATTTAAATGTCCCAGATGCTGTCTCAACAGAGTTTTTGCATTCATTTAATTCATCTGGAAGGGATTTAAATGTCCCAGATGCTGTCTCAACAGAGTTTTTGCATTCATTTTATTCATCTGGAAGGGATTTAAATGTCCCAGATGCTGTCTCAATAGAGTTTTTGCATTCATTTTACTCATCTGGAAGGGAATTAAATGTCCCAGATGCTGTCTCAACAGAGTTTTTGCATTCATTTTATTCATCTGAAAGGGATTTAAATGTCCCAGATGCTGTCTCAACAGAGTTTTTGCATTCATTTTATTCATATGGAAGGGATTTAAATGTCCCAGATGCTGTCTCAACAGAGTTTTTGCATTCATTTTATTCATCTGGAATGGATTTAAATGTCCCAGATGCTGTCTCAATAGAGTTTTTTCATCTATTTTATTCATCTGGAAGCGATTTAAATGGCTCAGATGCTGTCTCAATAGAGTTTCTGCTTTCATACTATTCATCTGGAAGGGATTTAAATGTCCCAGATGCTATCTCAACAGAGTTTTTGCATTCATTTTATTCATCTGGAAGGGATTTAAATGTCCCAGATGCTGTCTCAATAGAGTTTTTGCATTCATTTTATTCATCTGGAAGAGATTTAAATGTCCCAGATGCTATCTCAACAGAGTTTTTGCATTCATTTTACTCATCTAGAAGGGATTTAAATGTCCCAGATGCTGTCTCAACAGAGTTTTTGCATTCATTTTATTCATCTGGAAGGGATTTAAATGTCCCAGATGCTGTCTCAACAGTTTTTGCATTCATTTTATTAATCTGGAAGGGATTTAAATGTCCCAGATGCTGTCTCAACCGAGTTTTTGCATTCATTTTATTCATCTGAAAGGGATTTAAATGTCCAAGATGCTGTCTCAACAGAGTTTTTGCATTCATTTTATTCATCTGGAAGGGATTTAAATGTCCCAGATGCTGTCTCAACAGAGTTTTTGCATTCATTTTATTCATCTGGAAACGATTTAAATGTCCGAGATGCTGTCTCAACAGAGTTTTTGCATCCATTTTATTCATCTGGAAGGGATTTAAATGTACCAGATGCTGTCTCAAGAGAGTTTTTGCATTCATTTTACTCATCTGGAAGGGATTTAAATGTCCCAGATGCTGTCTCAATAGAGTTTTTGCATTCATTTTATTCATATGGAAGCAATTATATGTCCCAGATGCTGTCTCAACAGAGTTTTTGCATTCACTTCATTCATCTGGAAGCGATTTAAATGTCCCATATGCTGTCTCAACAAAGTTTTTGCATTCATTTTATTAATCTGGAAGCAATTTAAATGTCCCAGATGCTGTCTCAATAGAGTTTTTGCATTCATTTTATTCCTCTGGAAGCGATTTAAATGTCCCAGATGCTGCCTCAATAGAGTTTTTGCATTCATTTTACTCATCTGGTAGGGATTTTAACGTTTCAGATGCTGTTTCAACAGAGTTTTTGCATTCATTTTATTCATCTAAAGCGATTTAAATGTCCCATATGCTGTCTCAATAGAGTTTTTGCATCCATTTCATTCATCTGGAAGCGATTTAAATGTCCCAGATGCTGTCTCAATAGAGTTTCTGCATCCATTTTATTCATCTGGAAGCGATATAAATGTCCCAGATGCTGTCTTAATAGAGTTTTTCCATCCATTTTATTCATCTGGAAGCAATTTAAATGTCCCAGATGCTGTCTCAATAGAGTTTTTGCATTCATTTTATTCATCTGGAAGGAATTTGAATGTCCCAGATGCTGTATCAACAGAGATTTTGCATCCATTTTATTCATCTGAAAGGGATTTAAATGTCCCAGATGCTGTCTCAATAGATTTTGCATTCATTAGATTCATCTGGAAGCGATTTAAATGTCCCAGATGCTGTCTCAACAGAGTTTTTGCATTCATTTTTCTCATCTGGAAAGGATTTAAATGTCCCAGATGCAGTCTCAACAGAGTTTTTGCATTCATTTTATTCATCTAGAAGGGATTTAAATGTCCCAGATGCGGTGTCAACAGAGTTTTAGCATTCATTTTATTCATCTGGAAGGGATTTAAATGTCTCAGATGCTGTCTCAATAGAGTTTTTGCATTCATTTTATTCATCTGGAAAGGATTTAAATGTCCCAGATGCTGTCTCAATAGAGTTTTAGCATTCATTTTATTCATCTGGAAGGGATTTAAATGTCCCAGATGCTGTCTCAATAGAGTTTTTGCATCTATTTTATTCATCTGGAAGCGATTTAAATGTCCCTGATGCTGTCTTAATAGAGTTTTTGCATTCATTTGATTCATCTGGAAGCGATTTTAACGTTTAATGTTCTGTCTCAATAGAGTTTTTGCATTCATTTTAATCATCTGGAAGTGATTTAAATGTCCCATATGCTGTCTCAATAGAGTTTTTGCATTCATTTTATTCATCTAAAAGGAATTAAAATGTCCCAGATGCTGTCTGAACAGAGTTTTTGCATTCATTTAATTCATCTGAAAGGGATTTAAATGTCGCAGATACTGTCTCAACAGAGTTTTTGCATTCATTTTATTCATCTGGAAGCGATTTAAATGTCCCAGATGCTGTCTCAACAGAATTTTTGCATTCATTTTATTCATCTGGAAGGGATTTAAATGTCCCAGATGCTGTCTCAATAGAGTTTTTGCATTCATTTTATTCATCTGGAAGCGATTTAAATATCCCAGATGCTGTCTCAACAGAGTTTTTGCATTCATTTTATTCATATGGAAGCGATTTAAATGTCCCAGATGCTGTCTCAACAGAGTTTTTGCATTCATTTTATTCATCTGGAAGCGATTTAAATGTCCCAGATGCTGTCTCAACAGTTTTTGCATTCATTTTATTCATCTGGAAGCGATTTAAATGTTCCAAATGCTTTCTCAATAGAGTTTTTGCATTCATTTTATTCTTTTGGAAGCGATTTAAATGTCCCAGATGCTGTCTCAATAGAGTTTTTGCATTCATTTTATTCATCTGGTAGGGATTTTAACGTTTCAGATGCTGTCTCAATAGAGATTTTGCATTCATTTTATTCATCTGGAAGCAATTTAAATGTCCCAGATGCTGTCTTAATAGAATTTTTGCATCCATTTTATTCATATGGAAGCGATTTTAACGTTTAATATGCTGTCTCAATAGAGTTTTTGCATTCATTTTATTCATCTGGAAGGGATTTAAATGTCCCAGATGCTGTCTCAATAGAGTTTTTGCATTCATTTTATTCATCTGGAAGGGATTTAAATGTCCCAGATGCTGTCTCAATAGTTTTTGCATCTATTTTATTCATCTGGAAGCAATTTAAATGTCCCAGATGCTGTCTTAATAGAATTTTTGCATTCATTTTATTCATCTGGAAGTGATTTTAACGTTTAGTATGCTGTCTCAATAGAGTTTTTGCATTCATTTTATTCATCTGGAAGAGATTTAAATGTCCCATATGCTGTCTCAATAGAGTTTTTGCATTCGTTTTATTCATCTGGAAGGGATTTAAATGTCCCATATGCTGTCTCAATAGAGTTTTTGCATCTATTTTATTCATCTGGAAGCGATTTAAATGTCCCAGTTGCTGTCTTAATAGAATTTTTGCATTTATTTTATTCATCTGGAAGCGATTTTAACGTTTAATATGTTGTCTCAGTAGAGTTTTTGCATTCATTTTATTCATCTGGAAGGGATTTAAATGTCCCATATGTTGTATCAATAGAGTTTTTGCATTCATTTTATTCATCTGCAAGGGATTTAAATGTCCCATATGCTGTCTCAATAGAGTGTTTGCATCCATTTCATTCATCTGGAAGCGATTTAAATGTCCCAGATGCTGTCTCAATAGAGTTTTTGCATCCATTTTATTCATCTGGAAGCGATATAAATGTCCCAGATGCTGTCTTAATAGAGTTTTTCTATCCATTTTATTCATCTGGAAGCAATTTACATGTCCCAGATGCTGTCTCAATAGAGTTTTTGCATTCATTTTATTCTTCTGGAAGGAATTTGAATGTCCCAGATGCTGTATCAACAGAGATTTTGCATCCATTTTATTCATCTGAAAGGGATTTAAATGTCCCAGATGCTGTCTCAATAGATTTTGCATTCATTTTATTCATCTGGAAGCGATTTAAATGTCCCAGATGCTGTCTCAACAGAGTTTTTGCATTCATTTTCCTCATCTGGAAGGGATTTAAATGTCCCAGATGCAGTCTCAACAGAGTTTTTGCATTCATTTTATTCATCTAGAAGGGATTTAAATGTCCCAGATGCGGTGTCAACAGAGTTTTAGCATTCATTTTATTCATCTGGGAGGGATTTAAATGTCTCAGATGCTGTCTCAATAGAGTTTTTGCATTCATTTTATTCATCTGGAAGGGATTTAAATGTCCCAGATGCAGTCTCAACAGAGTTTTTGCATTCATTTTATTCATCTAGAAGGGATTTAAATGTCCCAGATGCTGTCTCAATAGAGTTTTTGAATTCATTTTATTCATCTGGAAGCGATTTAAATGTCCCAGTTGCTGTCTTAATAGAATTTTTGCATTCATTTTATTCATCTGGAAGCGATTTTAACGTTTAATATGCTGTCTCAGTAGAGTTTTTGCATTCATTTTATTCATCTGGAAGGGATTTAAATGTCCCATATGCTGTATCAATAGAGTTTTTGCATTCATTTTATTCATCTGCAAGGGATTTAAATGTCCCAGATGCTGTCTCAAAAGAGTTTTTGCATTCATTTTATTCATCTGGAAGCGATTTAAATGTCCCATATGTTGTCTCAATAGAGTTTTTGCATTCATTTTATTCATCTGGAAGGGATTTAAATGTCCCAGGTGCTGTCTCAACAGAGTTTTTGCATTCATTTTATTCATCTGAAAGGGATTTAAATGTCCCAGATGCTGTCTCAATAGAGTTTTTGCATTCATTTTATTCATCTGGAAGCGATTTAAATGTCCCAGATGCTGTCTCAACAGAGTTTTTGCATTCATTTTATTCATCTGGAAGGGATTTAAATGTCCCAAATGCAGTCTCAACAGAGTTTTTGCATTCATTTTATTCATCTGGAAGGGATTTAAATGTTCCAGATGCTGTCTCAACAGAGTTTTTGCATTCATTTTATTCATCTGGAAGGGATTTAAATGTCCCAGATGCTGTCTCAATAGAGTTTTTGCATTCATTTTATTCATCTGGAAGAGATTTAAATGTCCCAGATGCTGTCTCAACAGAGTTTTTGCATTCATTTTATTCATAAGGAAGCGATTTAAATGTTCCATATCCTGTCTCAACAGAGTTTTTGCATTCATTTTATTCATCTGGAAGGGATTTAAATGTCTCAGATGCTGTCTCAACAGAGTTTTTGCATTCATTTAATTCATCTGGAAGGGATTTAAATGTCCCAGATGCTGTCTCAACAGAGTTTTTGCATTCATTTTATTCATCTGGAAGGGATTTAAATGTTCCAGATGCTGTCTCAATAGAGTTTTTGCATTCATTTTACTCATCTGGAAGGGATTTAATTGTCCCAGATGCTGTCTCAACAGAGTTTTTGCATTCATTTTATTCATCTGAAAGGGATTTAAATGTCCCAG
Source organism: Palaemon carinicauda (assembly GCF_036898095.1). Classification (NCBI taxonomy): domain Eukaryota; kingdom Metazoa; phylum Arthropoda; class Malacostraca; order Decapoda; family Palaemonidae; genus Palaemon; species Palaemon carinicauda. Next base: position 71,218,740 of record NC_090750.1, read on the forward strand.
ATTCTGTCTCAACAGAGTTTTTGCATTCATTTTATTCATATGGAAGCGATTTAAATGTCCCAGATGCTGTCTCAACAGAGTTTTTGCATTCATTTTATTCATCTGGAATGGATTTAAACGTCCCAGATGCTGTCTCAACAGAGTTTTTGCATTCATTTTATTCATCTGGAAGGGATTTAAATGTCCCAGATGCTGTCTCAATAGAGTTTTTGCATTCATTTTATTCATCTGGAAGGGATTTAAATGTCCCAAATGCTGTCTCAACAGAGTTTTTGCATTCATTTTATTCATAAGGAAGCGATTTAAATGTTCCATATCCTGTCTCAACAGAGTTTTTGCATTCATTTTATTCATCTGGAAGGGATTTAAATGTCCCAGATGCTGTCTCAACAGAGTTTTTGCATTCATTTAATTCATCTGGAAGGGATTTAAATGTCCCAGATGCTGTCTCAACAGAGTTTTTGCATTCATTTTATTCATCTGGAAGGGATTTAAATGTTCCAGATGCTGTCTCAATAGAGTTTTTGCATTCATTTTATTCATCTGAAAGGGATTTAAATGTCCCAGATGCTGTCTCAACAGAGTTTTTGCATTCATTTTATTCATCTGAAAGGGATTTAAATGTCCCAGATGCTGTCTCAACAGAGTTTTTGCATTCATTTTATTCATCTGGAAGCGATTTAAATGTCCCAGATGCTGTCTCAACAGAGTTTTTGCATTCATTTTATTCATCTGGAATGGATTTAAACGTCCCAGATGCTGTCTCAATAGAGTTTTTTTTCATCTATTTTATTCATCTGGAAGCGATTTAAATGACTCAGATGCTGTCTCTATAGAGTTTTTGCTTTCATACTATTCATCTGGAAGGGATTTAAATGTCCCAGATGCTGTCTCAACAGAGTTTTTGCATTCATTTTATTCATCTGGAAGGGATTTAAATGTCCCAGATGCTGTATCAACAGAGTTTTTGCATTCATTTTATTCATCTGGAAGAGATTTAAATGTCCCAGATGCTATCTCAACAGAGTTTTTGCATTCATTTTACTCATCTGGAAGGGATTTAAATGTCTCAGATGCTGTCTCAACAGAGTTTTTGCATTCATTTTATTCATATGGAAGCGATTATATGTACCAGATGCTGTCTCAACAGAGTTTTTGCATTCACTTTATTCATCTGGAAGCGATTTAAATGTCCTAGATGCTGTCTCAACCGAGTTTTTGCATTCATTTTATTCATCTGAAAGGGATTTAAATGTCCAAGATGCTGTCTCAACAGAGTTTTTGCATTCATTTTATTCATCTGGAAGGGATTTAAATGTCCCAGATGCTGTCTCAACAGAGTTTTTGCATTCATTTTATTCATCTGGAAACGATTTAAATGTCCGAGATGCTGTCTCAACAGAGTTTTTGCATCCATTTTATTCATCTGGAAGGGATTTAAATGTACCAGATGCTGTCTCAAGAGAGTTTTTGCATTCATTTTACTCATCTGGAAGGGATTTAAATGTCCCAGATGCTGTCTCAATAGAGTTTTTGCATTCATTTTATTCATATGGAAGCGATTATATGTCCCAGATGCTGTCTCAACAGAGTTTTTGCATTCACTTCATTCATCTGGAAGCGATTTAAATGTCCCAGATGCTGTCTCAACAAAGTTTTTGCATTCATTTTATTAATCTGGAAGCGATTTAAATGTCCCAGATGCTGTCTCAATAGAGTTTTTGCATTCATTTTATTCCTCTGGAAGCGATTTAAATGTCCCAGATGCTGTCTCAATGGAGTTTTTGCATTCATTTTATTCATCTGGAAGGAATTTGAATGTCCCAGATGCTGTATCAACAGAGTTTTTGCATTCATTTTATTCATCTAAAGCGATTTAAATGTCCCATATGCTGTCTCAATAGAGTTTTTGCATCCATTTCATTCATCTGGAAGCGATTTAAATGTCCCAGATGCTGTCTCAATAGAGTTTTTGCATTCATTTTATTCATATGGAAGCGATTATATGTCCCAGATGCTGTCTCAACAGAGTTTTTGCATTCACTTCATTCATCTGGAAGCGATTTAAATGTCCCAGATGCTGTCTCAACAAAGTTTTTGCATTCATTTTATTACTCTGGAAGCGATTTAAATGTCCCAGATGCTGTCTCAATAGAGTTTTTGCATCCATTTTATTCATCTGGAAGCGATATAAATGTCCCAAATGCTGTCTTAATAGAGTTTTTCTATCCATTTTATTCATCTGGAAGCGATTTAAATGTCCCAGATGCTGTCTCAATAGAGTTTTTGCATTCATTTTATTCATCTGGAAGGAATTTGAATGTCCCAGATGCTGTATCAACAGAGATTTTGCATCCATTTTATTCATCTGAAAGGGATTTAAATGTCCCAGATGCTGTCTCAATAGTTTTTGCATTCATTTTATTCATCTGGAAGCGATTTAAATGTCCCAGATGCTGTCTCAACAGAGTTTTTGCATTCATTTTTCTCATCTGGAAGGGATTCAAATGTCCCAGATGCAGTCTCAACAGAGTTTTTGCATTCATTTTATTCATCTAGAAGGGATTTAAATGTCCCAGATGCTGTCTCAACAGAGTTTTTGCATTCATTTTATTCATCTGGAAGGGATTTAAATGTCCCAGATGCTGTCTCAACCGAGTTTTTGCATTCATTTTATTCATCTGAAAGGGATTTAAATGTCCAAGATGCTGTCTCAACAGAGTTTTTGCATTCATTTTATTCATCTGGAAGGGATTTAAATGTCCCAGATGCTGTCTCAACAGAGTTTTTGCATCCATTTTATTCATCTGGAAGGGATTTAAATGTACCAGATGCTGTCTCAAGAGAGTTTTTGCATTCATTTTACTCATCTGGAAGGGATTTAAATGTCCCAGATGCTGTCTCAATAGAGTTTTTGCATTCATTTTATTCATATGGAAGCGATTATATGTCCCAGATGCTGTCTCAACAGAGTTTTTGCATTCACTTCATTCATCTGGAAGCGATTTAAATGTCCCAGATGCTGTCTCAACAAAGTTTTTGCATTCATTTTATTAATCTGGAAGCGATTTAAATGTCCCAGATGCTGTCTCAATAGAGTTTTTGCATTCATTTCATTCCTCTGGAAGCGATTTAAATGTCCCAGATGCTGTCTCAATAGAGTTTTTTCATTCATTTTATTCATCTGGTAGGGATTTTAACGTTTCAGATGCTGTCTCAATAGAGTTTTTGAATTCATTTTATTCATCTGGAAGTGATTTAAATGTCCCAGATGCTGTCTCAATAGAGTTTTTGCATTCATTTTATTCATCTGGAAGGGATTTCAATGTCCCAGATGCTGTTTCAACAGAGTTTTTGCATTCATTTTATTCATCTAAAGCGATTTAAATGTCCCATATGCTGTCTCAAAAGAGTTTTTGCATCCATTTCATTCATCTGGAAGCGATTTAAATGTCCCAGATGCTGTCTTAATAGAGTTTTTCTATCCATTTTATTCATCTGGAAGCGATTTAAATGTCCCAGATGCTGTCTCAATAGAGTTTTTGCATCCATTTTATTCATCTGGAAGCGATATAAATGTCCCAGATGCTGTCTTAATAGAGTTTTTCTATCCATTTTATTCATCTGGAAGCGATTTAAATGTCCCAGATGCTGTCTCAATAGAGTTTTTGCATTCATTTTATTCATCTGGAAGCGATTTAAATGTCCCAGATGCTGTCTTAATAGAGTTTTTCTATCCATTTTATTCATCTGGAAGCGATTTAAATGTCCCAGATGCTGTCTCAATAGAGTTTTTGCATCCATTTTATTCATCTGGAAGCGATATAAATGTCCCAGATGCTGTCTTAATAGAGTTTTTCTATCCATTTTATTCATCTGGAAGCGATTTAAATGTCCCAGATGCTGTCTCAATAGAGTTTGTGCATTCATTTTATTCATCTGGAAGGAATTTGAATGTCCCAGATGCTGTATCAACAGAGATTTTGCATCCATTTTATTCATCTGAAAGGGATTTAAATGTCCCAGATGCTGTCTCAATAGTTTTTGCATTCATTTTATTCATCTGGAAGCGATTTAAATGTCCCAGATGCTGTCTCAACAGAGTTTTTGCATTCATTTTTCTCATCTGGAAGGGATTTAAATGTCCCAGATGCAGTCTCAACAGAGTTTTTGCATTCATTTTATTCATCTAGAAGGGATTTAAATGTCCCAGATGCGGTGTCAACAGAGTTTTAGCATTCATTTTATTCATCTGGAAGGGATTTAAATGTCTCAGATGCTGTCTCAATAGAGTTTTTGCATTCATTTTATTCATCTGGAAGGGATTTAAATGTCCCAGATGCTGTCTCAATAGAGTTTTAGCATTCATTTTATTCATCTGGAAGGGATTTAAATGTCCCAGATGCTGTTTCAATAGAGTTTTTGCATCTATTTTATTCATCTGGAAGCGATTTAAATGTCCCTGATGCTGTCTTAATAGAGTTTTTGCATTCATTTGATTCATCTGGAAGCGATTTTAACGTTTAATATTCTGTCTCAATAGAGTTTTTGCATTCATTTTAATCATCTGGAAGTGATTTAAATGTCCCATATGCTGTCTCAATAGAGTTTTTGCATTCATTTTATTCATCTGGAAGGAATTGAAATGTCCCAGATGCTGTCTGAACAGAGTTTTTGCATTCATTTAATTCATCTGAAAAGGATTTAAATGTCCAAGATGCTGTCTCAATAGAGTTTTTGCATTCATTTTATTCATCTGGAAGCGATTTAAATGTCCCAGATGCTGTCTCAACAGAGTTTTTGCATTCATTTTATTCATCTGGAAGGGATTTAAATGTCCCAGATGCTGTCTCAATAGAGTTTTTGCATTCATTTTATTCATCTGGAAGCGATTTAAATATCCCAGATGCTGTCTCAACAGAGTTTTTGCATTCATTTAATTCATATGGAAGCGATTTAAATGTCCCAGATGCTGTCTCAACAGAGTTTTTGCATTCATTTTATTCATCTGGAAGCGATTTAAATGTCCCAGATGCTGTCTCAACAGAGTTTTTGCATTCATTTTATTCATCTGGAAGCGATTTAAATGTTCCAGATGCTTTCTCAATAGAGTTTTTGCAATCATTTTATTCTTTTGGAAGCGATTTAAATGTCCCAGATGCTGTCTCAACAGAGTTTTTGCATTCATTTTATTCATCTGGTACGGATTTTAACGTTTCAGATGCTGTCTCAATAGAGATTTTGCATTCATTTTATTCATCTGGAAGCAATTTAAATGTCCCAGATGCTGTCTTAATAGAATTTTTGCATTAATTTTATTCATCTGGAAGCGATTTTAACGTTTAATATGCTGTCTCAATAGAGTTTTTGCATTCATTTTATTCATCTGGAAGGGATTTAAATGCCCCAGATGCTGTCTCAATAGAGTTTTTGCATTCATTTTATTCATCTGGAAGGGATTTAAATGTCCCAGATGCTGTCTCAATAGAGTTTTTGCATCTATTTTATTCATCTGGAAGCAATTTAAATGTCCCAGATGCTGTCTTAATAGAATTTTTGCATTCATTTTATTCATCTGGAAGTGATTTTAACGTTTAATATGCTGTCTCAATAGAGTTTTTGCATTCATTTTATTCATCTGGTAGGGATTTAAATGTCCCATATGTTGTCTCAATAGAGTTTTTGCATTCATTTTATTCATCTGGAAGGGATTTAAAAGTCCCAGATGCTGTCTGAAAAGAGTTTTTGCATTCATTTTATTCATCTGGAAGGGATTTAAATGTCCCATATGCTGTCTCAATAGAGTTTTTGCATTCATTTTATTCATCTGGAAGGGATTTAAATGTCCCAGGTGCTGTCTCAACAGAGTTTTTGCATTCATTTTATTCATCTGAAAGGGATTTAAATGTCCCAGATGCTGTCTCAATAGAGTTTTTGCATTCATTTTATTCATCTGGAAGGGATTTAAATGTCCCAGATGCTGTCTCAACAGAGTTTTTGCATTCATTTTTTTCATCTGGAAGGGATTTAAATGTCCCGTCCCAGATGCAGTGTTAACAGAGTTTTTGCATTCATTTTATTCATCTGGAAGGGATTAAAATGTCCCAGATGCTGTCTCAACAGAGTTTTTGCATTCATATTATTCATCTTGGAGGGATTTAAATGTCCCAGATGCTGTCTCAATAGAGTTTTTGCATCTATTTTATTCATCTGGAAGCGATTTAAATGTCCCAGATGCTGTCTCAACAGAGTTTTTGCATACATTTTATTCATCTGGAAGGGATTTAAATGTCCCAGATGCTGTCTCAATAGAGATTTTGCATTCATTTTATTCATCTGGATGAGATTTAAATGTCCCAGATGCTGTCTCAACAGAGTTTTTGCATTCATTTTATTCATCTGGAAGGGATTTAAATGTCCCAGATGCTGTCTGAAAAGAGTTTTTGCATTCATTTTACTTATCTGGAAGGGATTTAAATGTCCCAGATGCTGTCTCAACAGAGTTTTTGCATTCATTTTATTCATCTGGAAGGGATTTAAACGTCCGAGATGCTGTCTCAACAGAGTTTTTGCATTAATTTTATTTATCTTGAAGGGATTTAAATTTCCCAGATGCTGTTTCAACAGAGTTTTTGCATCCATTTTATTCATCTGGAAGCGATTTAAATGTCCCAGATGCTGTCTCAAGAGAGTTCTGCATTCATTTTACTCATCTGGAAGGGATTTAAATGTCCCAGATGCTGTCTCAACAAAGTTTTTGCATTCATTTTATTCATATGGAAGCGATTATATGTTCCAGATGCTGTCTCAATAGAGTTTTTGCATTCATTTTATTCAACTGGAAGCGATTTAAATATGTCAGATGCTGTCTCAATAGAGGTTTAGCATTCATTTTATTCCTCTGAAAGCGATTTAAATGTCCCAGATGCTGTCTCAACAAAGTTTTTGCATTCATTTTATTCATCTGGTAGGGATTTTAACGTTTCAGATGCTGTCTCAATAGAGTTTTAGAATTCATTTGATTCATCTGGAAGCGATTTAAATGTCCCAGATGCTGTCTCAATAGAGTTTTTGCATTCATTTTATTCATCTGGGGGCGATTTTGACGTTTAAGATGCTGTCTCAATAGAGTTATTGCATTCATTTTATTCATCTGGAAGCGATCTAAATGTCCCAGATGCTGTCTCAATAGAGTTTTTGCATCCATTTTATTTATCTGGAAGCGATTTTGACGTTTAAGATGCTGTCTCAATAGGGTTTTTGCATTCATTTTATTCTTCTGGAAGCTATTTTGATGTTTCAGATGCTGTCTCAATAGAGTTTTTGCATTCATTTTATTCATATGGAAGGGATTTGAATGTCCAAGATGCTGTCTCAACAGAGATTTTGCATCAATTTTATTCATCTGAAAGGGATTTAAATGTCCCAGATGCTGTCTCAATAGAGTTTTTGCATTCATTTTATTCATCTGGAAGCGATTTAAATGTCCCAGATGCTGTCTCAACAGAGTTTTTGCATTCATTTTATTCATCTGGAAGGGATTTAAATGTCCCAGATGCAGTCTCAACCGAGTTTTTGCATTCATTTTATTCATCTAGAAGGGATTTAAATGTCCCAGATGCTGTCTCGACAGAGTTTTAGCATTCATTTTATTCATCTGGAAGGGATTTAAATGTCTCAGATGCTGTCTCAACAGAGTTTTTGCATCTATTTTATTCATCTGGAAACGATTTAAATGTCCGAGATGCTGTCTCAATAGAGTTTTTGCTTTCATTTTATTCATCTGGAAGGGATTTAAATGTCCCAGATGCTGTCTCAACAGAGTTTTTGCATTAATTTTATTCATCTGGAAGGGATTTAAATGTCCCAGATGCTGTCTCAGTAAAGTTTTAGCATTCATTTTATTCATCTGGAAAGGATTTAAATGTCCCAGATGCTGTCTCAGTAGAGTTTTTGCATTCATTTTATTCATCTGGAAGCGATTTAAATGTCCCAGATGCTTTCTTAATAGAGTTTTTGCATTCATTTTATTCCTCTGGAATCGATTTTAACGTTAAATATGCTGTCTCAATAGAGTTTTTGCATTCATTTTATTCATCTGGAAGCGATTTAAATGTCTCATATGCTGTCTCAATAGAGTTTTTGCATTCATTTTATTCATCTGGAAGGGATTTAAATGTCCCAGATGCTGTCTCAACATAGTTTTTGCATTCATTTTATTCATCTGGAAGCGATTTAAATGTCCCAGATGCTGTCTCAACAGAGTTTTTGCATTCATTTTATTCATCCGGAAGGGATTTAAACGTACCAGATGCAGTCTCAACAGAGTTTTTGCATTCATTTTATTCATCTGGAAGGGATTTAAATGTCCCATATGCTGTCTCAATAGAGTTTTTGCATTCATTTTATTCATCTGGAAGCGATTTAAATGTCCCAGATGCTGTCTCAATAGAGTTTTTGCATCTATTTTATTCATCTGGAAGGGATTTAAATGTCCCAGATGCTGTCTCAATAGAGTTTTTGCTTTCATTTTATTCATCTGGAAGAGATTTAAATGTCCCAGATGCTGTCTCAACAGAGTTTTGGCATTCATTTTATTCATCTGGAAGGGATTTAAATGTCCCAGATGCTGTCTCAAAAGAGTTTTTGCATTCATTTTATTCATCTGGAAGGGATTTAAATGTCCCAAATGCTGTCTCAACACAGTTTTTGCATTCATTTTATTCATCTGGAAGGGATTTAAATGTCCGAGATGCTGTCTCAACAGAGTTTTTGCATTCATTTTATTCATCTGGAAGGGATTTAAATGTCCCAGATGCTGTCTCAACAGAGTTTTTGCATTCATTTTATTCATCTGGAAGGGATTTAAATGTCCCAGATGCTGTCTCAACAGAGATTTTGCATTCATTTTATTCATCTGAAAGGGATTTAAATGTCCCAGATGCTGTCTCAATAGAGTTTTTGCATTCATTTTATTCATATGGAAGCGATTATATGTCCCAGATGCTGTCTCAATAGAGTTTTTGCATTAATTTTATTCATCTGGAAGGGATTTAAATGTCCCATATGCTGTCTCAAAAGAGTTTTTGCAATCATTTTATTCATCTGGAAGGGATTTAAATGTCCCAAATGCTGTCTCAACACAGTTTTTGCATTCATTTTATTCATCTGGAAGGGATTTAAATGTCCGAGATGCTGTCTCAACAGAGTTTTTGCATTCATTTTATTCATCTGGAAGGGATTTAAATGTCCCAGATGCTGTCTCAACAGAGTTTTTGCATTCATTTTATTCATCTGGAAGGGATTTAAATGTCCCAGATGCTGTCTCAACATAGTTTTTGCATTCATTTTATTCATCTGGAAGCGATTTAAATGTCCCAGATGCTGTCTCAACAGAGTTTTTGCATTCATTTTATTCATCCGGAAGGGATTTAAACGTACCAGATGCAGTCTCAACAGAGTTTTTGCATTCCTTTTATTCATCTGGAAGGGATTTAAATGTCCCATATGCTGTCTCAATAGAGTTTTTGCATTCATTTTATTCATCTGGAAGCGATTTAAATGTCCCAGATGCTGTCTCAATAGAGTTTTTGCATCTATTTTATTCATCTGGAAGCGATTTAAATGTCCTGGATGCTGTCTCAACAGAGTTTTTGCATTCATTTTATTCATCTGGAAGGGATTTAAATGTCCCAGATGCTGTCTCAAAAGAGTTTTTGCATTCATTTTATTCATCTGGAAGAGATTTAAATGTCCCAGATGCTGTCTCAACAGAGTTTTTGCATTCATTTTATTCATCTGGAAGAGATTTAAATGTCCCAGATGCTGTCTCAATAGAGTTTTTGCTTTCATTTTAATCATCTGGAAGAGATTTAAATGTCCCAGATGCTGTCTCAACAGAGTTTTTGCATTCATTTTATTCATCTGGAAGGGATTTAAATGTCCCAGATGCTGTCTCAAAAGAGTTTTTGCATTCATTTTATTCATCTGGAAGGGATTTAAATGTCCCAAATGCTGTCTCAACACAGTTTTTGCATTCATTTTATTCATCTGGAAGGGATTTAAATGTCCGAGATGCTGTCTCAACAGAGTTTTTGCATTCATTTTATTCATCTGGAAGGGATTTAAATGTCCCAGATGCTGTCACAACAGAGTTTTTGCATTCATTTTATTCATCTGGAAGGGATTTAAATGTCCCAGATGCTGTCTCAACAGAGATTTTGCATTCATTTTATTCATCTGAAAGGGATTTAAATGTCCCAGATGCTGTCTCAATAGAGTTTTTGCATTCATTTTACTCATTTGGAAGGGATTTAAATGTCCCAGATGTTGTCTCAACAGAGTTTTTGCATTCATTTTATTCATATGGAAGCGATTATATGTCCCAGATGCTGTCTCAATAGAGTTTTTGCATTAATTTTATTCATCTGGAAGGGATTTAAATGTCCCATATGCTGTCTCAAAAGAGTTTTTGCAATCATTTTATTCATCTGGAAGGGATTTAAATGTCCCAAATGCTGTCTCAACACAGTTTTTGCATTCATTTTATTCATCTGGAAGGGATTTAAATGTCCGAGATGCTGTCTCAACAGAGTTTTTGCATTCATTTTATTCATCTGGAAAGGATTTAACTGTCCCAGATGCTGTCTCAACAGAGTTTTTGCATTCATTTTATTCATCTGGAAGGGATTTAAATGTCCCAGATGCTGTCTCAACATAGTTTTTGCATTCATTTTATTCATCTGGAAGCGATTTAAATGTCCCAGATGCTGTCTCAACAGAGTTTTTGCATTCATTTTATTCATCCGGAAGGGATTTAAACGTACCAGATGCAGTCTCAACAGAGTTTTTGCATTCATTTTATTCATCTGGAAGGGATTTAAATGTCCCATATGCTGTCTCAATAGAGTTTTTGCATTCATTTTATTCATCTGGAAGCGATTTAAATGTCCCAGATGCTGTCTCAATAGAGTTTTTGCATCTATTTTATTCATCTGGAAGCGATTTAAATGTCCCGGATGCTGTCTCAATAGAGTTTTTGCTTTCATTTTATTCATCTGGAAGAGATTTAAATGTCCCAGATGCTGTCTCAACAGAGTTTTTGCATTCATTTTATTCATCTGGAAGGGATTTAAATGTCCCAGATGCTGTCTCAAAAGAGTTTTTGCATTCATTTTATTCATCTGGAAGGGATTTAAATGTCCCAAATGCTGTCTCAACACAGTTTTTGCATTCATTTTATTCATCTGGAAGGGATTTAAATGTCCGAGATGCTGTCTCAACAGAGTTTTTGCATTCATTTTATTCATCTGGAAGGGATTTAAATGTCCCAGATGCTGTCTCAACAGAGTTTTTGCATTCATTTTATTCATCTGGAAGGGATTTAAATGTCCCAGATGCTGTCTCAACAGAGATTTAGCATTCATTTTATTCATCTGAAAGGGATTTAAATGTCCCAGATGCTGTCTCAATAGAGTTTTTGCATTCATTTTACTCATTTGGAAGGGATTTAAATGTCCCAGATGTTGTCTCAACAGAGTTTTTGCATTCATTTTATTCATATGGAAGCGATTATATGTCCCAGATGCTGTCTCAATAGAGTTTTTGCATTAATTTTATTCATCTGGAAGGGATTTAAATGTCCCATATGCTGTCTCAATAGAGTTTTTGCATTCATTTTATTCATCTGGGAGGAATTTAAATGTCCCAGGTGCTGTCTCAACAGAGTTTTTGCATTCATTTTATTCATCTGAAAGGGATTTAAATGTCCCATATGCTGTCTCAATAGAGTTTTTGCATTCATTTTATTCATCTGGAAGCGATTTAAATGTCCCAGATGCTGTCTCAAAAGAGTTTTTGCATTCATTTTTTTCATCTGGAAGTGATTTAAATGTCCAGTCCCAGATGCAGTCTCAACAGAGTTTTTGCATTCATTTTATTCATCTGGAAGGGATTTAAATGTCCCAGATGCTGTCTCAACAGAGTTTTTGCATTCATTTTATTCTTCTGGAAGGGATTTAAATGTCCCAGATGCTGTCTCAATAGAGTTTTTGCATCTATTTTATTCATCTGGAAGCGATTTAAATGTCCCAGATGCTGTCTCAATAGAGTTTTTGTTTTCATATCCTTTACATTACTTACCACACATTCTCCTTATATTTTGACTCTCCCTATTTTCCAGTAGGGATATTCCAGCAGTCCATCTAACCATCCTCATCTCGGTTCTTTCCAACAATCCCTCCGTTTTCCACTTAAGTGCCAAGTCTGTGCCTTATATATTGCAATAGCATGGGTATTCTAAAGGTCTTATAGTTATATATTTTAAGTCTTTATTTTATATTCTCGTCTGTCTAATTGCTTTTTCAGTAACTCTATCTGAACACATACGTACTGCTCATCAGACCACATGTTCATTTTTGTGGCACGTCCAAGTTCTTCTATATGTTTTTTTTTCCTGTCCCCAACACTTGGCTGTTAGGCACAGAAGAGTCATGTCTTTCTTTGCCAAGGGTCAAAGCAATCTGGATAATTTTACTGAACTTGGGGGTCGAAGGACGCTTAAAACACGCCAAGGTGGCATAAATTACTTCCGCCCCTGTGGATTATGGCTATCGTTTCCCCCGGGGGAAACTTCCCTCCTCGACTTGCCCATAAAGAAAATCTCTCTCTCTCTCTCTCTCTCTCTCTCTCTCTCTCTCTCTCTCTCTCTCTCTCTCTCTCTCTCTCTCTCTGTCTTGTCTCAATTTTTAAGGCGTTTATTCAGCTGCTCCGTTGAATTTTATGCTACTAAATATAATTACAAACTAGATTTTTGAAAAACATAAAGGATTCGAAAGTGAAAAGCATCAAAGAATACTAATTGACAGATTTAGTCACGGACTTTGCTTTAGAATTTCTAGAGATGAGCAAATGACATTTATTTATAATCGGAGTTTTTTTTTTTTTTATCACCCAGGTCCTAGTTTGTCAACTTAATCTCAGGTGCAAATTTCTATCAAACATCATGAGTTCTATGATAGAAATGTTAGCCAATTCCTCATCTTCATATTGGTTATAATTTTGTACCTTTTAAATTATTTGTACTCTACTCAACAATAAATTTACTGGAAGATTTGCCTTTAAACTTTCTTTTTCTTCAAAGATTTTAGGATTTAGTGTCTGTTCCTAGTACCTTAAATAATTTTCTAAATATTTAAAAAATACTGCATTGTACCTGACCATTATTATATCATTTGTTTTTATGACTTGTTTAATAGCTCAACTATTCATCAGCATTATTCATATATCTACTACTTGAAATACATTTAACTAGGAAAGGGGGATAGTTACTAGATCTAGGTCGTAACCTATGGAGAGATTTTCCAGGATAATGTATCTGCTAACCTACGGATATACGATATAGGTTATAAGATGAAGGATTTAAACTGTCTCTTAATGTTTGAGGTACGTCACATCTGGAAACTTCCATTCCCGAAAAGGAGCTTCAAACTTTAAGGGATGTCGGTGATTGTGTAGTTAAACGACAACAGATAAACACAATAGGGTAACCCAACCCTCCCTGTATTTTTTAGTATAAAAAGGCAGTTTCCATATCAAAAGTATATAATTTTTTTAGTCAAAACATTACATGCAACGTGGCTCAACTTTTCTTTGGGTAGTATTGTTGATACCATTTATGTAATGATTATTTTCATGCTAAATAGAAAATCAACTTTTGAAAAGTAATTAATTTTATAATTGAATCTGGATGATTTCGACAATTCTTCGCAATATTATCATAGTCCTTTGAATTCATTGGAAACTTTGTAGGCCACCTGATGTTTGCCTGATTGAAAATGTTTTATTATTATTATTATTATTATTATTATCATTATTATTATTATTATTATTATTATTATTATTATTATTATTATTATTAGCCAAGCTACAACCCTAGTTGGAAGAGCAAGATGCTATAAGCTCAAGGGCTCCAACAGGGAAAAATAGCCCAGTGAGGAAAGGAAATAACGAAATAAATAAATGATGAGAATAAATTAACAATATATAATTCTAAAAACAGTATCAGTAACAGTGTCAAAACAGATATGTCCTATATAAACTATTAACAATGTCAAAAACTGATATGTCATATATAAACAATAAAAAGACTCATGTCAGCCTGGTTAACATAAAAACATTTGCTCCTACTTTGAACTTTTGAAGTTCTACTGATTCAAATACCCGATTAGGAAGATCATTCCACAACTTGGTAACAGCTGGAATAAAACTTCTAGAATACTGTGTAGTATTGAGCCTCATGGTGGATTATACAAAAAAAAGAGATAAGTGAATATTTTTTTTTATGTAATGTTTACATTTTTTTCCGTCACCCGACTCTTTCTATGTCAATTATCTATTTTCAAATAAACCTTTAGATACATTTTAAGTCCGAAAAAAAAAAAAAACAAGTTATTCAAAATTTGCTTGCGTAATTGGCAGTAACTCATCCCTTTTCGTAACTTTCTTGCAGGAATGTACTCCATTCCTCTTCTGAGGAATCTTGTTTGTGACCACTAAGGCATACGTATTGCACGTAATACTGAAATACCTTGACGTGGCAGCAACTAAATAAGAACAAAGGGCAGCATTTCAGCAGTTTCCTCTGTATTCAACGACGTTCCTTTCCCTTTCTGTTATGGAAGAGGGAATGGGTGTCAGATCTCGGCCTTTTCTAAACATTATCAAGTCTGAGATGAGCCCTTATTCCAGAAATATTTTTTCACTCATAGACGTTAAGTCTTTTAAACTTTCTACAATTTGCTTTATTTTAACGGGTTTTTCCTACTACTGTCACATGCAGAAAAGCCCTAAGCCCTGCAAGACCTTCAATATTTGCTTGTTGTATACATTTTTAAGTATTTACAGAATCGTATAACGACACCCATATTCAAATCCAGGGTGTCATAGCACTTTCAAAATAAAGTCGTCTTCAACTTCTTGAAAGCCTTTATATCATCAGATGTTCTCATGCCAATTGGGAGCTTGTTAGACAATCTTGATACCGAATATTTCAATTATCTTCAACTCACAGTTGAGATGCATATTGGATCTAATAACTTGAAGATATCCATGACTATAATCGTGTCGACACGCTTTGTTGAAAGCGATTGGCTTCAGCCAAAAAGCTTTAACGTGCTCTGCCATCAAGCATTGTGATTGGTCACTACTTTCTCACAGTTGATTAATGTAAATATAACAATAATGATAATATAGGAGATTCTTATTACATTACTTATTTTAGCAATACGCAACAAATTGCAGTCTAGTAATACACGGTATAGGACCAAGATATCATTAGCATATCTTTGTATATCAATAAGGTTTCTTAAACTGTTTTTCTTTCCTACCAACAGGAACTCTCTTTTATTTACATTAAATTTTAGTTTTTTAATGGAGAAGTAGAATTGTTTGTTATTCGTTAATAGCTTGAACTTTACTCAGTGTGTCTGTAATTTTGTTTTTTATAGACTAATAGTTTAGATACAAAATAGTATTGGGCCTAGTACAATTCCCTAGGGCACCCTTCTCCTTAATGGTACTTATGATGGTATAGAGAATTGAAGTCCTAATTCGTGCACAATAGTTTTGTGTTTACCAGGTAATCTTTTAGATACTCAAAACCTTCATCATCAATGCCAATGGATCGTAAATACTTTAGTAGTAGTTTATATACAACTGTGTCAAAAGTAACACTAAGATCAAGGAAAATAGGATGCCACATTTATCCTCGTCCAACATGTCCAGCAGATCATTCACAATAGCATATGAATTACTCCGTAGAATAAAATTGTCTGCTTATGCGGTAATGCTTCGAGTTTCTCTAAATGAAAAACAAGCTGTTAGAGAATTACATATTTTAACACTTTTGATATGAAGCATAGGTTCTAAATAGGCCTGTGTGAACTCGAATTCGGATACTCGAGAGTACCTTTTCTGCTGTTGTTAAAGCCATTTTCTAAAATTTAGGATATTTATCAATACTAGCATTAACTATTCTTGAAATTATGTTCGTAAAACTAAAAAAGCTTTCTATTCCAATTACTTCAGATATTGACATCAGAACGTTCACAATTCGTTTTCTTTGCTTTTCATACTTTTCCTCATAACGTAATTTCATACATTGCTAAATCTCGTTAATCTTATTTGTACGTCTGGTTCAACACCAAGAGGATTCGTAATATCCACAATAGATCCAAATATATTTTATATTTTTTAAAAGACTTCTAGACGTTAATCAGGTAGTTCTTGGTCGATGTAATCACCTGGAAGCCTTTTTCATTCGCATTTCTAAATTGATCATTTAAAGGTTTAAAGGCCGTTCACGAATGGCAGAGGCAAAGGATAGTGATATTGCCCTATCAAGCAGGGCAATGGCCTAGAGACTGATAATATATACATATGATCAGCACTCAAGCCCCCTCTCTACCTAGGAGGGCCAGGCAATGGCTGCTGATGACTCGACAGATAGACCTATAGGCTCCCCAAAACTCCCAATCCTTAGTTCACAAGGATGGTGAGGTTGCAGCGAGCAAAGAAACTAACGAGTTTGAGTGGGATTTGAACCCCAGTCTGGTGTTCACCAGTCTGGGACGTTACTACATCGTGTCTGTTGGTGTTTTCCGGGCCTTATTCATATGGTATCAAGTTAAGAAGTGGTTATATTACAACTTTACGTTGTTTGTATTTTCACCATGAACTATGAAATCTTAACAGACTCCAGTTTCTCTTTTTACGTTTTTTTTTTTTTTTTTTTTTTTTTTTTTTTTTTTTTTTTTTTTTTTTTTTTTTTTAAAGTTTCCATATCGAACTATTGAGATTTGTCCTTAGTTTTAATTTTCTCATCAGTAGGCGCATGCCATCATATTCATTTTTATTCTCCCTGTTATATACAGATATAAGGCAATAAACACATATAGACCTTATTATTCGTAAATTACCGTGACCACTTAGAATGAGTA